>NC_139347.1:37547254-37812254 GCF_055883805.1 Amblyomma maculatum | reverse complement strand
ACAACCTCTTGCCTAGGGAAGATAAACGAGAGAAGGATCAATGAAAGGATCACAAACTACATGGAGGACAAAGGATATTACCCCGATGCCATGTTGGGCTTTTAAAGAGGACTATCCACACAAGACGTGCTCCTACAATTTAAGGAAGAAGTCCTCATTGAAATACTAAGAAGTGGAGAACGCATAGTACTAACACTCGATTTAAAAAGAGCCTTCGAAAACGTGGGGCATGCAACCATCATGGAAGGTATCAATAATATAAACTGCGGAAACAGAGCCTTCCGCTATGTGAAAGCCTTCTTGACAGACCAAACGGCTACGATAGGCATCGGAAACGTAAGATTGGGTCGCTTCATGGCGCCAAGCAAGAGAACCCTGCAAGGTTCGGTAATATCACCGCTACTATTCAACGTAGCGATGATAGGACTCACAAAAAAAAAAAATTGGCAGTGTCTTAGCTTGGTTAAGCCTGGTAATTGCGAAAGAAATAGCTATGGCTACGCCTAGGTTCAGCTAGTGGTGTAGCTGGTTGCGGTGCTTGTGGTTATGCTTATGGTTATGCAGTGATTCACTCTGGCCACGGTATATGGTTCAACTATTGTTTATTGCGGGGTGCTACCTGGTTATTCTATGTATAACTAGTAGCGAGACAAGGAGTGTCGTGGCTGCAACGATATACTTGGTTGTGGGTAAGGTTAAGGCAGAATGTACAACTGCCGCTCCGGCACCGGCTGCAATGGCATTCTTTACGCCAGCAGAAATGAAGGCATCCCTGGAGACTGCGTTGGTTCCACCTGCCGCTAGGCCACCTCCTATAGTATCCAACGTTGCACCCCTGGCGGTAGCTGCGGTAGGAGCGGGAATCAGGCCGCGGCTGGTAGATTCCGCCTCGCATGTTGACGGCGCGAGTTGAGGCCCCTGTTTTTGCGGCAGATGGGATGACGTTACTTAAAGCCCCTTAACGTTACTCCGGCTGTAGCGCTCCCTCACGGAGGGAGCGGGAGTTAGGTCGCGTTTGGTAGCTACCGCCTCGTAAGTTGACGGCGCGAGTTGGGGCCCCTGTTTTTGCGCAGCTGTGCTTGGCGGCGCACCAAAGGTCACGTTAAAGGTCAATGGTAGCCACCGCCTCGCTACGCGAAGGGCTGAAAAGTGAAAGTATATTGCTTTCGCAATAAGAAAAACTCGACAAGATAGAAAACATCTCCTACGCAATGTACGCCGGCGACATAGCAATATGGATGACCACAGGCTCCCTAGCAGAAAAAGAAGAGCGGCTTCAAAGGGCGATTGACCATACTGAACAATACGCCAGGGACAGAGGACTATCGTGCTCAGCAGAAAAATCAGAATACATACGAATCAAGAAAGACACAAGGAAATACGACTCCCAAATCACCTTGACACTTGGAAATGAGACAATACAGGACAGAACGGAAGTCAGAGGACTTGGGATGTGGCTGCAAAGCACAGGGCGCTGTAGCAAAACTATCGCCTCTCTTAAGAATACGACAGATCAAGTCGTCAGAATCGTGCGAAGAGTGAGCAGCAAAAAGAAGGCCATCAGGGAGCATGACACACTTAGACTCATGACAGCCTCGTCACGAGCAGGGTAACTTACAGCCTATCTTACCACGAACTAAGCAAGCAAGAGGTCCTACAAATTGACCACATACTACGCAAAGCTTAGAAAACGGCACTATGACTTCCGAGGAAAACACCAACCAAAAAGTTATTGGCACTGGGAGTATCGATTCTATACGCAACGTAGTGCTCAATTGGACAGACTCACGCAAACGAGAACGGGAAGAGACCTAATGGAGAAATTAAGGATATCCATAGCCACACAGAAAGACAAGGAAGCGATTAAGGATGAAAACAGAAAAAAACCCATACCCAGACACATGGACCCCAATATGCATCATGACAGAAGACAAGTCAGAGTCCGAGCACTCAACAGGGAATTCATCGACAATCGCAGCATAGTCTACACGGACAGAACAAAGTGCCGATACCAACGCAAATCGGTCGCAGTAGTAACGGACGCTTGAGGAAAAGAAATATGCAGCGCAACAATAAACAGCCCAAGCATAGAGGCAGCTGAAGAAGCCGCGATTGCTCTGGCAATAGCGCACGGCGATGCAACAGTGACGGACTCCAAACACGCGTGCCGAAACTACACAAGGGGCAGAATTGACAAAACCGCCAATCGTATCCTACAAACGACGACAACACATATAATAAACACTAAACACAGTGTAGTATGGGTTACGGGACACGAAGGCATGAGGGGCAACGAGGCAGCAGATGGGCTAGCTCGAGGGTACGTCGACCGAGCGGACTCAACACTCTGCACCACGGGCACCTTTGACCCTGTTATCCTCACGTACTCAGATATGGTAGATCATTACAGAGGCCAGTGGAAACGCTATCCAGTGCCACACAAAAGGGTAACCCAAGAGGAGGCAGTAGACTGGTGCAAATTACAAACCGGCACTTATCCACACCTAGACAATATTACACAAGATTTTCCCTACTCAATATGTAGATGAATGCCCATGGTGTTATGGTACACAGACACTCGAGCACGTCATGTCGACCTGTCCTGAGGAAGACAAGAACCTAAAAATAGAAAACCAGAGTGCGACGCAGTGGGAGCACTTGCTGGCCAGCGAGAATGAGGAAGAGCGATGATTTCTCGTACTCTGAGCCACAATGGCAGCAGTGAAGTGCGGCCTCCTGGACCGATGATCGACTGCGGCGCACAATTAAGTGACCAGCAACGGTCACAAACACATCGAATATGTAGAAAATAAAGTTTTTTTTTTTTTCATCCATTCATATAGCCATAGTTTGTCCTCTAGGTTCTTGAAGGTCAAACATGAGCCACCGCTGACTTTGGCCCGTGGTGGTTTATCTTCAAAGTCCGCAACACGGGGGAAAAAAAAAAACATAAAAAGAAACGGCAAAGAATGTGCTGAACTTGCAATGCCTGACCATGTGTTGTTCGCATATTACAGAAATGACGAAACGAAAAGAAAACAGAAATTGAGCGAAAAATAAAATTTTCTCAAGCTCAGGCAACTAATACCATACAGCTCAACATTCATGTGTTGATTTAGCGGTATGGTGTTTAAGGTATGCCCTAAAGCAACCGCGGCTATGAGGGCTGCCATAGTGGAGGGGTCCGGCAAATTCGATCACCTGTGGTCCTTTACCTAACGTGCACTGTCATCGCACAGTGCACGGGTGCCTTGAGTTTCTATACTTCTTCGAAACGAGGTCGCCGTGGCCGGCATCTAAACCGCGCCCTCGGAATCAACAGTCGAATCTAACCACGGAGCCACCGCGGCGGGCCGACTAGCGGTATACGTTCACTGACATCTTTGCGTTGTGTTATATGCACTTATTAGCTTTTCAGCGGACGCCAGCGATGAAACTGCAATTATATATTGTCTTTCTGAGAAACTCGTGGCTCGAGATTTATAGTTCTCCGACTTTGTTAAAAGTATTCATTATTTTCTGCCTTTTGCGCCATACACTGGGTTTCACAAGCTAATTAGCTGGCCTCAGGAAAAATTAAGCCTGCCGTGCGTAATAAATTGGGCTAAAAGAATTTTCCTCATTGCGGCTGCCAAGCTCGCAAGGAAACTTGGAGAAAAATCGCATCTGCGTAGCTGTTCAGTTCCCGACCTAGGAATCCCTTTTGTGCGCTTTTGTCGATACAGGAAAGTAGAGGACACTGCGCACGCACAATCGAGCATCTATCAAATGGCAAGCATAGGCAGAAAACAGGAGAGCGAAAAGTAACCCCTACGTGCGAAAGGGATGTGACAGACTTCAGGAAAAGTTGAACACGACAATGAGGAAAAGCGAGCGTGCCACGAGATCGCGTGCATTCGGGTGCATTAAAAAAAAAAAAAAAAAAAACATTAATAAAGTTCGATTCACGGTTGCACCGGGTCTTTCATGGCCTTGCCTCAACAACTGTTTATCATCTGCGCTTTGCATTTTAGCGGTTTTGCGCAGGTGTTTTGGGCTAATAAGCGGGTTTTGCATGTCGGTCATCGCTGGTTTGTAATGCCAGCCTGTTGGCTAAGCAGCGTGGCTCTGTCGAAAATTCGCGCCCCGAATGATTCGCTTAAGAGTTGCACAGTGGCGCCCTCTCAACAAGTCTTCGAAGGACGAGAGTGTACCCGCCAACTTCAAGATGCTAAAAAAGCAAAACAACGAGGCAAAATGAACCATACTAGCTGACCCAGAAATAAACCTAGAGAGCTGTCTATTTTGCATAAAGACTGCACCCGCTGTCACTTCGTTGACGTCACGTGCCATGAGCAGACTGCAAGATTTTCTGTGACCCCCCCCCCCCCCCCCCTTCTCTCCCTTTCAACGGTTTTTTGGCCACATCGACGCGCTCTGTGAGCTTGTGCGCCAACTGCTGCCTGAAAAAAAGCTGTGGTAATTTTAAAGTTTCTTCCTCCCTGGATAAGAAGAGCTCCGTATAAGGAAATTCTTTTTCTCGTGTTACTTTGCCTTGATGTGAACGAATGGGTTGGCACGCAAATTAAAACGTATTTACTCTCAGACGTGATTTAGGTCGGTGCTATCGAACAGCGAAGGCTGTAAAAAAAACGAAAGCGTGAAAGAAGCTATAGGCTGTCTTCCACTGCGACTTCGGAATCTAGTCTCTTTCCTAACACTACGTGACTCGCACCACATCACTATATGTATGTAGCCTTGATGCCATGTAATAAAGCCAGCGGCAAAAATAAGAACGTTTAGGCCAGACGCATATGTCGCACTGTTGCTTCCTGAGTGGAGAATATCTGGCGACAGCTCAGGACAGCCGTCTTATTACCTCACGCCTTGCTCACTTATTACCCTTTTATAGCTATTTTAATTAATCAGCCTCATATATGAAACTGCTTTGTAGTGAGGGGCCGTAGATGCCGTGTAATTGAAGGAAATCGCAGAAAAATGGGCATACCTGCATTCCACTTTCATCGCACTGCAGTTTCCGAGGCTGCATGTCGAACCCCACTAAAGCCATCGGTCAGCACGGTGAGTGTCTTCATAGTGTAACAAACTGTGTATGAAGCCGGTCGTTGTTCGTGCTCTTTCTAACTTTTTTTTTTCTTCTTTCACGCCGTGTATCGGTATAGCATCCACTAGTTATAGTCCATAGCGGCTGCTGAATCAACGTGAACTCGGACTCACCACGGGTGCACCCGCTGTAGTTCGAGGTAAATGAGACCACGAAGGCAGAGCCCGCGTGCGAAGCAGCTTTGCGGCCGGCCGACTGGCGTAGGGGAACCACGGCGTGCCTCTGCTGTCAGGAGGTCCGCGCGATCGAGTTCCTTGGCACGGTCTTATCGAGCAGGGCTGCGAAACAGCGGAGGAGACAGAAATAAAAAATAAAATGAAATGAGAGGGAGGGAATGAAAACGGAAGGCGAGATGATGTACAGCGATGGTGGTCGGAGAGATGATCCCACAAAGAGGTCTCCCGCTTGACTTCCTTTTTTTTTTTTCAGCTGCCGCCAGCATCTCTGAATGAACTCGACCTCAAGTGAAAGGGTTCGGGAATCATCGTCCTCGGGTTGGGACCCTGCAAAGCGTGCGTACGCACGCCGACAGTGTGGACGATCTGTCTCTATTTGATCTTCCTTTGGACCGAGCGTCGCGTGTCGCGGATGGAATGGTCACATTCTTAGGTCGTTTCTAAAAGCGCACAGAGACCCTGTTTGTTATGTTTGCCTGTGGGGCGATCAATATTAGACCCCGTCGGATAACTGCATGGTCGCGTGTGCTTGATGCGGCAATATTTGTGGCCCTCGGTCCTTCCGTTTGGATCAGGCTGTCTATCATCGATTAGCTGTAGTAGTTCGGGCTCCCGCATTGGGTAGCACACAAAGCCTTGGACTAATGCAGGCCGTCTTATAATATTGCTGAGCATTTTGGATGTTTGGCTGCTAGGGATAAATGTGACAAATAAAGTAGGATCGTTACATATTTTTTTTTCTCTGTGGTTTATTTTGCCCATTGCCGCAATGTGCACTTCCCCTCTAGAGTTTAAGAGATATTAAACTATACAGTTCAGCGCTGTATTATGAAAGCTGCAATACTCTCTCTAGTTTACAGAATATGCAGTCATTCACGTACGCAATGTTTCTGCTCGGGAGTACTTGAGGGGTCAAACAGGCAAAGGTGGATTTGTACGTTACTCTTGACCTTAGAAAGGCGTATGGAGAGTGGGCCATCCCCTTCGAGCCATGCATTTGTTCGACCTTTTTGGTGAAAGAAAACATGGAGTTTAGCATGGTTTCTAAGTAAAAGTTTTGCTTGAAAGGAGGCGACCACCCCCTGCCCCACCTCTCAAATCAGCCCTTGCGTACAGCTATGGCTACGGAATTTGTAATCCTTTCACTTATTCTGTATAGATTTGGCTGGTCCAAGCGCGATCACAGCAGCGGCATGTGCTAACACATATGCAAAGTATTTCCCAATTTTCGTTACGGAAGCATGAGAAATTTGATCGGAGAAGTGTGCTCCGTATTATTACGACCGTACCTGAACGTAATGAGAAGCCGTCGGCACAATTGTATTTAACAAAGCAATGCAGCGGGTCCATAGCAAGCGCACAGGCATGTCAGTTTTAATGCAGTTTCGGTTTTGTGCTGGAGAAAAATGGAAAGTGTGACTCATCTAAAGAATACCAAGTGCTAGTCTGCGAAAGCTAACGGTAAAAAAAAAAAAATTGCAGATGTTTAACATGACTAAACATAGTATACCGGCAAACACAAAGGCAGTAAGTACTAAAAGATCCAAGGTCTAAGCTTCCCGCATACCGCCTCGCTTTCTGATTTAACCCTGGGAAGTTTTGCATGTCTTGGCAATCAGTTCAGTTCAGTTCAGTTCAGTAGTTCAGTCGTGTCCGACTCTTCGTGACCCTATGGACCATATCACGCCACGCTTACCGGTCTCTCACTATCTTCCTAACATAACATAACTTCATCTGCAACGCCTCGAGGATGCCATCTAACCATCGCGTTCGCAGCCTACCCCTTCTCCGGCGACCCTCAACCTTTCCCAACATCAAATCTTTCTCTGGCGACTCCTCTCTTCTCATCAGATGACCAAAGTAGACAGCTGCCCAGAGGTAATGTGCAAATAAAAAAAAAAAAATGTGCCTGTAGGACATGCGCGGCAGAATTTCCATCGAATAGGAAAATAGATTTCATGGGGGGCGTTGCCATGAAACCTCATGCAGTAAATATAGAAAGCAAATGTAATACAGATGGCTTTTGCTTGGACAAATGCTGCGAATAGATGGTAATTTGTGTTGAAATATCAGCAGCTGGAAATATGGTGTCAAAACTGTGTTGATAAGGAAGTTGGGTCTTGGTTGGTGCAGAGTTGAGAATATCTTGAGCGGCTGTTGATATGTGGACCCTGTGTTTTTGTCGAGCATGTGTTGAATTAACCAAGCAGAAGCTGTTTTGATTATATTGTTAAGGACTTGGTCTCATGCAGAGCACGGAGGAGGGAAGAAGGAAGAGGAAGAAGCGTTGGTTTAAGTCAGAAACTGCTCGCGCACTGTATCGGCCCCTACGTTATCCTCGAGAAAATTACTGACCTCGCCTATCGGATTGTGCGCCTCATCAAAATGGCCGACGGTCCTCACGAACTGAGCTTGCTCACGTCGCGCGTCTGAAACCCTCTCATTCTCGTGCTGACGATTGACTCGCCCGGAGGGCTTCGCCTGCGACGGGGGAAGTGTTACGGACTTGGTCTCAAGCAGAGCACGGAGGAGGGAAGAAGGAAGAGGAAGAAGCGTTGGTTTCTGGGGCTATAAGGCTTCACCTGGCCTGGCTGCCACAGCACTGTAAATAAACACCCCCTTGCTTATTTCACCGTAACAATATGTTTAACATACATTGAAAAGCAACATCTTTATTTTGTTTTGAACTTACACCAGCGAGCAGGTATTTTTTTTTTTTCACGATCAGCAGCGCCTGAGCCACTTTGCATAAAATATGACAAAAACGCAACATATTTTCTGGAATATTTTGCCGATCTAGTATTCGCCATTTGCATGCAGTTCATAAAGTCTCACGGGGCAATGGCACCACGCACAGTAAGTACTTTACAGCTTCTGCCGCTGTACAGCGGTTATCTTAGCTTCAACTGTGTATACTGCTCCACATTTCGGGGTACCCAACTGTGGTGGAGGTAATTAATAAAATGACGATTAATATGGTCACGCAGTACAATGGGTAAAATTGAGTTCACGTGCGACAGAAAATAAAGCACAATTAAGAGCCGTGGGAATAGCATCTGTACTCTCTTCGTCGAGAGAAAGAAAGAGTTCAGCGGTTTACTGCACTTCTAACGGGCCCTGGGTTCTTGCTAAGCATAAGGCGGTAAAGTTGTGTACACAACAATCATAGCTAGACTATGCCTGACTTAGCCCAGTTATGCTTACACTCATGGTCATAAGTATGCAACATAAATTACATTCAACAGGCAATGTGTTGACCAACGTTAATAACCATTTTGTTGACACGGCCTAGACGATGGTCTACAGCTCTGCATTCGCGTTCTGTTACATGCGGTGTAGTTATGTAAAGGATGCGGAAAAAAAAAAAAAAGGATCTGCGCTTACTCGTGTTCCGAGCGGCCATAAAAGAGGTTGTTAAATACGAAAGCATAGCCACCCTTATTGTTAGATTTCTCCGATGTGGCTGTTCTTTTCTTTGTTGACTGCTTTGACTACCATACGAGGTGTGACAAAAAAAAAAGAAAAAAAAAAACGAGACTGTTTCAATAAATTATTGTACTTCCAGAATTAGTTCTTTGTGACATTATCACCTTCAAATTAGTCGCTTTCAGCATTCACACACTTCTGCATTTGGTGCTGCCACTGCTGGTAACAGTTCTGGAACGAGGTTTTTGGAAGACCCTTCAGGAGATTCTAAGTTTTTGCCTGAACCTCTTCAACTGAGGTAAAATCAGTTCCCTTTAAGCAAGAATTAACTTTAGGAAATAAAAAAAAGTCGCATGGAGCCAAATCAGGTGAATAAGGAAGATGCTCCATCACATTAATGTTTTTGCTGGTCAGAAACTGCTTGACAGATAGGGTCGTGTGAGCGGGTGCATTGCCCTGGTGCAACAGCCCTCCATCACTCCACAACTGTGACCTTCTTTTCCTAATTTTTTTTTTCGCGAAGTCTTTTTAGTAATTCAACGTAATAGTGTTGATTAACAGTCTGACCACTGGGAACCCACTCTATCATTAAAATTCCACTCTTTTCTCAAGCTAAACATTTAGTATCGTTTCTTTCGTGTCACACTTCGTACAAATACAGACTCAATATTGTTCAAGAGTGCCGAGACAGGCAACTCTGTGCGACTGTGTTTCAACATTAAAGGCCCAAACTAAGAACCATTATTGCTTCTCGCAGACAGAACATATAACATTTCATGGATGCCATTAGCGTGATCTAGTAACCTTGAGCTGAAGTACACGTGGCCAGTAAACAAATATGTAGAATGCATCAGTGTCCCGCGAGAATTCATGGTCATATTACAATTTACTCCGGCTACGAAGCCTCCTTCGAGCAACCAAGGGGGAAAAAAAATATTGATTCCTTCTCGTGCTAAGCTACCAGTCTTTCATGCTGTGCTTCGTCGGCCGTCACGTCTTCGTAAAGCGCGCTTCGATTTCCCGCTCAGCCGAGGTCTTTCTCGGCGCTGCATGCGAATGCTGCTACTACTGGTGGTTGTGATGACGACCCTACTGTGAGACAAGCAGAATATAAACGAAGCAAAACAGTTAAACGAATGCTAAACATTGTTCCTATATGCTTATGCTTGCTTAACCATGCCAAACTTTGCATAACCATGCCGTCGCCGCAACCCCGGATTGAGAAAAACGGGCACGAAAAAAATGCGAACGGGATTTCTCATCAAATCTGTCACGCAACCGTTTTCCGTGCAGTCCTCAGGGTGGGGTCATACCGTTGTGTTTTCCATTTACCATCAATAAGCTTGTCAAACAAGAGGATAGCTTGAGATAGGGATTAGAACCATATGTATGCCATTCATTGTAAATGTAGGCGTCTGCCGAAGAGTGTCTCCCAAAACCAAACCATCTAGAGACGCTTGGCACTTTGCCAAACTCCTTGACAGTCCTTCAAAAAGTAGAAAATTGGCGGAATTGAACTGCGGTCTACTATTAACGCGAGGCTTAAGCATTCTGTTAATATTTTTTTTCTTTCCAGATTCTGCAGTCGAATCTCTGGAAATGTTCTGCTCACATAGCCCGAAATAAAGTATACAAGGTTTGTTATAGGATCTGAGTAGTGATTAAATTGCATTACAAACCTTTTTTTTTTTTTTTTTGCTTTTTTAAACAAGAAAGCTATATCTACTTGCAAAAGACGTACCTTCCGTATATGATATCTGAACATCATTTGAGACCAGGTACTAGTACAGAACGTAGCAATGTCCCACTGATTTCTCATAAATATCACAAATTTTGCGATTTTCGCGCAAATTGTGGTTTAAATGGGATATATTATCCATAATATTGCAGAATATGCAATGCAGTAGAGTGCTTACCCTTTCAAATATAATTCGCTTCTCCGTTTAAACCAATGCACCTGTTAGCTTAAGTTAACTTTTAAGTTCTGTAAAACCACAAAGAACTAAGCAAAATTACATAAAGCAAGCTGTAGGGTGCAACAGAACCAAAATTTCACTGAAAAGCTTTTGAGTGGACTCAGCGCATACTGGGTTCAGAGCACCTGTTAGCTTAAGTTAACTTCTGTAAAACCGCTAAGAACCAAGCAAAATTACTCAAAATAAGCTGTTGGGTGCAGCAGAACCAAAATTTCACTGAAAAGCTTTTGAGTGGACTCAGCGCACACTGGGTTCAGATTGGCTGTCCATTGATTCCATACCAACTCTGCAAGACATCAATAAAACCTCAAAACCATTTTTGTAAAGTATAAAGAGGTAAGTTTACCTCTGCAACATGCGTTGTGATCGAACGTCATAGGCAAAAGGCAGCAGGGCTTTTTTCTGTATAGTTGCAGTGGAAAGCGCCCACCGATACACAAAAGTAAGAAAAATATAAAGGACAGGAACAGGTTTCGACAGCCGTAAAAAAAAAAAAAAAAGAAAAGAAAAGAAAGAAAGAAGAAGAAACGGTTGTTGCTTTTTTCGTAACGAGGCATGAGACACACTTGCACGGGGCAACAGGAAAAAAATATATACTAAAAATACGCACGCGATGACAGGAATGCTGAAGGCGGCGGGCGCTCTTTTGTATCCATACGTGTAGACGGGACGTCAAGAAGCAAGCATGCGTCAAATGACGCAAGGCGACAGCGCTCCACATGAGAGACACGCATATGTAGCGACGCAGCCTCGTCTCTGTGCAGCGCTTCCTGTCGAAGTGGTCTTGAAAATTCCAGACGATAACTTCGCGCTCACCACAGTCGGTAGAGTATGTCTTAATAGGGCATCCGCGACTATACGAGATAACTGCAATGAAATCTTCACCACTGCCGCGGGGCCCACTAAATAAAGTGCAGAGCATTTAGAAGTTCAAGTCCCAGATCAGAGGTGGTGTCGAGCGTGTGAAGGATTGATTGCCGTTATGACCTCGCGGCGTAGCTTAGGAAACATTGATCGAGGCTCTCGACACCTCCGAGGTGCGGTTGCTTAGAGCGGCATGTCGACCGTCTGTAGTACAAAACACGTTTAGGCACGACGGTAAAAACTCAGTTAGGCAAGACGCATAAAATATAGATTTGTGCGCGCTTTGAAGACCCTTTAATCAATAGAGTTTTGCAGTGAAATTACTGTTCTTATACATTGTTATCAACTTATCATAAAGTTCAGTGTCAAAAACGCTAAATAAGTTTGAACATTGAATCGGGTGCACGCGTTTCTTTATTACTAATCACTCAGGATTTTCGGTCGCCAAATATGCGTCGATCTCCTTGGTATTTCAGTGGTCGCTCTGACGGGCTGGAGGGCTTCTATTTTCATAAGAAGCATGGAGAAACACGAGGTTTGACAAATGCTGGCATTACTGGAATTAGGGCAAGTGAAAAGAAGAGTGTAGTTTCTACAAGTCTACGCAGTGGAAACAATGTTTGCTACGCAGCGCACTCCATGCATTCTAGGCAATTATTATTGGATTTTTACGCGCTATAATCTTCGTAGAGTTTTGCATATAATGTGAAATTATTACCAGTCTCTTTCTCCTCACATAAAAAAAAAAAATGCCTGCAGGAGTTTTTTAAAGCCAAAAACTTTCGATCATATCTTGCTGTCATCATCATCATCAATAACCTGACTATACCCACTGCAGGGCGAAGGACTCTCCCAAATTTCTCCATTTAACCCGGTTCTCTGCTAGCTGCATCCACTTGACCCCTGTGAACTTCTTAATCTCATCCGCCCACCTAACTTTCTGCCGGCCCCTGCTACGCTTTCGTTCCCTTGGAATCCAGTTTGTTACCCTCAGCGACCATCGGTTATCCTCTCTTCGCTCTACATGTCCTGCCCATGCCCATTTCTTCCTAATTTCCACTAGAATGTCGGTGATGTAGAATATCTTGCTGTAGCCAAGGTCAAATTACCTTATAGAAAGAAGTCCGATGGCTATCTCGACATGTGCTGCGAAGCTCTCACGTTTTAACTCGTGTAGCTTTATTGTATAAGTACGCACAGTACCCCGTGAAAATATTGAACTAGAAAAAAAAAATGGCATCGCTGTTTTCGTTTTTCTCTCTTTTTGGCAGGCTTCTCAGTTCGTGACACCGCGAAGTCAAGTTCATGGACACCACAAGGGGGAAAAAAAAAGAAGAAAAGTTTTGACCATGGAATGAACTTCTCCAAGGGCAGAAAAACAACGACATCAACGTCTCTTTCGGCGCGTTATACGCGAAAGAGCCGTATTCTAACTCCACAGTTTTGCTCCTGATCAGAGACCAAACGCCTGCTATTCGGAGAATTCCTCTCCCTAATGACCAGTGCGATGCTCTATCTCCAGGCTCGTGAGGTGCTGACGTCAGTACCCAATACATCTCCGCATTGGAGGGCGGGCCTATACCAGAAACAGCGCGACGCGAAGCACCGCTTGTGTTTCCTGCACAGCTAGTTGTATGGCCGTACAATCGAGTGTTTTTGCTTTCATTGGCGGGACGGTGAGAGGGGAAAGAGATTAAGCACCGACCATAGACGCGTGGCGCCAGCAGATGAGTCATCTCTCACAGGCACCACGTTACGTCGCTGTTCCCACTCCAGCGCTCCGCTGTACCGTTTTTCCCTTTGCTATTCCCAGCATGTAATTTCCGCATATGGAACCCGCAATTCTGAGTGCAAGCGTTCGCAGTGCGAAACGTCACACCGGCATGCTGCAATCTGCAGCTGCGTTTGGGACGACGCTATTCGCAACGGAGAGAAATTCACATGACTCGCGAATGATGCATGGTAAACTTGACGGAAACACACAGACGTCCCAGGTACAGCTTTCAGGCACTACGAGCTTACAAAATAAGTCCAGTTGCTTTGGTGCTTCGAACATTTTTTTTTTACTTCGGTAGAAATTTCATAACTTCGATAGTTTTAACAACCATGCGCGTGAGATTGCGCATATTCACATACCTTAGTTTGTATGTCTGGCAAAGCAAGGCTATGCTACACATATGATATTGACATCATGTTCAAATATATAGACCTGTGCAGAAATACACCATTGTAATCACCGTTTACCTTCTTACAACTCTCCTCCTTAAGGTTCTTAAAATATTTCACTATCGGGTCGAACGAAAAACGAACGTACGCGAACGAATCTAATGACCCGTCTGGACGGCCGGTTATGATCAGTATATGACTTCGATACAAGACGTGGGTGAGGTAAAATTGCTTTTTTTTTTTCATTACAATGAGTTGTCACCTCAGAGTCAGGTATATTAGCTTTAACCGGCTGAGTTCCTCCTTAACTTTGCAGCAAAGGTGTATGCAAGCAATAGCTCTAGCAAAGGCGTCATGAACTTTTATCTGTCCGGACTAACATTGTTTTTGTCAGTAGGAAAAGGTCACCCGAACAGTTAGGCTTTCGGCATGCTCATAGTCAACCTTTTTATGGAAGTTTCCACGGGTGTTCACACTGTATAAAACAACGACCGCGTACTGTCTCCCACACCTGTCAAAACAAAAGCTGACGGCCCGACACACCTGCCTAAATTTCAAATGATGTTGCCTGTTTCTGCGTCGAGAAGAACGGGTAACGATTAACTCAATTATGCGGTAACCGATCGTTGTGTTCGTATACCAACAACTATAGAGACATTCAGCAGTGCGGAAACGTATTAGCATATACGTGTACAGGGCTGTCGGACGCCTCCTGCGCACGCACTGTGACATATGGATGCGGCCAGGCGAGACCGCTGCGTGCGCGCAGCAGGAGTCGGGTACATCTGTATACGTCAATACTATCACGTCTTCGCTATGTTAAAATTGCCTGTACAGTATTGCAACGACACGTGGCGCTTGAACGACCTCGCGGTGTTTCCACAGAAAGACAGGGAGTAATAATGGCATGGTCAGATTGCGCGGTAACAGTTTGACTTTACGAGTATAACGTTGCGAATTATTCGTTGCGTTCAACGCAGGATGGATCACTCTTATGCATAGCTGAACGTGTCTGATTCGCCACAGATCAAGTTTATCGTCCCAAAATGGCGCGCAACTGTAAAGCCTCGCAGATAACCATCAGTGTCCCAGCTTGCACTCGGGTGAAACGAAATTTCTTCTTGTCACCTATATGTCGACGGTATTTTAGCGATAATCAGAAAGCATTGCTACCATGGTTCTAACTGGATGCATAAACTCTCATATTTTGATGAAAACACACAGTCGACAAGTTGGAATACACGTTTCGAACCTTTAATTCCGATTATTGAGCGGTTTTGGGCCCACAAACACTGACAACCTAGCGACAGTGGCAAAAGAAAGTGCAGAACCACCGCCGACTATCGGTCGCACTCAACTCAAACACAGCGTCGAACTGTCGAGATAAGGGGCAGGGAATGAAGAATAAGTCCGTCTCAAGCAACGTGGGAACGGCAGGGCGCGATTATAATTTTTCCAGGGTGCTCTGTTCTTTTTATCATTTTTTTAGCAAACAGCGATAAAGCCCGTGTGCCACTGTGATTAGGAAATATCGAAAGTAAAGCTCAGAAGCGCAAGTAACGTTTTACGCAAATACTGAACTCAGCAACTATCAGGCATTAATTCCCGCGAAAATTCTGGCTCCACAGTTAGCGCGTGCGAAGCCAAAGCGCAGCAAGTGATGGAGACGCTCTGTAGTGACGACGCGCAGATGGTCCAGTTGATCTCATCGCGCCTGCGCAAGTTCCCAAGGCACTCCGCGGAGCTCTTATGACACGCATGGAGCCGCATTTAAACAAGAAGTGCACGACCATGTACCTTTTTTTTTTTTTTTCCCACAAAATTATGTGCCTAGAGGCTATGACGCAAACAGTGCTACGATTAGACGCTATTTATTCGCGAACTAAATCTGGAACATGTAAACATATATAGGCTGCCCCTGACTTTGCTGAAAAGTCAATGCTGCTTCAAGTTAGCAGTGCTGGGCTTGAATTTTCGGAAAGGCAACTCGTGAAATGCAAGCTGGTGTATATAAGCACTCGAAACTAAGTGAAACGCGAGCATGCTGTAGCTGGCCTCTGCTCATTCTGTATCAAAGTCTCTCTCCTTCACTGACGTGCGCACGAATCGCATTAGGTGCACAGAGGTAGCAAGCTCCCAGTCGCATGACATAAACTCGTGGCAAACTTAGTACTGAGAGAGGAACTTGTTGGAGCAGACTATAATACGAGCGCTATCGTAGTCCGCATTAATGCAGTTGGCCATTAACCTCCAACCGATGGCGTCGAACAAGCTTAATGTCCGCTCAGAAGGAAGATGACAACTTATAGCAGTGATGCAGTTTCGCACACGTTAACGCGGTGAATACCGGCATAACATCGGTGATAAAGGGCTTAGAGACATTGATGTTCACTTTTCGCTGAACTACATTAATTGCCATTTGCAACGTTTTCAAACAGTTCCAAACGGCCGTCTTCAAAATATCTATTAAAAAAATATTTATTAAAACAAGGTCAATGCCTGCCGTTGGAGGTGCAGGAGGAGAAATTCGTACATCAGGAGATTAGATTTTTTATGCCCGGTTTTGAATTTTGCGTCTAATATACTCTTTGCCTCTTCCTATTGCGCAGAATCTTACCATGCTCATCTACTTAAAAATAACCTACATTGAGTTGTTTTAATTGTGCCGTGATTTTTTTTAAGTCCCTCGATTTTTTTCATCATCATCATCATCATCATCAGCCTGACTATACCCACTGCAGGGCGAAGGCCTCTCCCACGTTTCTCCAATTAACCCGGTTCTGCGCTAGCTGCATCCACTTGACCCCTGCGAACTTCTTAATCTCATCCGCCCACCTAACTTTCTGCCGCCCCCTGCTACGCTTTCCTTCCCTTGGAATACAATTTGTTACCCTCAGCGACCATCGGTTATCCTCTCTTCGCACTACATGTCCTGCCCATGTCCATTTCTTCTTCTTAATTTCTACTAGAATGTCGGTAACTTGAGTTATTTCTCTGACGCACTCTGCACGCGTCCTGTTTCTTAATGTTACCCCTACCATTTTTCGTTCCATAGCCCTCGATTTTTTTACATTACTCCAATGGACTGACACCTAGCGATAAGAAGTCCAAAAATTTTATGCCAATTTTCAGTGCTTGTAGATGGCATGGGTTAATAGCGGTAATGTTGAAAAGAATTCTCGGCACACATGCGTTCTGCGCGCTTCATCTATAATACATACAAAATCAAACTCGGCAATTCGGAATCGGAGTCAAATTTGAACGACCGAACCACACGTTCCCTATCCGATACCACGTTTAATCTTCCTAGACAAACCGCATTAATTTTTTGTCCAAGCCAGAGTAAAGGATCCCCGTGCATTTATTGACCAAAGTTAAAGTTGTACGCCCCAAAGCCACGAACGCGCGTCTTTCTGGATTTCTCCCAGGTACTCCGCGAATACGGGGATGTAAAGTCTTCTTGCACAAAGTAAAACTACTCTTCATTTATTCCCAATTTACTCTTCAGTCTTAATTCACTCTCCTTCGTCACATTCCACATCAAAATAACTTCTCGTATAGACACCTCGATATGTGCCTAAATTCAATGTGACAGTATCATTTAGCGCAGGCAGGTTTTGAAACATAAAACTTCTAGTGAGCCATTCTGACAACTCTTGAGCAAAGTGAGTTGTCAGAGCAGGGATCATGACTTCGAAGGCGTATAACAGTGCAATTCAGTTGCCTTACTAAGAATGGAAGCTGAGGTAGAGTAAGATTGCGAATCAGCATATCAGGTTACTTTTTCGATGCTCATGGCGCCAGCAACAAACGACGGTGCGAAGGAAAAATCCAAAAAGAGTAAAAACAATCCGCGAGAAGGTCTTCTAAGGCTGGACAAAGGATGGTTGTAATACAGAGTGCGGCGAATAGACTTCAAAGAAAACTTGCACATGTGTCAGAGCTTTAACCGCGCTAGCGGTATTCGCATCCGTTATGCACCACTGCGTAAGTGTGCTGCTTGCAGCTTTCTAAATGTCAACCTTCGTGCAAAGAGCGAATTGGTTTCTGATTTTCGCTTTATTTTAATCCGATTGGCAACAGGGGCAACGTAACTCGCAATTCTTTAACGATGTCTGCTTTGCAATTGTTACTTTGAACGTACATCTGCGCTGAATTGTGAATTAAAGCACTAGAGAGCACCTTGCTGATTCCCCGCAGTCACGCTTGAATTCACTGTTGAAGGTATCGTTCACCGCAATGAGCTGTGCAGGCGGGCTGGCGGCTATACGGGTGCTTCAAGCTATAAGAATGCGAATATCACCCTTAGCTACCTGCTTTCAGAGCTTGTACCATCTTGACGAAAGAAGGGAAAGTGTTTTGCGCTGAAGTTGCTTCAGCTGAAGTATAACAATAACAGCTGCTTGTTATTGTTATCGAGCTGCCCCCCTGAAGCATGCTCAAAGGATGCAACGATCGTAAAAACCGTAACCATCTTTCAAACCACCAACCTTGTCAAAGTGATGCTTGGGGGACGCGCGCTTCCCGCCGGCTGGTAGTAGCGATAGGACAGCGTACTAGTGGCCTCGGCGATACACCACAGTTTCGTTCAGTTTCTAAAGTCACTCTTCACGACGACAAGCTCCTTCCGCACATTCAGTTCGTGTAGCTCGTCGTTTTGTCTGAGCTTCGGGAATCGCCGATCTCTGCCGGCTTGCACTGTTCAGCGGGCTTTGCCACCGGAGCACACTCAGCACGGTACAAAGGAGCAGATCCCTGCGTCGGCCAGGAGCAAGGCACGGCCTCTCTTCTCCGCGTCCTGGCAGGCTCGTGGCCCGTTCGTCGTCCGTGGGTTTCGAACAGCTCCAGTCGAGCGGCGCACGCGTGGACAAAAGAGACGCCGGGGTGGGTTCGGAAGCGCGCCCGGCATGCACACGCGCAGGCAGCAAAGCAGCGCCGGCAACCACCCCTGGCAGCTCGCTCACCCTCCCATCTGTTAAAGGCTCATCCCCTCCCTCCTCTCCCAGCAGCTCGTGCCTTACGCGCGATGTGGGGTGGCGTGATCCTCCAGTTGCGCGAACCAATGGCAGCGGTCATGATTTGCAGCCGCGCTTCCCGGTTTTTTAATAAGTTGGGACGTGCGGTTACTTTTTTTTTTTTTTTTCCCCTGCGTCGTTCCCTATGTCCGATGAGCGGGGATTAGGAAAGACCATGACGCGAATTCTTTTCCTCGCTCCTCTTCGCATAGTTTGCTTTCTGAAATTTATTAGAACAAATTAAAAAATTTTGAAGAGATAAAATGCGATTATCTGCGAGGATAAGTCTCTCGAACTCTAGGATTTTACCACAAACCAAGCTTGCAGCACCTGCTGTCTTGCACAGCGTTTGAAGGCCTTACTGTCCTTGTTCTGCTATGTACCTGCAAAAAGAGCAGTATGAGCGATGTTCTAATTATTACACACAGCCGCATCATTTCGTCACTCTAGTGAGCATAAAGCTTCTTGCGAAAGAAGCAATAAGCCAAGGCTTTATTAAGCCAAAAGTCACTGTACACTAGGTGCAATTCCATAATATCGTAATCAGAGATAGCCGGAGCGCGTGGCATCGAAAACTGTTCAAAAAGATACAAAGATTCAAAAGTAACGGGCGAGCAAGGTCGAGCAAGGGAGAGCTCCCGCGAACCGTGATTAAGATAGCGTAATCGTGCCTCGTCAGTGCGCGCAGTACTTCGTTACTGCAGCCAGCCGCGATTTGTGGCCAAATTTTCAGGGACCAAGCTTTTTCAGTGCATTTATACCTTATTGTTATGCGAAAAATACTTTTCAAACAATGGACACTCCAGTAAGGTCCCAAAGCCGGAGACATTATACATTTTCATCTCGGACGACGGTGACATGTGGGAAAGTTCCTTGCTGCGTTCACGCAAGCGTTTCGACGAATTCGACGCAAGAAGTCATCGTCACACAAGTAAATTTGGGTTTCTCGTTTGCCCCTCGAGCCGGTCGGAGGCTGACATAATTGCCGACATAATTCATGGTAGAAGAACATCTGCATATGAGGGATGCACCCGTCAGAAACGGACCTCTGTTAGGAGTCTGTTGAGGACGAGAAACAAATATATTGCGTGCTTGGTTAATATGACGCCCGTTCATATAGGAGTCTCGGCATATTTACAGCGCTTCTGGGAATCAATCTTTCTTTTTAATGCATTTCATCATCATCAGCCTGATTATACCCACTGCAGGGCGAAGGCCTCTCCCATATTTCTCCACTTAACCCGGTTCTGTGCTAGCTGCATCCACTTGACCCCTGCGAACTTCTTAATCTCATCCGCCCACCTAACTTTCTGCCTCCCCCTGCTACGCTTTCCTTCCCTTGGAATCCAGTTTGTTACCCTAAGCGACCATCGGTTATCCTCTCTTCGCACTACATGTCCTGCCCATGTCCATTTCTTCTTCTTAATTTCCACTAGAATGTCGGTAACTTGAGTTATTTCTCTGACCCACTCTGCACGCTTTCTATCTCTTAATGTTACCCCTACCATTTTTCGTTCCATAGCCCTCTGGGTTGCCCTCAACTTAAGTAGAACTCTCTTGGTTAGCCTCCACGTTTCAGCCCCATAGGTGAGTACAGGCAAGATGCAACTGTTGTATACTTTCCTCTTGAGCGATACCGGTAAGCTGCTAGTCATAATCTGCGAGTGCTTGCCAAATGCGCTCCATCCCAATCTTATTCTTCTTGATATTTCCTTTTCATGATCCGGATCTGCGGTTACTATCTGTCCTAAGTAGACATATTCGCCTACTATTTCCAGTATTTCGCTACCTAATGTAAACTGATGTTCCTTCCCGAGGCTGTTGAACATTACCTTAGTCTTCTGCATATTGATTTTCAAGCCTACCTTTCTACTTTTTCTGTCTAGGTCATCAATCATTATTTGCAGTTCATCCCCCGAGCTGCTTAGCAAGGCATGCATTTAATGCATTTGCGCCTTATCAATATGGAAATGGACAGTGTGGACGATGAAGGAGAGGGAACTTCTCTGAGCTCATTGAGTCCCATGTATTTTTGTCGCATGTATAGATAGTGACGAGAACATAATCTCTTCTGTCCCAACCAGATGTTTCATTTGCGTCATTGAGTGCAGGGCGCTATAGAATAACATGAGAAGAAGGTGCAAATGTCTTAATGAGGGCCATTTTTTCTGTGTGTATAGTTTCATGTTTTCAGAGTGAAGTTGCCATTCAAGCATAGCGGTGACCTGAACAACTGATGTAGCTCTCTATGCACAAACACAAACCTTAACCAGAGCGAGAGAGAGAGAAAGAGGTGTGTGTGTACGTGTGCGCGCTCTTAATACACACACTTACCGTGCCAACACAGAAAAATAAACAAAGCAGTATTTATAAGTGTGTCCGTCTCTTTCTCTCTCTCTTGCGCTTTGCGCAGTTTCTTGTATATGCCTGCAACAGGTAAGTACTCACTAGAGCAGTTTTCGATCGATTCTGGAACAGAACGTGCGGAAGGTGCAATTTAGGTAGGTGTCGATTCTGATCATTACGGGCAGGCACCGCCAGAGTTGTCATCGGGGCGCATGTGGTTCACCTCACGAAACAAAGAAGATTGAATGGCAAGGGATAGAGGCCCGATGACTTATGTAACCTTCCCCATCTGGCCAGTGCAATTTCCAGCAATATACAGCTACAGTTATAAAAAAACAACCCAGCGCACCACAGCTGCACTCACTGCCTACGTCACATACTTTTCTGCAGCATGCGGCCTTTTCGGTGCGGAAAATGGAAAACTAAATCTGCAGATGCTGCATTTGCGCGGTGCCCGTTTGTCTCTTTGCCGTCGCGTATCTTCCGCCCGCAGCCGTGCACGAGCTGGCGCGCAGCATGTTTTTATATTTATATATATATATATATATATATATATATATATATATATATATATATATATATATATATATATATATATATATATATATATATATATATATATAATTTTAGCTGTATATAGCAGGAAATGGGCCCTGCCCAGATGGGGAAGGTTATGTAAGAACAAAGTCGGAACTGCATTTTCAGACGCATTGTTGCGCAATTAACTGCAGACTCCAGACAAATAGCATCATTAGTTTACACTCCATGGACACATTTTTGAAATTGGACTGCATTCAGAAAAAAATGTTCGGTGTCGCTGTGAGCAAGCTGCTAGAAGGAACAGTAATACACTTGTCAGATTAACAATGTCCACCTTCGCTTGGTCTTCTAGTTTGTTCGAGGACTTCGAGAATCATGGCAGGGTAGTTGTGCATGGACACCATACACGCGTGCATTCGATTGTAGGTTCGAATCCTCGACATACCAATTTGTCACATTTTAGTGACGCATATCATTAGCCCATGAGCTCTACTATACGCACTGCAACTGCCAAGGTCATTCACTTGCGCGTTTGACCTTGAGTCGAGAGATGCCGTAGTGGAGGGCTTCGGAAATTTCGACCACCTGGCGTTCTTTCGTACACTGACCCCGCGACTATAGGCGGGGCGTTATAACAACTGCTTCGCCGACGCTTCGTCGCTCAGCCTCTCCTTGGGCGGGGTTCATGTCGGTCGGAGTGCGTCAAAGCTTCGATGCAGGCTGATGTGTGACCATGCTTAACAAAGCTTACACTCGGGTAACAAGGTTTGACCGTGACAAACATCCGAAATTATTTGTATTCGCTGGCGAATGTATGGTACATTAGCTACAGCACTGCTTGTAAAAAATTAATTCCTTCATAATAGTGGAATTAAATTTGGTTTATGCCGTTTAACGTCACAAAACCACCCACTGAGCGACGTATTGGAGGGCTGAACGAAATTTAACCCCCTTGGGGTAATTTGCCGCGGGTAATTTGAGCACTGCATAATTAAATACGAACTGTCTTCGTATCTCCCGTCGTGCATATGAAGCTGATGGCATATTCCCAGCTGCTTCGGCATTTTAACAACAGGCCGTCTGGGTTTCCAGTCTGACAAAATGAACTGGATGCGACTACTGGATGCGGCCAACTCTTGCAACATATTTCGCCTAATAAGGATTTAATAGATGCGTACTTGAGAATAGGGCAGACCTATTCACGACAAGCCTTGAGCTTAACGCATTTTCAGAAAAGAAAAAAGCTGTCCATAACCTGTCTAACCATCTTGGCCAAGCATTCGATGTAATAAAAAGACGGTCGCTGAGCCCGTTGTCATCATGCTAAAACATGTGTAAAACACGTGTAAAAACATGTAAAAGGTGTAAAACACTAAAAAAAAAATGATTGTGGTTTATTTGGGGTAAACCTGGTAGAGTAGAGAGAGCTAGATATCCCTGGCTATAACGCTTAGGTTTTGCTTGAAAATAATACACATGGTTTATGTAACGGCTTGAACTTTATTATTTATATCAATGAAGACGCTCCAGTGATCAGTAAAGTAGCGAGACTTTGTTTCCACTTTGTCGATAGCATGGTTTGAATTAGCACAGTTTCACTAAGAGAGGCGCCAGTTATGACGTCACTCCGCGCATGCGTACAGCTACCCTCAGCGCGCAGCCACGCTGACCTTGCGAACCGGATGGCGTGTAGCTCTCGCTACAAAAGTTATTTTCAGTTAACTCGACACCTTTCAACGCTATCCTAAGGCTGTGTTTCGTAATTCAGTGTGAAAACATGTCACGTCGATTATTATGTGTATAGTTTCAAACTGCCGTTATGCTGTGTACAGCTATCTTTGGTGCATTCATCAGAAACCCGCAACACGTGCTCGCTCTTTTGTGCGATAGCGCATACAGCTGGTTCCGTCTAAAAGGTGTCGCCGTCACCGTAACCCCAGGCTAGTTCGCGATACGGACTAGAATCGACGACGTTTGTATGGATGCGGACAAAAGTAAACGGAGCACGCATTCAAAGCTCTCAAGAGCTTCCCGATTCGCTATTCGATTCGGCAAGGGAACTATAGACTATTCGTATTAGATTTGGAAAACCAAACAATTGCACACTCCTATCTTGCGATCACGCTTGAAACCCCGCCAAACATAAAATCCCGAGCGGTGTATCTAGTTTTGGTATTTTAGTATGTTTACGCAGTTTTTCGCTGCGCGGACTTGTGGGGCCATCTGCCGGCGAATGGATGAAATATAAAACAGCTGGTGCTCGCCAGTCTCGATGGTTTCGGCGCAGCCAGCACAGTTGCACGGATAAAATCCCCAAACTTTGTAAATTAGCAACATCTCGTCTTCCTTCCTTTGCTCTCTCTCTTCCTTCCTCCATGTCCTCGAGCTCGCCGAGACGATGGCGGCATTTCCATTGCTGCTGCCTGTAATTCTAGAACACTGTACCTGTAGCAGACGACAATCGTCACTTGGGCTGGAGCACCATGGGCTAGAGATATGCTTGCGCCAACATCTCGCAAAGTTCTCGTATGTGCATTAGGGTACCGACGCCTGCTTGCCGGTGGCATTTTGTCCCAAACACTATTCCGAATCTGTGCAACTCGGAATAAAGTAAAGTAAATAAAGACTCGGGAAAGAATGTATATATTATGTAAAATGAATCGCCAAGAGTTTAAAAACATAATGGTGGATTTATTTCGACGTTTCGACCGGGGTCCGGTCTTTGTCTTGAAGACCGGACCCCGGTCGAAACGTCGAAATAAATCCACCGTTATGTTTTTAAACTCTTGGTAATTCATTATACATTTATTAATCAGTTGTCGTCAACGTTTTCTCATGTGTATATATATATATACATATATGAAGGAAAGAAGCCAACAGTCGGCGAGGCCAAGGAAAGCGTTGGGGATAGTATTTTGTCTTTTTTTTAAATATTTGCTTGGATAATCACAGAAATTAGTAATGTAATCTGTTTAGGGGAAAGATAATTAACACAAAGTAGAAGAAAAAACAACGTGCCGATGGTGGGGACCGAACCCACGACCTCCGAATATCGCGTCCGGTGCTCTTCCAACTGAGCTACATCGGCCGCTGTCCCCCCTGCTACTTGCTTGGGTATTTATGTTGTCTGTATACGAACCTTCAGAGTGTTCACCAGCGCCGCCCTGAGCCATAGCGGCGGACGTGGAACGTCCTCTGTTACCGCAAGCGTCACGTAGAACGTGATCAAGAGCGAGGGCGAAAGCTGTGCTAGAACCCTCTTACGCTACCTATAGCTTCAAGACTCCCCTAATATATATATATATATATATATATATATATATATATATATATATATATATATATATATATATATATATATATATATATATATATATATATATATATATTTAAAGGAGCGAACAGTCTACGAGTGCAAGGCAAACGTTGGGAATATTTTTTATGTTTTGTTGTTGGCTTCGACAAGAATTAATCTTATGGTGATTATCGGGATAAAGAATATTATATACAAAGCGAAGGAAAAACAAAGCGCCGATGGTGGGAGTCGAAGCCGCGACCTCCGAATATCGCGTCCAGTGCTCTCCCAATGCTATCACTAGAACGGAGAAGGCGTACTTTAAAGCGGCGCGTATATTTGTCTTGTATGTTATAAGCATCAAGTTGTTTAGGTGCATGCTCCGATTTATTTCTCAAATAGCGCAGTTTTCAAAACGCATTAGAGAGGACTTGCTCCAAATGGGCACGCCTGCAAATATCTTTACAATCGCATCTAAGCAATTGAAGCTATATGTGCATTCGACAAATAATGGTCGCTAATTTTGTAGTCGAAAGAAAGCGCAGATTTTTTTCCCCTGTTATGTGAACTACAGTTGACTTGAAGTAACTAATTTCCGTTTTCCATACTATGCACCAGTCATGCAAACTAAGGAGGCGCATGGCTTAATTTTCATTTGATCGAGCGCCATCAGCCGTTCTGTATAGGCGAAAATCTTTATTTTAACAGGTGATTCAAGAAAACCGCGAAAATCATTTGTATAAATCAGAAACACGCCCGCTGAGATGGCTCAGTGATTACGGCCCTCGACTGGTGAACCTAAGGACGGGGGTTCGATCCCGGCAGTGGCGGCCACTTTTCGACTGGGAATGGAATGGAATATAGGAGCGTCCCCTTTGAAACGGGGTGGTAGCAGTAGCTATCATGCTCATTTTTCTCCCTATATCTTAATTATTGATTTAGAATGGTTAACTAAACCATCATTCTATTTATTAAATTTTGTTCCTACATTACTAACATTATGTCACTTCTCTGCTTTTAAGCCACCAATCTTCCAGTCGTTTTTTGCTAGTTTCCACCGCCGGTTTATTCACCCGGCCACTGTTATCTCTAAACCCCAGAGCTTCAGGAACAGTGATTGCGCCTGCACCAACTTCCGGATGGATACCATTACATTCGAGTATAATATGGGCAATTGTTTCACTGGAGTTTCCACATACAGCACATGCGTCATCTCCATTGTTAAATTTCTTTTTGTAGCTGCGTGTTCTAAGGCACCCTGATCTAGCTTCAAAAAGTAGGGCACTGCCTCTTGAGTTATCAAAGAAATCTTCCTTCTTGATCTGCATTTTCCACTTTCGGTATTATTCAACTCTGTTTCTTTTCCATCGAATTTATCCAATTTTTACCTTCTGTGTTTTTCACCTGTTGCTTAATGCTCTTTATTTCTCCGTCCTTGTTACTAGCATACTTACTAGTTAGCTTCCTAGTTCTCTTCCTCCATTGTGAGTCAACGCTTTTTAGGTACAGGTATTTAAATACTTTAGCTGCCCATCTGTTACTGTCCAATTTCCTCATGCGTTCCTCATATAATATCTTACTCTGAGCTTCCCGCACTTCGAAAGAGCCCAGCCCATATCTCCCTGTACCGCCTCATTTGTAGTTTTGCCGTGGGCACCTAGTGCTAATCGTCCAACGGATCTCTGATTTTTCAAATGTCGACTGTACTTCTGATTTTAGGCACAAAACCGCATTTCCGAAAGTAAGTCCGGGCACCGACGGAGGCAAAAAGCAACGCACCCTTGTGCTGTGCGATGTCAATGAACGTTAAAGAACCCCAGGAGGTCGAAATTGGCGGATCCTGCACTACGGCGTCTCTCATAGCCCGAGTCACTTTTGAACGATCAAATATCAAACCATTAATCAGAAACAATAACGATCCCTTACCTTTGTAGAGCACCATTCAAAACATATAGTGAATTAGTCATGCAGTTTCCAATACGGATGGATTGTAGTACATGGCCACTCTGATAAGCTGCAATCCAATTGACAACATCTGGAGCATTTTGAAGTTTAATGATCAGTTTTTTATGTGGGGCCTTTTCGAATGCCTTCGCAAAATCTATGCAAATGAGGTCAGTTTGCTTGCGGGCCTCCAAAATAACCTTAACTCTTTATTAAAAAAAAAAAAGCAGCCTTTCTGCAATGGCATTCTTTCTAAACGCTGACAGTAAATACATCCATTCGGCTAAATCACATCACAGATCATTGACGCTTCGTAATGCTGCCTAGATTTTTATTATATGACGCCCCTTCTTTCTTGTTATACATCAATGATACTGTCTCATTGTGGTGACGCTACCGTGACAAACTGTCGAAGAACTCGCCTGGTACTGAAATTAGCCCCTTATTGGGCTGACTTGCGCCCGAGGAAAAAAAAAAAAGAAAAAACTTTGCAAAACGCCTGCGGCGACCGCAGTAAGTGTACCCAGCGGCCGCCGAACTATAGCCGAACTAGGCATGACCGCTGTTCCTGGCAGAGCTAAGTTTCGCAAAAGCTAAGATTGAGATAAAGCCGTCAAAGACAACTAGAAGAACCTGGAACAATTAATGTGCAAATAGACGCGAGTGACTGCAGTCATTCCAAATAAATCTTGGAGCACCTTGCGCGAGATGGAAAGAGATAAAGCTGCGCCCAGTGGCTTTGAGCATGCACAAACACAGCAAAATCTTCGAGGAATTATCTAGTTAGCGAGATTGTTATGAACGTCATAAGCAAAGTGATGTTGTTGGGGGCTGTTGGCAGCAACAAATAAAGATCGCAATAGTTCGGCGGCAATATGCAGCTTCACACCGCTGCTTCACTGAACACTTCCTAAAATTAAAATTACTGGAAGTTTAGAGTTCTAAATATAAAGAACCATATCTTCAGGCACAAACTGTCAGCCGCGGCGGACGTAATCAAATATATAAAAAAAAAACTGTTCTAGCTTCATAGCTAGTCCACTAAAACTTACTACGGTAATTTTTTTTATGACGTGGTTGGACGGCTGATGCCGATGGGGAGTTCGAAGCTGTTGCCGATGCAATGCATGTAACCTTTCGGAATCAAGGCCCTGCACCGCGAGAAAATACGGTGCTTAATTTCTAGCGCACGGAATCGAAACTAAGAGCACGAGACGCGCGGGAAGCTCAGTGGACACGCGGCGGCCGCTAGTGACGTATCAAAATCACCATGACACCCAATTCGATCTGCACGCGCTATTGTGCTGCATAATGTACAGTCTTTGTCAAAAATATACATCCCGGTGAGCTTCTAAGCTCTGTAATGGGCTTGTTGTGCAGCCTTGGCGTTCACGATTTCGCACATGACAGGAAATCTCGTCATCACCCTGATTGAGCTTATAGGTATATTCCAGGGGTGCTTCCAGAATTTTGATTGATTAATAAACTTTACTGGGGAAAATTAGAGGTTAGGGGTAATAGGTTAGGAAAGAGCAATGGTCAGCAGTTCTTGGTCCAGGAGTCCGTTGGCCTCAGCGGCGGCTCTAGCTCGCTGCACCAGCATGAGCTGATATGCTGAGCGTCCGAGTCGGATAGAAAGCTTTCTCACTGCTCAGAATTAGGGCTATCTATTTTAGGCATTATGGGGCCAGCCCTAGATCTCCATGTTGTGTGGTATAGTGTAGCCATGTCTCTGCAACAGACACATTCGCTTTTGTATCGTGTTGACCATATCTTGTGGTACAGGGGCCTGTTTGGATATGTGTTTGTAGGCGCTTAAGTGTAGTGGCTTGCTCTCAGCTTACTGTGTCATGTGGAATTGCGTACTTTCTACGCCTCTCCCTACGCGCTCATATTGTTTCCCCGTATGTCTCTGGTGTTGTGAAAGGCTCTACCGATGGTTCCGCCGCCCGGCTAGTGAAACCTCGGACTACGGCATCTACTCTAGTGTTACCCTCCGCCGCAGCGTCGGGGACCCAAACAATCGTGTGTTGCCTACCTGGGTCCTCTTTCCGGCCGGCCGGCTAGGAACTTGTTTGCTATGCGGCTAATTCAGTTGTTTTGGAAGGCTTGACAGGCGGCCTGTGAGTCTGAGACTATCCAGTAACTGTCGTCTTCGGTTTGCTTCAGAGATTGTTAGGGCGATTGCCACCTCTTCCGCAGTCCGGATGCATTTGGTTCGTACAGTTGTTCGTATATGAGCTTGCCTCGCGAGTGAGTGACCGCGGCTGCGGTCGCCTCTGCCTTTGTACCTCGCTGCCTTTGTACTCATCTCTATTCTCTCTAAAAAAACCGCCAAGCAGAAGAGGAAGAGGAGGCTGGGTCAGGCCACTCTGGTGTGCTAATCTCCAGCGCATCCTAACATCTGTGTAAATAAACCTCGTAACAATATGTCGGCTCGAACCTTTATCGCAAAGCAGGGTCCAACTCGACTAAAATATGGATGGTAAATAAGAAGCGAACTGATACACATCACCCTGCACGCTGCACAAAAAGCGGTTGCGTCACAGTTTTGATAATAAATTACATGCGTGTAAAAGAGTTCTAGTCTGTAGATCTGCAAGACTGATTTTCTCGTTAAAACTACAACCTCGCGACGACGGCTTTTCTGCGACACGGCGGCGCTTTTACGCCATGGAGTAAAAATGCAGTGATGGCTGTTTTTTTGTCATGCTCTATTATGCGCACATCACGTGATACTTGACGTCACACTATGACGACGACAGAGTGCGCAGAGGACATTGGCAATGTACATTTAAGTGCGAGATACAATTTCTTCCGAGGTTTCAGGTAAATGCACGATAAGGCAATAAGTACAAAAAAAGAGGTTTATTTACAATGCCCATAATTTATCACTCAGGGTATCGCAGCAAAAGCAAAAGGTGGCCTTGCTGCACAAAGACGAAACAGTGTAAAGCTGCTCCGTCTAACGAGAGGTTTAGTACGCGTAGTTTTTAGCGCGCGCCGCTCGTAGGCACAAATTTGCCCCGGAAGACAGTGTAAAATCTCCATGTGACTTCGTCTTCCGGGCGAGCCAGCACTAGATATAAGGTCCTTGTCAGAAATGGAGCTTCGACTTTACAAGATAGCAAACTACCGAAGCAACGAAACGCAAGGAAGAAGAAGCAGAAAAGACCGTGCATGTTGACACTGAACAGCAACGATCATATTTAAGTTAAATACACGAACACGAAAGAACAGCATTAGATTGACGCTTCTTTGCCCCCTATTGCAAAGCTCTCCTCTTCTCAAGATTGCGACCTGTGTTCACAATACCTACGGTAGGTTTTGGAAAAGCAAGTAGAAAACGAAAAGTGACGATATGACCGATTTCTGCGCGCACAGCTTTAGATACCTTAGCATGTAAAATGAATGGCAGTACTTACTGAGTGACATGGTATTAGCAATGCGAGGAATGGCTGATTGGAATGATCAGCTTTGATATGTACTGGATGATGATTTGCAAGAGAAAAAAATTTGTACATGCTTTGGACATTTAGAAAGCCCTATTCGCAGGTGTAAATTATAAGGCACATTATGGTAACTATAGAGGCCTTTCGAGCATTGAATTTTTCACTATGCTCAGGCTACTTACATTTTAATTACTACAGTTACACGACCTCTGCTATCCCTGAACAAGCCATTCAGATATACAGCGTAATGCCAGATGCCCATGCGCACATTGTGGCAGTTGAACCTTCAAGCTCGATCGCACAAGAACCTATGCAACGATGTAAAACCCGCATGCACATTGGTCCGAGTCCCACTGCACCAAATGTCCGCACATGCGCGCTGCAGGAAAGCCACTATACCTTTTGTCAAATGAAAAGTCTAGGCCTAGGGCGCATAGCCAAATCATGTGAAAGCACACACGCGCACACACACACACAAACAAGAACATGCACGAGCGGTCGAACCAGCGAACCTCAGGCCCGACCTTGCACGAACCCTGCCGTCAGCGCATAATGCCCCTGCTTAATTAAGGAGTGATATAAATTGATTAGAACCCTGTATGAACCGCTGAGTTGAGGCTGTACCACAAAATCAGTAACTGAAGTAATAGTTTTCGCCTTGTCCAGCAGGAAAGACGATCCAAGGCACACGTGTGTCGTGGGCAGGATCCGACGCTCACAGCGAAATGTACACCGTATATGACACAAAGAACTTCGCAACGTAGTTGCTATGAAAAAGGCGCGAGCCGATGAGTGGTCTGTTTGCGAGTGTCCGTGTGTGTCAATGTTCAAGCCGCTCTCTTTACACAGCGGTGGACTTGAGCAGGGCATCGGCCTCGGGTACCTCCGGTGCCGCCAGCGTTACGGGACAGCCGCCTTCCTTTGCAAAGTCGTTGTTGTTGTCCCGGTTGCCCAGAAAGCTTCCGCCGTTGAGGTAGATGGCCAGTTTGTCTTTAAGCATCCTGGAGGGATCGGATACGTTGCGCTGCATTCTCCGCCGGGACCTGCACAACGAGCACACCAGGGATTTGTTTCAACGACCGAATCTTGTTTCTATTTTCGGAACTGACCACAAAGTGCCCAGCATTTGTCAAGTCTGGACAACACTGAGCGTTTTGTTCCAAAAAGGCATACACGCCGAAAGAAGCGTGCCCGCATGCGTGCCTGTTTCGATGGCACAAAAGGGAGTGACGTGTACACCCCAACGTTTGCTTGTTACGTTTGTCAATCGTTTCATAAACCGAGGTTTCAAAACTACTTAGGATGCAGTTGAAAGTACGCAATTGAAGAAGAACTGTATTCAATAAGTCCTCCCTTTTGCTTGACCAGTTTTCAGCGAGGACAGCAAAACGAAATAATAAATAAAGGTGAAGGCAGGTGATTTTATAGGCAACCATTTGAAAGGATGTTAAGGAACGGAAGGAAGGACATTATGTGCGCAATGCACATGTCTAGCTTTGCACATGAAAAAAGCTCCGAGGGACGCTTAATATCTTTGGCTTTAAAGGTATGAAGCTGCTGTGTTAATGGCTCCGATCTGCGTCTTCCGTTGGGGATTCTCGTTCGCGTACTCGCACTTTGGTGCTAAATTCTTAATTCCTCAATTTATAACTCATCTCGTTTATAGACAAGTATGCGATCGTACGCTGCCATATTATGGGAAATACCACTCGACATTGGAATAAAGCCCTAATCTAACGAAGCTGCACGCACCCGCATGGCCAAGGATTTATAGCTGACTATATCCAGAGGTTCCAGGAGGGTTAATTCCAATTTCGTCTTCTCGTCTTAAAGGGTTGCGCGAGTTGGCAGCTCCTGCCATCTCAGTTATATGTCACGTGGTATAGTGGCGTCACACAATCTGACGACCAATATTAGTTCCTGGCCCTGTCACCTGCCAGCTATCGCCGGCTCGTTCGGTGCCCCGACGATCCCGCTTCGGTGCCCGGATGAATAGGAATCAGTGCTCGGATGAGAGAGAGTCGGTGCCCGGATGAAGGAGAATCGGTGCCAGTATGTAGACTCTCCGTTTTATTGCCACGTCCCCTTAAGGTCGCCGCCAACTGGAGCTAAACGAATTTCATGCTTAACAGTGTTCAAGAGCGCACATCTGCCCAGTTTATCACTGAAAAAGAGGGCGTGACGCTCATTTTCATTTTTTTTTTCTTTTGCAGCAGTTTCTAGCTATCATCGACAGCGGTAACGTTCTCAGTGTATAGAACTAAAGTCGCTGGCTTTCTACTCTGTTCCTACAGTTTCGTAATACTCCCTTAATACTTTCTGTTTGACCAACGTTCTAATATCTGTAACTGAAGAAACCTTATTTTATCTGAAAAGAAGGAAGAGGTACTTCGTCCTTACTTCTTGCGCTATCTGATTTTATTTCGAATGCACGCTTAGAGAAAAAAAAAATGATACTGAAGAAAAAGATACTGAGGCGATTGAATCTAATCAGAAAGAAAGATGGGCATTGTATGTCCGCACCGCGGCGTATAGTTTTTGAATTGATGTAGCTTCTGATAGGACGGGAAGCGCTGTGAAAGGATGAGACGTGATGTAACGTGGCTAAAAATGACACCGTATCGTTTCTATGTATTGAAGCACTTGCCTGAAGATAGAAACGACCGCAACTATGGCGAGGATGGCGGAGCCCACCAGGAGGAATATCGCGGAGCAGCGGACCAGCATCGGAGCGAGCACAGCCAACCGGATCCTGGTCAGGGTGTGCTCCTGGGCTTGGGCCACCTGCGCGGGAATGCCGAACCACATTAGCTTAGCGCTGCCAGACTCAATAAATGCTGAAGCTTCTCCAAAGATGACTTCAATGACGCTTTAGTTTGAAACACTGCCTCTAGATTCGTAGGAGACGTAGTTATTACGAGATTCAGTTTATAACTAGTCAGTTTGTATGTTTGCGTACTATGCCCGTTTTTACTTTTAAGCCGCTAGCTTGACATTCGGGTTTTGAGTTTCCCGCCAGCATAGAAACATTCCCGCTTTATTAATCCGTTTATTGCAGTTCGCAGGACAAAATCGAATCACGAAGGAAGTGATGAAACGTATAGATCATCAGCTATTTTGGTTTTACAGCATGCTCAGGTAAACAATCTCAAGGAGACATGCACGAATATATTTTCTCGCATAACAAACAGACACTCACTCCTTTCCCAATTATTGTTAGGAGGATGATTCAGAAAGTAATGCCTCCAAGCCCATTGCCACTATTATAGCAAACAATTTGAAATATTGATCATTTAAGCACTAACGTTCATGCTATAGAATTTCACATTGCTTCACCTTCCTATATTTTGTTTCCAGAGTTATTGAGCAATCATGGCATCCAGTGGCGACGTCCGGTTGAAACAGTGGGGCTGTAATTGAATTTCTGACCGCGTAAGGTTATGCGCCTATCAACACTCATCTGGCTGCACTTTATGGGGATGGCTGCGTTGACGTCAGCACTGTGCGCAGGTGGGCAAGCCCTATGTGAAAGACCAAGGTTCAGAAGCAGACTATCCGCAATGGCTTCTTATGATGGTCATCAGCATCAGGTGGACGAGTTGAGTTGGGAAAGTCGCAGGATCAAGCAGCACCAGATTTGAACAACTCACCATTTTCATTGGTTCAGAGAAACACAACATTAAGAATCTACAGCGCTTTGCGGTTATTGGATACAGCGACAAATGAAGGCTGACATGAAAGACTTCGAGGAAGAGAATCTGTCAAGCATGCTGCTGCTGCAATATGAACAAGAAAGAGAAATTTCTTCGCAGAATCATTACTGGCGGCGAGTCGTGGACACACCATTACGATCCGGAAACGAAGCTTCAGTCGATGCGGTACCGCCACACGTCCTCTTCTGCATCATAAACAATTCAAAGTTGTGCCATCTGCTAGCAAAGTGTCGTTGACTCTTTTCTGAGATCGGGATGGTGTCGTGCGTACTGAATTTCTGAGACACGCTGAGAGGTTAAGTTCAGACCGCTTCGTTGACCCCTTAATGCGACTGCGGGCCAGGTTACAAAGCTTTCGCAAATATACACGTAAACGGGCAATTCTTCAACATGACCACGACCACTCGATAGAAGTGCTCGTCCGCGCAAGTCGCAAAACTAGGGCACTGAAGCGCCTAAGGTTCATGGACATTCTGCCTCATTCTGCCTATAGTCCGGATCTTGCGCTCTGAGACTTGGCTTTTCGCCAAGGTGAGGTGGTATACCAGCAGCTCGCCAATGGTGTCGCCAGCAGTTACCGCAATTCGTCGCCGACAGGATGAGAAACCTTGCTTTGCGTTCAAGCAGATATGTGTTGCCTGTAATGGGGACTATGTTGAAAAATGATGCAACTATTTGTACCTTACACTGAAAACTTTCCAGTGATACCCCTATCAGTGCTTTCTGTCAAACGCAAATAAAGTTATTACATTGACGGCATTGCTTTATGAATCGCCCTCAATTAAACGAGGCTTCAGCATGATATTAGTATTTTTTTTACTTTTTCCTTCTCACTCAACATCAAGTCTTGAAAGACGACTCGTTTTAGCAGCTGGACAAAATTCAACGAGCGCTAATTCGTTAAGATAGTTGATTCCGCACACTCCTGGGATCTGTGTGTGTATGTGTGTGTGGGATCTGCAGCTGCGAATATCTTCACGACGTAGTAGCAGGATACTACGATTAGAAGTGTCAGAAAAATAGGCAGCACCGAAACACTGATGCAGCCCTCATTCCAGAGCCCAAAAGGCGACAGTGGCGACATCAGCCCGGTTTATCAGCCAGAGCTGAGTGGAGCCAGAGCTGAGTGGAGCCAGAGCTGAGTGGAGCCAGAGCTGAGTGGAGCCAGGTCCGAGGCCGATGCCTGGGTGAGGTGGTGTTTGGGAAGATGGGTTGGCGGGAGGAGAAGGAATGGGCTGCCTCGGCACTGCCAGGCTATGTGAGTCAGGTTAGTAGGCGCAGCGCGAAATCACCACTCGGGGGCCTCCAGCCCACAGCCTAATCACGTCTAGTCAGGGAAGGTGTTCGCGACAAATGTGTCAGCATTTAGTTATGGCAGCACTGTTCCATTTTTCGCAGAACCAAAGGCGACGGGAAGAAACAATACATCATTTAAAGCTATATGCAAAACGTGACGCTGGCGAAAGGAAGATTACATTTCGTATACACCAGAGCTTTGATTAACCTTGGTCCGCAGAAACGCCGGGAAAAATACATCAGGCGCTACATGCATCTCTAAAAAACGAAAACTAATGGAGTCAAGGGGATGCGAATTCTATATAAACTGTAAGGTTCCAACGACACCAAAATGTCTCGTGGAGTTTCGAAGGCAGCTTCAAAGACAATCGTTGGTAACACTCACCACTTCTTGCCAGAAAAGTGGCAGGACTGTGTATCCCAATTCGGTGGACCTTGAAAAAGAGAAAATGCACTCTATAATACATTACAGGTGGTATGAGGGCTGGCTGGTGTCAGAAAAAAAAAAGGTGCTATAATTTTCGTTGTAGAGTTCACACCAAGAGTACAATTCTAAGGCTCAATTCTGGTTTAAAATATTTTTTTTTTCTCTACACTGTCCGCATCCGTTACATAAAATCACGTTCGGATTGCATATTGTCCGATATTAAAAAGAAAAAAAGAAGGATGTTGAATAATTAGCAAAGCCCCAAATTTTAGCTGACAGCATTCCGGAATTTACGACATTAAGGGCTCAGAAAAACCTTGCGACAAATTGGACTGCTGATGACATGAAACTTCCGCTCTAGCCGGAAGCCACGAAAAAACGAAGTTTGAGCGTTCAGCTATTTAAGCATTTTTGCGATATAATGAGGCAAATAATTTGATATATGCTTTTATGTACGTCTGCATATGCACTCACAAAGCCCTTTTAGTAGGGCACGGACTTTCAGCCTGACCATCAACGTGCTCTTATGACTGCAGCCTGCTATTATCAAACTTTGTTTTTATCTGTAGACAATGAGACACCATTCCCGATCTAAGAACGTTTGAAGTTCCTTTCATCTTTAATCGCATTGTCTGTACGGCTTTCGTTGTTTTCGCGGTGCTTTATGCAATGCTAGCTCAAAGCAGGAGTGCGCGGACTGGCGTCTCGCTATAAAAACAAAAAAAGTGACTGTACTCGTCTAAGTGCAGTTTTAGAGCTCGATGCATGGATACGCTATTTTCCTAGCGGTTACAGAGAAAAAAAAAAAAAGTGAGAAGGAAATTCTGCAATAAAATTCGTTATTGCTTCCTAGCCGGCCACGGGACAAGAAGTATGGGCCTTGCCATCGCATACGCGTATATGCTAAAATATCATGCTATACCTGCGAAAGCGTTGGTCTCAATAGACACCAAGGACACATTTGGAGATGGTTAGACGCGCATTGCAGCCCTCTGAGCATGCTAGCACATTCAGACTATAGGATGTCTCGATGCATTCGAGACACCCTAGCTCAGACTAGCTCAGATGTACGAGGGACGCCCTGGGGCGGCAGTTCGCACCCTATCCGGAATCGGAATGTGGCGGACGCTACAAGAGAAAATAAAACGAGGCACCTGCCGGTCGGTGAGGTCTTAGAATGGCCGACGGCTTGGATTAGTGGAGAAAGCTTCGCTAGTTTTATACAGGTGACGGTTTACAGTCATTCCAACACTGGTTGGACATAAAGGTTGCGACGAACATACAAGCCTCCTCACGGCACGCTTGTGGGGATCACCTAGCAGGGGTGATCGCGGTCACAATTACTTTAAGAGAGCTAGAGGAGCGGCGACGGCAGCGTCCGGCCTAGGTGAAATTTGCGTTCAGCCCAGCACGTGCCGAATGCACCTTGTCTTTGGCACGCGGCTACAGCTGGCCACGCGACTCGCTTCAATGCCAGTATGAAGCCTATATGAGTAGGGAACATCAGACGCACCGGCAACATGAAATGCCCTTGTGGTTTACGTAGCATGTCACGAAACACCATTGCTCGTGGAATTAGGAGGACATGTTTATATGGGGTGGTATGTAAAAGGTAGCAGCTTATGCATTTTAATTGGTTTCTAGCTAACGTCAAGAACCGATTTCCCTAGTAAGGCATAGGGACTTATCACGACTGAATTAAAACAAACTGCTGCACCACGGAGGCACTGCTCTTAGCTCTTCTCACCTCCTCGATTCCTCTAATATTCTCGCTGCCGGCCTTTGCTACCTACCACTGTCATTTATTATTGGTGTACCCAGTGTATGCGCGTGAAAGAAATGTGCTAGGGCGCTTGGCAGGAAGGGTGTCTAGGCAGTGCGGCCTCTGCCGTTTCTTGGACTTGATTCGCGCTTGTAAAGCAAGCTGCTGTGCCTGTATATATATTTAATATGCCTTCTCCCACATCGTCACCCCATCATGATCTTCTCCCCTTCCCCAGTGCAGAGTAGCAGACCAGATTTTAATCATTCCAGCCAACCTCACAGCCTTTCCTTTCAATAAATCCATCCATCTATCTACCGCAGTCAGTGTTGCCACTACAACCACCGTTGCGGATGCCTACTCATTATAACAGGTGAGAAAGGTCGCGATGCCGCTTCCTCCGTGCATGCAGATGCACACAGCAGTCCGGCAGAGAACACGGGAAGACTACGAGTCAGTTATTCGAAGGAGGCACGTGAACACTCACGAAAAGGCAAGGATGTTCTTCAACAGCACATTCAACTGCAGTCGTACTCTACCGGAAACGGACGCCCCCGTTGTCTGAAAGGAAATTAGAACAATCGGATCTGTAAGCGATGGCACACTGCGGCCGTGGTCACTGGCTACATCAAGGAAACAACAACAGCAACAACAAAAATAAATAGCTCGTCCATCACTCAGAGATTTTCATCTGCAGTTCATTCGGCGAATATCGATCATGCGCCGACGCGTCATTAAACAAGCAGCGCATGGGCACGGCTGAATATTGTTTAGTCTTCTTGCTCTGTGCGGCAAAGTTGTCTTTCGTGTTCTAAATGTCGCATTTATTTGCTGCTGAGTTGCTGCTGAGTTGCTCCTTAAACGGTGAAGATGATAAAAAATAATTACTGTAACGTTTCCTTTGAATGCGATCCGCCAGAGTATTTTTATGCGACGTGGAAAACATGACTAGAGTACAGCAATAGGTGGTGTTACGATCCATTCAGTCGCACTATCACTGTATCACTATCAGGCGGTGTGCCGTCGGTTGTAGAAGGCGAATGCAAAATTAAGTTACAGTACAGAAATAGATCTGCGCAATTATTACAAACATGCTTGCAGAATGGAAGGCACTGGTATTTCAGCCGAACAAAGGTGCACTTAAATTTTCCCGTGCAATGTACGTAGAATATTTGAAAAAGCGTTTTCTTTCATATATTTGCCAGCACAAACGAGTTGCTGGGTTCTTTCCCAAGTAGTACAGAAACGTCATCAATGTTAACAATGTTTTGTTTAAACGTTACTATAAATGATATTGTTGCGATAGCAATACTGCGCCAGGTTTCGATCCGTCGCGTGGTCCCGGCAGAGGCCACGCTTGACCTTGAACAGCCGAGGAGGAACAGGAGAAGAAGAAAGAGAAGGAGGAGAAGAAGAAGCGGTGAAATTTTGGGGTTTTGCTTGCAACCCCCAAAATTGCAAAACTGCAAAACTGGCTAGTTAAATGCAAAATTCTATTCTTTGGAAAACGTCACTACTGTCTAAGTCGCGGGAAAAGCTCGAGCACAAAGTGCGCCAAGCATATTTGTAATGTTTCACCTTTAAGGTTTTAATATTAATAATACAATAATGGTTAAAACACATCTTTAGCATAATTTTTAGCTTCAACGCTAATAAAGCATTAACGATGGAACATACTACGCAGTTTGCGAATCTAACATCACCATAAGGGTCCACTGCAACAGGCAATATTATTGCAACTTGCACGATGATATCATAACATTCTAAAGTTCAATGTTCGCACTTATCGTCGGCATCACCATAAGGGTCTACTGCAACAGGCAATGTTATTGCAACTTGCACGATGATATTATAACATTCTAAAGTTCAATGTTCGTACTTATCGTCGGCATGAGACCACGGCCCTTAACGTGTTCTCTATATAGGAAGCTTTAGCATATTGAATAACCTTGTCAGCTGAATTAAGAATGCGTGCAGCAGGCGAGAATCTGTCGTAGCAGTGCATTTTTGCCCATAAGCCTTGCCTTTGATAAATTTCTTCAACTGGGCCACAAATCCTAGATGCTGGACCTCAGTATATCAACTTTCAAGATAACTTCGGCGACTATGTAGTCAAGTTTGTATGGAAACCGGAGCCAGACTATCAAGTGACCGTTACCGGTTCACTGTCGATGTAGAAGAGGTGTTGCTGCTTTTCGGGGTCCAAGCCATCGACGCCTTTCAGCAGAGAAGAGCTCCCATACAGGAAGTGCGGGAGTGATACGACGATCGGCACACCTGCAAGAATTAACCGAAAGAAAAGCGTCGTTAGCTCTGTTAGCAGTGCTTCGTCGGCGCATTCAGACGCTGCTGTCATATGGCTTCGGCTTAGGTTTAGTTTATAAAGTTTAACGTTCCAAAGCGACTCAGGCTATCAGAGACGCCGTAGTGGAGGGCTCCAGAAATTCTTCCGGAATGTTCACTGACACTGCACACCACACGGGCGCCTGGCTTAATTTTCGCCTCCATAGGAAAGTGGACGCCGCGACCGGCATTAGATACCGCATCCTTAGGCACATAGGCACAGAAGTCGAGGGGCCTAACGACTGCACCACTGCGACGGGGCAGAATGCGTCTTCGAAGCACTGTTACATGAATGCTTCCGCGATGACGAGATAGGAGAACTGTAAGTGTCACTGAGACATTTTTTGGTGCCAGTGATAAAGCGGGGGCATGGCAACAGGGAGCCTTTGCAGGACGTTTACAGGACCATCGCAGCGCGCAGTTTTTAACAGGCATTCACACTATACTGTTATGTTTGTAGAGAATAGGTAAGGCTACTGGAACGGGTTCTAAGGCTGGGACGTCAACGGTAGCGTCGTTAAGCAACAGTCACAGCTGTAGCAGCCCTGCGCACGCGCTCGTACACAACTGTCGTTTGCGTTGTTGTATCTACGGAGAACACAACGCCTATATTCCTGGAAAGATGATTTGTCTAGACCACATAGGGAGGTTCACGTAAATACGGGGCGCTCTATGTTAACAAGCATGCCTGGGAACGTAGAACTAATAGGCACATTTCAAACGCGAATAGTTTTGTGCAAGTGCTTGTGAATGGTATGGCAGCAATGTGACATGCCGCTTTCCTATCTCTGAAAAACTAAAGCGGGGTGATGTCATTTCATTCGAATTCTATTGAATTCTGGTAGTTTTTGCGCTTGATTATTACTTCATGCCTTTGCTGATGCGACCGATGAGAAGTGAAGTGCCGCCGATAAGAAGTGCCGATAAGAAGTGCCGATTATAACGGCATAGAAATGAACGAAAATAGTTTTATCACGCAGCCTTACGTTCACTGTGTGCTTTCCATCTTAAAAGCTTCGTGCCCAAGGCGTTAGCTCTCAGAAATAAAAATGCGTGGAAAACATTTGTTCTCGTTTTCCACTTGTACATGTCAATGGAAACAATTCACATTTGAAGTAGCATATGTGGTTAACGAACTGTTTGATGACAAATTGCAGAAATGAAGCATTTTTTTTTATCCATTGAAATTCCATTGCGACAGTGAATGGCAGACATTTACAGCACGCTGCTCGAGGAGCAGCATGTCAAGTTCACAACTAATGGGTATCGCTTAGCTGCAGAGCAGAATGAAAAGAAAAGCTTGGGGACACTGAAGCTCCGCGTTTAAGGATTTGACGCGAGATCGTAATGACTTCCGTATGCAGCTCTCAATCACTGTTTGTGTACGTGCACTTCAAACCTCGCTTAAACACTAATCTCTTAATCTGTGCCTCCATTATCTCGCACACACTCATTGGAATACAGTCATACGCTACGTTTTATGAAAGACTACCAAACAGATTTAAAGCCATTCTTTAATCAAGCCAATCCGTACGAACGTGCCGGTGTGGGGTGGCTTGTCTGCCTTTGGATCCATAAGTCCCAATAGGTTTAATTTCACTCTCAAAATTGTTACCCGAGTTGCTACCTCCTGCCTTGTTCGGTGCCAACGGCTTACGCAAGGTTGGCAGCATTGGTGCTTTTATCTTGACATTTACAAACGCGATTTACCTGGGCTAACCACGGAAGCGATCCTTCGTAAAGTCGCCATGTTGGACAGGTTGTGGTCATCACCAAATGTTGGCAATAATCGTAAGGTTGGTCATGTGGCACCGATAAGGGTGCACTCACCGTCTTGAAGGGGTCCGAAGTCGGAGACTCCCGAAGGCAAGTGCTTACGGGCTCCGTTGTAGCAGGCGTTCTGGGGAGATTTTTTATCGAAAAGCTCGGACGTGACAGCGAATCGGCGCGTGTTCAAACTGCCAACCTTGCTGTCCGCTACGTGATGAAGGTCGAAGGTGCTGCAAAAGAATGGGGGAAATGAGGCTTGGTGGCTCGGGGGGCTTGCGGAAATGAAAGAAGTTTGGCGATCAATCTAACGGGTTTCCTTAGGCGACAACTATTACGGCAACAATCTAAAGCAGAACGAATTAAAGGGGAGGCGAATAACAGTGCTGGTCAGCCTTTTTTGCAGACATGCTGACGGTCACGGCAAGCGTTGGCACACTCTTCTAAAGGCTAGCCTAGATGACTCGACCCCTCAACCTTTCTCTTGATTTTGTGTCACCATAAGGACAGTGCCAATATGCAAGCAAAAAAGGCGTTCTACACGACTTCCAACATCTTTATATATGGCTGCAGCGATTGAAGAATGATATTCAACTGACCGCACTATAGACTACCTCACCGCCGATCCCTTCTGTCGAGGAGCAGAACTTATCTCCGAGTTAACAGCACATTTGGACAAACGGGCTCCTGCATGCCCTTAGTTGACATCGCAGCTGCTGTATCTTCCTGACTTTCTTTAGTGCCACACACAATCCGGTCTATCATGGGATCCCACGAAATCTTTTTAAATCGCGACAAGTGGATGCCCACTGGCTTCTTTTCTGGCGCGCGAATGCATGCTCCCAAAAGTGCTCTCGTCTAAACGCGGTTGAGACGCTTACCGTTTCAAGTCCGGGATGAACACAGTTTCGGAGTTGGACGTCGATAACGGAGGGCGAACATTGCCAACTGAAAACAAAGCGCAGAGAAAAGCTCGTTCTGATTTCCTTTTGCGACATGAAATGCGCGAACACAAATGTAACAGTGTGAAACTTATAAGGCTGTGCCACTGGTCATGTTGAGAATCATGCAACATTGGAGGAAGGTCTGTGGCTTAACAACAAGCCTGTTAGGAATCTGCCTTAATATCACTGAATACTCGGAATTGCAGATGATAGGGCGATCTGTAAATATACCAGTAACTTTTTCTGAGTGGCAAATATACTCACACGATCCTCGAACCTGGTCACAGAGCTCGTCAGGCCAGATGTTGAGTCTCCTATTTTGTGAAAACAGATGCTCGTGTTAGTTTAGGTCACATGGATCGCAGCCCTTACACGAAGTGCACATTCTGGGAAATTCATCTGCAACGCTGTCGTGCAGGGCAAGTCTAAAGCGGCGAGAGCAAAGTGCTAAATCTAAGTGAACTGCATAGCAATAAACGAAGTAGCACAGCGAATACCAAAAATTATATTTCAGCTTTCTGTCAAAAATAGCGGAAGCGAGACAACACAAATTTCACAACGGCAAAATACTGAGTAACAACCTATTGCCCATCCTGTACGTTATTTTTATCTATATTTGTCTAGTACACTCTTCACAACTCCGCGAACATAGGAGGATAGTCGACGAATTTGTTCGAACTTGCCTTTTTCCGTCCACAGTGTCCAAATAATTTATTCGTGAAATGTCTCCCTCTCCAGTAAACATCGTTAGCAGCTGGCTAAAAGTGTCGTTGCGCTGCAAGAAAATAAAGAAAAAAGAACGAGGAATGGTGGGGTGAAAGGAAGTTGATGTACCATAAACGTAACATAGCCATCGACCGTTTACGTAACGTAAATTCGATTCGCTCCTCTTCGAACAAGAAGAAAATTATTGCTCATTAATGCTATCGCTCAAGGAGACAGTTCAGCGACCACTCTTGGGTACGCCGATAGCAATAAAGAACGGCACAAAATAATTCAATGCATTTTGCTTCGCTTGTAAGTAGGTGAAAAAAGAAGAGCTGCAATAGAATGTGGGCTGCCGTTGTTGCTCACCGACAAAGGAGCGACCACGCGCTCGCAACATCGGCACTCACCGAGCTGAGAACGAATGCACGAAGTATACATGTAGAGAGATTCTGGAACTCCTGAGACGCTGAGTTGCTGAAGGAATGTCTAGACACCGCTTAAACTTGACACTTCATTCTGCAATTATGCATTCCGATGGAGGCAAAATGCACAACTGTAGAAGTTCGCATGCTGTTCGCTGTAAGAAGTTATGGAACTCCAGATGTTGAACTTAACCCTCGGTCCTCCACTATCTTTGGCAATTGGAAACCGGTTGAGGCATCCACGAAAAGTGCATGAGGCAATTAATGCGCCTTTTATTTCCTCTTGAAACACTTAGTGCATTTCAAATTTACGACGAATGTGGCTGTTTGCACAGTGCAATCCATTAGGTCCGGAATAGACGCGCGTTCTTGTAATATTACGTAAGATGTCGGAAAATTGCAATGAGATGACATTTTTTGGTTTACACACTCGCATGGGCGTACGGGGAGGAAACCCGCTCTGAATGACGTGAGCGGCCCGTGGAGGCTACTTCGGCAGGTTTGGTGACGTCATAGGTCGCGCGAGATTTCAACTGACGTCTATAACGCGCCCTCGCGGACTAACGCCAGGAAACTTACGTGCGCATGTGCTGAGGGGAATTTTGCCAAAAGGCAAGTTGTGCAGCTGCTAAGCTTATTTCTTAACTGAATCGAGAGGACGAGAACATATCTTTGCGCAGATGTCGCTGTTAACGGCCTGACGCAGCAGTCCGCGCCTCCCCTTGCGGATCCTCATTCACGCACGTGCACTCTGCCGCTCGTAGCACCGTATACCGTCATATCTACCGTACGTCAGCTGGCCTTTCATATAGTCTGGTAGGCTATGCTAATTAGTATGTTTGGGATAATACAGGCAAAAATTGAAAGATTAATAACATACGAGTGGCAAAATGCACGTACGTGAATGAGAATCCGCAAGAAGAGGCGGGCTGTCGCGTCATGCCGTACCGGCACCGTACTACGTATAGTAGCTTCCAAGCCCGTGATTTTGCGACAACGCCGGAGAACGGGACATTTAACGCTATGACGCTAAAATTAAAAGAGATAAGTTTACCACTTTGGCGCATTAACGATCGCGCTCCCGCCAGGTAAGGTCGGTCTGGGCGGACGAAAGCGACAAGAACTGTAGCGCTGGGAAACGCATATTAGGAACGAAACTCTTTCCGCGAAACTCTCTTTGCGCGCCGGGAAGAACAGGGCACCGAACCGGAGGAGAACATCAAAGCGAACCCAGTGTATACCGAAACGGCAAACGAACTTTGGTAGGTCATGCCCATGGTGGCTACGTGCTCCTGTTGGATCGGCGACTGCCTTCATTCGGCGCTAGTTTTGGGGCGCAAAAAATGGATAGGCGCTGAATTGTTAGTTTTCGACGACACCTTGAACTCGCTGTCAACTTGAATGCGAACCTACACGAAAGCATTTCCTAAGAATTGAGAAGGCTCAGAACTACCTCACTTCTCGGCGGGCACCTCAAACGCGCTCTCTACTCGACTTCTTTTTGCGTGATGTGACAATATGACCCCCCCGGTGTACTGCACTTGGCTCTTCCAATAAGGTAATAAAGCTTTCAGGTCCAAAAGATGGTCAGCAATCATCACGAATATGAGCCTAACACCGCAGCATCCACTTGAAGTCTTACTGACTGGTCTATACCATATGGATCGCAGTGAGAGTGCGTTACTGTCAGTGCGAACGTGCAGATAGGTTCAACTACCCGGGTACGGAACGCCAGAGCTGGGAGTGAAAAATTGCCATAGTGGCAGGTTCTAAAACCCCGCAGAAAATCAAATGTGAACAAGAGAACGGAAATTCCAGCGTGAAAACAAAAACATGTTAGTTGCTGGAGAGAAAATAACAAATTAGGTTGAACAACAATTTTCAAGGGCAGTCTCCGCACATTCGAAGATAAATTAAGCCGCAGAATATTGAGCTTACCCAGGCTCAAATCTTCTCATTTAGCTGCTCCTACTACAATGGCTTTCTCGTCGTCTCAGTTGCTGCTAACTGTAAGGTTCGTCGCGTCGCTTCCTTTTTTTTTCTTTTTTTTTTTTCATGTGTCATTTATTGTAGGAATGTCCGCAAGTTGGACAGAAACGAAGACCACATTTTTCACTTTATGGAAACGTACATCATTCTTCTAAAGAGCGTGTTTACAGAGAGCGTCGGGGACATCCCGGGGAGTGAATGATACATGATCCCACGAGGAGTGCGGCGGTGTCAGATTATCAGATGCACTTGTGTTAGCAGCTGGCATCCGGTCTGTTTTGGAAGGCTCACGTTCCCATCATCGTTCTTGCGCGTGTCTTACACGGTGTGATGCAATCGGAGGGTAACTGTACGAAGGAGAGTGAGGGACCCTGATTGACGAATTGACGAATTGCTTTTATTGACGTTTGACGAATTGGAAAAGCTCCAAACTGATGTCGCGGCGAATTCTCATTTATGTTTTGATTGTATGTACAGAGATGATGGAGAATATTTTCGCCACTGCACTGATTTCTCTTGTCGAATTGTCTGAGGCTATATGGGCAGACCTATATGTTCGAGAAGCCGCAGAGAAAGTCCGCAGTGCGGCCAGAAAGCTTGCCCAATGCAAGACGTTTTAAATACTGTGTACATATTTCTTGCTTATAAATAATTTGACTTCCACCGCTCTTGAGTTCCTGTAAAATACGCAAGTCCGAAGAAAAAGAAGACAACCGGAAAGAAGAACAAGTCTCAACTCTGGTAATACGTAGAAAATACACGGCCTTCTCCAAAGCTTCCGAAGGTTAGGTGCTGTAGAAAATAACGTTGAGAACTTAAGTGCTGCAGATCTTTCTTTTGCTACAATGAAGGACTTAGCCTACGAGGAACGCGGCAGGCGGAGGAAACTCCGCCTCAAATTCGACAACCCAGGTCTCCGGTGTAGACAAAAGCAATAATCTCATCACCCAGACGTCTATGCGGACATCGCGGCGGTTTGAAATACTCCAGCAGCAGCCGAATGAGGATCGCACTAGAGTGGCCTCGCTCAAGGCCGCAGAAGCTGTCGGCCACTGCGTAACGGTGCGGAGCAAGTCCGCGAAAAGAGATGCGTATGTCAGTCATTTCACTCTTTATCACCTATCCCTCGTTCCTTCTGATTTTTTTTCTTTTTTTGTTCCCCACGGCAGTTATCAAGGTCGGCTTCTTCGAATTCGTCCAGAAGACGTCAGCAACAGCTGTCCGTCGCTCTCCAGCAGCTACAGAAGTCACCCTTTGGCGAAGTTGCAACGACGACTGAAACTGACAGCGTAGCATACTTGAAGGAAGGGGCTTTTTTGAAGGTCAAAACTGCTTGTGACAACCAATCGCAGCTAGGCTACAAGGTGCGACGAGATAACACCAACTGCATTACGCAAACATACATGAACATGCACTATACTCGCTAACTTCTCCAGACGCGAGCACACACATAAGCGCGCGTCCAAGTGAGTGAAGTAAAAACAACAAAAAAATGTGCAGAGTGCAAAGAAAACCAATGACAGCACGCGAAATTTAATGACATCCTTTTGTGACTGCTAGTCCATGTCCAGAAAGCGTACGTGTTTAAAAGGGCGTGTTTTTGGAGCTCAAAAGCTTTGTTTAGGAACCACAGGCATGCTGCAGTGCATAGTTCTGAATTTGGGTGTAGATAACTCATTTTGCTTAACTGTCACAGGCGTATACGAGTTGTAGACAAAATCTTTGACAGCGCACGTCACCTGAGCTTAAGCGAAATGTTACGAGTGGCACCCCCGTAAACTTGCATAGAAACGACTGTCACGTATGTACTGTCTCGTAGCAAAGATCGTAGCTTTTACGGCCTGCTATCTGAAGCGACGACTACTACACATCGTTGACGTGAACGGCGTGTAAACCTGTAGACTCAGCTAGATGCAAGTGTTCACAAGTGAAGTCTATTTTCGTCGTCGTTTATATTGGCGGCCGTGAATTTGTCCAATCCTTGCACTGGCTTCAAACCGCACACGTGTCTGCAACGTTATATATATATATATATATATATATATATATATATATATATATATATATATATATATATATATATATATATATATTGCGTGTGCGAATCGTTTTGTTAATATGGTAATAAAAGCAAAGATTTAAAACTGTAACCAAGATATTGAGTGCGTCACACGGAAATACAGCGCGTTCGGGAAAACCCACAAAAGCGGCAGTGTATCTTTTTTTTTTTTTTCACGACTGCAGAGAAATAAGTAAGACAGAGGCTGTTTCAATTTTGGTCGTATAAAGACAAAAGTTCGAAACATCAAGCAATTTTTCTTTTTTTTTTCGTTATACAACCCACAATCATCCGCGTTGATTCCATTCCAGTCGCCCCATTCGTGTACACTTTGTCAGCACGCTGCTGATGGGAGCGCAAACCGCTCAGAGTGAGAACAACCACCTACCCCTGCCATGTAGGCGAATCGGCCAGCCGAGCCTTCAGGCTGGTTCTTGAGCATATCGATCAAAGTGCGGTAGCCCTTGTGCAGCAGGCTGGCAATGTCAACGTTGCCAGCAGCCGCTTTGCCGTCGGCGTTGCCCTTGCCAGCGACGGCAGCCAGCATCATCAGCACGTCCGGGTAGCCTTCGAAGCTGAGCTCTCGCACGCTACGCGTCAGGAACAGCTCCTGGTTCAGGCTGGACAGCACCATCATGCCCAAGCTTCGAAGGAGTATGTTTTGGCTGCTCAGCAGGTGCAGCGTCGCCTGCGATGACGATGATTGGTTGATTGATTGATTGATTGATTGATTGTGTTTGCCGCATGATGACCTTAGTAGCCTATGTGCCATTAAACCAAACTCAACTGAATGAATGAATGCATTAACGATGGCCGTAAGCACCCTGCGAGTATAAAAAATCGTAGCAGTAACGACATGGTTACAACGCCAACTCGCGCGAAAGCACGGTCTACTCAGTGCAATTTAAGAATGACCCGCGGGCCAAATTTTAATATCAGCCCGGAGCAAATTTGGGTGTGACCATCGAGCGAACTGGGCCCGGTCCATCATACTCGGATATCAAGTTTGGTCCACTTTGGCCAAGGTCAACTTTCGTGTGACCCGGGCCAAATTTCAGGAATGGCCCGGACTAACTCTGGTGGTGACTATCGAACTTAGCGCGCTCCATATCCCAGCGGTTTAATGTAAATGCACAGTATTATGACTATGCTTGGCTAAGTGTTTTAGCGGCTGCTTCATATCAAGAAAGAAAAGATTTTGCCTCAGATTAGTGTTTCGCGCTGAAAGAGCGACACACGGACAAACGCGAACAACTGCCGAGCTAAATGAAACACCATTCGCATAAACACCTGCCCAAAATGTCCCGCACATAACACCGGATATCAAACGATTTCCAGAGCATCTATCCACTCCCGGGGGCAATGTTCGCGGCATGAAAACCGACGAACACAGTTTATGGGCCCGACACTGAAACAATTGTATCCGCCAAGTGCTTTCCAAATGTTGCGATAGACATGGATGTACGACTCGCTACACCGGCTGCGGTGTACGCAGTCTAACTCCTCGCTGAAGCGATAGCGGGCAACTGCGTGGAGAATGTCCACGTCCGTCTCGCTAGCCACTAGTACGTATTCGCTAGATGTATTTTTCTCCAGCCGTTGCTCATGCCGAGGCTGCACAGCGCTAATAAAGAAGTTACTCAAGTTAAAGCATCAAATGCTTTTTTCTTTCTCCCAATCTCCTCAATAATTCACGAATGTCGTCCGCAAAAATGCATTCATCATCATAATAATAATAATAATAATAATAATAATAATAATAATAATAATAATAATAATAATAATAATAATAATAATAATAATAATAATAATAATAATAAGCATCATCATCATCATCATCATCATCATCATCATCATCATCATCATCAGCCTGACTATACCCACTGCAGGGCGAAGGCCTCTCCCATATTTCTCCACTTAAACCGGTTCTGTGCTAGCTGCATCCACTTAACCCCTGTGAATTTCTTCCCTCATCCGCCCACCTAACTTTCTGCCGCCCCCTGCTACGCTTTCCTGCAAAAATGTATTCGTATCATAAAAAAAGCCTTCACCACACTGGGTATAGGAATAGACATGGACCAGGAGCGAGTAACTGGCCAGGCGCCCTTAGCCAAGCTGATGCAGTAGCGAACCCGCGCCGCTCGGAGCAGATTATAGGCCGGTGTACAGCTAACAGGTGGCGCTACATTTAGCCAGCATAAACCATCATATCTGCTTTGTTCGTTTTTCAGGTCCATGAGCTCCAACGTGTAGTACAACAGTCGGCTGACGGGGCGGGAAATTTGAAGCGTCAGGAAGCGCCATTGCATATTCAGACCGCTGCTCTGTCTTTACGCTGGAGAAAGGCACTCTCGTCTAACCGGTACAGACAGCTGTGTGGGAGGCGCACGCGAAGGCGGCCTTGGCGATCAAACATCATTATGAATATGAGAACTGGCCGACGCTCATTCACAGAGGACGAGAGAGTAAAATGTGACTTGTTTTATGCTACCCTGACCGCACGTGTAAATCACTTTTGCACGGCTAGCGACTACACGAGACAAATTATATTTTCGTGTCTATGTGTGTTATCTGTAGTCTGTTCAGCGTTTTTCTCGTTCTGAAACCACATGCACCTCAATGGCCATGTGCATATGTGCGAAAACCGTGCCCACATATTTGGAACAAATTTAGTGTGCGCAGCAAAAAAAGAAGAGTGACGTTCTCCAAGCTGGTTTCCCTAAATTGGCATCTTAATGTAAACAGTCATGTCTGTGCACGTCGCCTGTACTGACAACAGATGCGAGCACCCTTACCCCCAATGACTATCACGACCACGTGATCCAAGCTCACCATTATATATATATATATGAAAAAAGGAAACAGCAGCAACCATACACCCTACGTCATTGCAACGTACTCGAAATGCCAAAAAGAGCGAGACGACTTACGACGTAGGGCACGTTGACAGTCGTCACAAGGTCGTCCTCCGAGCCTTTGGAATTCTCCGCGTCGAAATGAAACGTGATCTTCTCCAGGAAGGACACTGTTCCGTTGTCGTTGAACGTGATGTTGTCCTTCACCCACACAATCCTGCCGAGAGACGCGCAACAAGGTGTCTTCATTTAATTACGTAACGCGTACGTATTACACTAGCTCGCGCTGATGCGCGTTCGTGTACTTTCACACACCGGAAGCTCGCTTCGAGTAGAAGATGACGCACGTGTCACTCAAGCAATGGCTCTTGGGTATACATCGCAAAGCAGGTGAGTAAACAAGCCTGACAAGAAGTGGGCGTCAGAAAAACGTGTTGCCAACATTCACGCTTAGGACGATCGCAGCACAGGCGCTGTGTTCTACGCATGCGCAAAAAAAAAAAAAAGAAAATATAACACAAAACTTCATAAAAACACTCCTTCAATTCTACAAAAAGCTAGAGAATGACTGAACATAGCGCTGAATAAGGCTGCCGTGCGTAGGTGGCAGCAAAAAGTAAAGCTAAAAACACCTCGGGTACCAAACAACATAGAACTTGATTTCTGTATCGATATGGTGTCATCGTTTTCGTAGACACAATGACAGAGTTTTGAGAATGTCTTTATTACCAGACGACTGATTCATAGAGATAAATGGTTCGATATTTTCTCAGCTTGTTCTTCATTTGTTCCACCCTCTTGCATTAGTATATATAGGATGAATTCCTCACAGATAAGTCATGTGATATCATTCACAGCGTTCCGCGTTGAGAGGGACATGGGTTATGCCTAAGTGAAAACAGTTCGTAATATACCCGACCCAGCGCCAATTTTTATCATGTAGATAAAAATTATTTAGCTGAACGTGGCTTTTCGTACCCAGAAATGCTAGGCACGAGCGTTTTCAGCCTGAAGTTGCTTATGAATGAAATTTTTATTGCGAAAGCAATACTACTTTAGGTTTCGAGCCTTCAGCGTAGCGCGTCTGGTAGCCACGTCTTACCCACGTGACGCTGTGACGTCACACCCCCCGTGACACTTGGGTGAGAGCTGGGCTACCAACTCAAGCGGTCAGCAGGAGCTGCGAACTTGGGTCTCTCGTTTCACATGGGACGGTTATGTCAGAATCAGCCTGGACCCTGGCATTCACGTTACCCCTACAGGCCATAGGGGTAACCCATAGCTCATATGGGTTGGTTAAAGCGGGACTTTATATCTGGGCTGAGGGAGAAGAAAAAAAGAGAAGAACGCTCGGTCACCCGCAGCTAATGCTTTCGCTCAATATTTGGGTCAGCAGCGTTGAACCCTTGTAATTATTTCGCTTATTGTAAAATCTGCCCTTGACAAATATATTTACAGATCTACTCTCGGGAGGCCAGTAGTTTCTTCAACTATTTTGTTGTCATCGAAAACTTCTCCATTTGTTAGTTCCCTATATGGCAGTCTTTACTCCAGTGGAGAGATGGACAGACTTGAAAAGAATGGTTTTGCTCTCTATCGGAAGACTGGATCATTCCCTTGAATATTTCTATAAGAGTACTGTTATGCGAATGGAACATATGTTACAATGCCCCATAGTTACTTCAAAGTTAAGACTATTGTCAAAGAAAGCTTGACTTGCTTGACTTTCGCGAATTTGGTGACTACTTCTTACAAAAGTAATACGGCTAAACTTGATAAGTTGGACTTACAAATCACAATAATTAAGAACTCGCGGTGAATACGTCGAACTTAATGCACATGTATTTAGACAGGCTATCTAAAAAGACCTAATTTGCATTTTTACGGACAGTGGATGGAAAGTTGCTTTTTTGTAGGTGAAACGCCATCTAAGCATGACTGACGGAGCTTTCGGGAGCACTCTGCGAGCGTGGCACTTAATTACATTCGCTTTGCAGGCGCCCGCTTTTTAGGCACTCGCTTTTTCAGGCACTCGCTTTTTCAGGCACTCGCTTTTTCAGGCACTCGCTTTTTCAGGCACTCGCTTTTTCAGGCACTCGCTTTTTCAGGCACTCGCTTTTTCAGGCACTCGCTTTTTCAGGCACTCGCTTTTTCAGGCACTCGCTTTTTCAGGCACTCGCTTTTTCAGGCACTCGTTTTTTCAGGCACTCGTTTTTTCAGGCACTCGTTTTTTCAGGCACTCGTTTTTCAGGCACTCATTTTTCAGGCACTCGTTTTTAGGCACTCGTTTTTAGGCACTCGTTTTTAGGCACTCGCTTTTTAGGCACTCACCGGTAAGAATAGGGACCCATCTGTCGCAGGCGCGGCTTGGTTTTGCCACTCCTGACTGCCTCGACGTTGGTGATGTTGAAGAAATACATGTTGGCCGACATATCGTAGCAGGAGCCCACATCCTTCCACACGTGGAATGCTGTGGAACCTTCAGTTATGCTCACTTGCTGTGGAAAACGGAGAGAGAATGATGGCATGAGAAATGGGGATCAAAGCTGACCAGGATCAACGCTGCTACGAAAATCAGCCCTTTGTTATAACCTCACTAACAAAACATACGCACATGATGCCAATAATGTCAAGTTCTGCTTCATAGAATGCTGTAAAAGGTCTTAGGTAAGCTCCAAGCGAGTTTGCGTCATAGCTTTGGTGCACGAAAAAAATACGGAAGTGTGCATTTCTTCACATTCTTTAATAAGCCATGCTTGAATAACTTATGTGACTATACTGTTTTACTAGGAGTATAAGTTTGAGCGTTTATGTTTTGTGCAGCCACATGTGTTTAGGACGTCCTATAAGCAACCCATGTCATGAAGACGAAGATTTTGTTGCAAATAATAAACTCCTTCGCCGTGTCACCAGCTAGGTCACCTGGCGACCAAAACGATAGAAGACTTGCACCTCTCCACAGGCCATAGCGGTGCGTCACGGAACCAGAGGCGTGGCTGACTCGCGAAGCAAAGGTAGCAAAACGGAAGACCGAAATATAAACTCAACGTACGTGGCGTGGAGTTTCGATGTCAAACACCCCACAGACATACAACGCCCACGTTTGCTAACCTCCAAAACTTTGCGTATTAGCATGCGCGAGTCGACGCGACTGGGAATCATGGTACACATGCGGACTCGCGATAATTTCTGTCAGTCTTTTCCACACGACCGTTCGTGTCTCTCTGGTGCTGTCAAAGTAAGCCTCACCCGAGAGGCATATCGATTACAACTCACGGAGCTGTGGGAATTCATTGGGTACGAGAAAAGCAGCCCTCGCAGGGATGCATAACGCGCAGCAAAAGGTGGAAACGTAGTGCAACAGCAACTATACTGGAAATGTAGTGCAACAGAGGTGAAGTTAAGGCGATTTTACGGCCTTAAATCTTCTGTAGTGTCACGAGCCCGATATCACTACAGTTATCTCGTAAGGCTGCCTTTGAGAATTACATCACTGGTCTAATGCTCTCATGAGATTCTGTACTACAGTAAGGTAGAAATTTGGGCCAGTTGGTAAAGATCCAGCTAAAAACGTGCGCTCTTGCCCGTCCTGTCCTGTGTTTCCGCGTTTTACGTGCGCTGTTTTTAGATGAAACTTCTGTACCACGAGGCTGCCCTCAAGCACATGTTGTGAGGGCATTTTAGAGATACGCACCTAACCTATCTTATGCTCTATATATGGGAGCAAAACTGCACGCTTCTTGGCCTTCAGCAACTGCTGCATTAGTTTAATAATATACTTTAAAATTTTAACTGAATTTAATACCGCATTCAGTCAGCTTGCGAGGAGGCGGTAGACGGTGGAAAACGGAGGTAATTCATAGAGAGGAGGGTGCATTGCGATTTGCTTTTGTGGACCCAGGAAACCACTATTGAGAACGGCGTGACTATTACCGCAAATACAGCGAAGAAATACGTGTTGATGAAAACATGTTCATTAAGGTTTCGCAGGAACAGCAGGGAGGTAACGTTTATTAAGAAACGTTTACTTGGCGAGGTCGGCCTCAGCAACAGTTATCTGGCCCGCAACTCTGCACTGGGGAAAAGGGAAAAAAAGGAGACTGTGCGTGTTCTGATGAATAACGATGTGGATAGAGGATAGATACGTGAGTAGAGAAACGACACCTATAGCATGATCGTTCGGATGTGCATTAAGCCCGAAAATATTACATATCATTATGTACAAAGCCACACCGGAGCTGTGGTGCAACTGGAAAGCCAGCTTTGACAGATTGACATGTCCCGAACGGCTATGAGGAAATAATGCCGATCAACCACACACGCGCATTAAAAATTCTTGCTAAGACAGTAAGACAGCGCAGCATAATCGAAATGTTCCAGCCAACCTGACCACGCTGATGAGGAAGTAAAGCAATGTCTGACCTTGTTCAGCAGGTCCCTGTAGAAGTCGTCAAACTCGAGCAGCACGAATATTGACAAGGCGGCCACGATGAGGGAAAACGCACCGCAGATGGTCCCTGCGATGAAAGCGGCACACACGAGATGGAGACTGAACGCTAGTTATGAGGGGAACTTAATCCAATGGCACCCATCGGCACGCGTGCGCGAAGCCTCAGTGAAGAGGAGTAATAGATGACTCCTCATAGTGTCACAGCCATCCTTTGCAGCCGTAATTAACAAGCTGTGTTTCAAGAATGGAAAAGTGCAAAAACGAGCTATAAACCCAATGATTACGGGTTGTCGCCTCGCAATTCCACGGTGGCGAAATTGCAGTGTCGTGGTGCCGTTGAAAAACACCCGTTCGTTCAATAAAAGCGCACTACTGGCCATCCTCGAGCGAAAGCTAGGAATATCTGCCCATATAAAAACAATTGCCACTACACTATAAGTGGGGAATTGTATAGCGCAGGAGAAAAATAAATATGCATAATAACAGCACTTCTAGCAGTCAATGGAAATCATTTGCGTGGATTGTCAGCCCGCGCACAAAAAAAGGCATGATGGCGCTAACATGGCGCTTGTATAGCTCGAATTCTGAGTATGCATGCAGCAGACTTACCTGTCTTCTTGCTCCACATCGCTAGCCTCGTTTCAGTTCTATCTATGGACCACTCCCGAAAAGACAGCTGCCGGCCTCGAATTTCATTGTTTCCAGCGCCGGAACACCATCCTCATTCTGGAGAGAAACATAAAAAACAATACAGAAAATCAGGTTGGAAAATTTAAGGAACACATTTGCTCGACATAAGTGGCGAGAAATTATATTTGCGCAAGAAGTCTGAACAAGCCAAACAGACCGCAAAAGAATGCCATGACAGAGATTTGGTTTGTGACGTGTCCCAAAGCGGCTCAGCTAGACCATGAGACCCGCTGTCATGGAATGCCTTCAGCGCCAAAACTGGATATGTACAGAGAACTCGTGAACTGGTTTAGCGGGATTTCACATGCCAGAAATTAAAAAAATAAATCAGAAGTTCTGTTTCGTTACCTTCTTACTTTGACCACCCATCAGTCCTAATAGGAACATTCTGGCGAGGTTTGCGCACTAATATATGCATATCTCAGTTCGCAGAATGACGCATATGGAAAGTAACAAAAGAAATGTGCACCGAAACGGAAGCAATTTGCCCAATTTGGCTGCAAGAAGCTGCGGAAAATCAGATAACGCGCGTGGCTTTCAGCTCAATCGAAATTACAAGTTGCGTCACGTTTTGTCACATAAGGAGAACAGTGGTAGTGCGAGTACCGACGACAGGGAAAAGCGCGTGCGCTGACTGTTAAACGTGACGTCCGGTTATGAAACGACTCCGGGGCGATCATCTCAATTCCGGAAACCACAGATGCTGGAAGTCTGCCCAGTATTGCTTCAGGAAAGGAAAAAAACAAAGTCTCCTAAGCTTACGCCCTCCTGCTTTTTGTATATTCCATAGGCGTCAAGCTGCACGGATGCTGACAGTTAAAGGCAACGTGCAAGCCATCTCGTTAATCTAGAAACTGTTTGGTTTTATTAAAGCGTACGCGGCACTAGAAGTCACTGGGTCATTTTTGAAGAGGCTTAAAAGAAAATCTGTTCTACGGAAAAAGAGTGATGAATATGGAAACGACACTGCAACTGAGAAACTGCGCATACAAATAGCTCAATTTTTAGATTACCATCCGCGAGCAATATATAGTCTAAAGTTGGACTAGCCGGTGCATAAAAATTACAAGGATTCAACGCTGCTGAACCAAATATTGAGCGAAAGCATTAGCTGCGGGTGACCGAACGTTTCTTAATTCTTCTCTTTTTCTTCTTCTTCAGCCCACATATAAAGCCCCGCTTTAACCAAGCCGTATGAACGTGCCTTAGTGGCCTATAGGGATAATGTGAATACCAGGGTCCTAGCAGGCTGATTCTGAAATAACCATCCCATGTGAAACGAGAGATTCAAGTTGGCAGCTCCTGCCAGCCCACACCCTAGTGTCACGTGGGGTGTGACGTCACGGCGTCACGTGGGTAAGACGTACGTGGCGACCGCCGCGCTACGTTGAAGGCTCAAAACCTATAGAGTAGTATTGCTTTCGCAATAATAAGCATGGCAAAAAAGAGCACGCACGGGTCTCTCGATCCCACAGGTACGGGCTGCTTTCTTCCATTCGGCTATGCATGTTTATGAGCTAAATTTTTCCACTTTGAGGATTGTCTACAGGTGCGAAATATACTGTAATTTTCCTTCAATATTGCCGAATATGATACGAGACCCCTAACCATAAATTATATTACGCGGGTTCGTGATTCATGTACTTTGCGTGGACATTCGTTTAAATAGGCTAGTTGCACACCTCTATTCTGTGGGCAGAATAGAAACTTGCAAACTATAAGCAGGCTCTATACCAGAATTTGTGGTAGTTACGTCAGACTGGGTGCGTCAAAAAGAGTTAGACAGTCCTTTTCCCGGGTGATTTTTTGTATAGCCAGACTAAGAGGCACAGTTTTTCTTGCTCGATGAAAAAAAAAAAAAAAAACATTTCTCTAATCACTCGCAAGAACGAACAGCTGGAAGAAAAATGAAATAAAAACAAGGGCGCTACAACATTCTCAACTTGAAGAAGGAACAACTGAGTCATACTCTTTTCTTAAAGTGCGCAAATAACAGGCAAGTAGACAGCTTAAAATCGTATTGGTTCCGCAAGCCACTGCCTCGTATCAGGCAAAAGATTCGAGCCCATTCCTGCAGGCAAGGAGAACAACACCTTTCGAACGGCAATAAAAATTTACATGTGTAGTTTAGCAAGAACACTAGCCGCTTCACCGCTTCATAAAGCGTATACACCTCCTTCCGAGTAACCAGTGATGGGCAAAACCCAACTCTACTCGTGACCGGGTGTTTTCAATTCAATTCACGATGCCACGGACTGTAATGGCTTTCTCGTTCGCTCGCGAGCCCCGATAAACGTTCCCATGAGCAGAATTTCGCCTTGAAACGCAATCGGAGACCTGCCGTGTCCTCTCTTGTAGAAGTCGGACACGTCTACTAAGTGCCTATAATGACCTGTTTCGCCGTGGGAAAAGAAACAATCGCCGCGCTGCGCCAATTGTATTCACACACGCGAGAAACGAATGACACGCGCGAAGCCTCAGCGCGGGTGAATCACTCACCTATAGGCAACAGCAAACTGCGTCGTTGCTCCGCGGTTCTGAAAATGCGCAAGCTCAATGAACCTCGATATAGCGAAGATCAGGCTTCGATATAGCGTACTGGATTGCGAAAAGCACAGCTGCGTCCGTCCACTGTCAATACATTTCGAACTCTGGTTCCCGCTCAGAGCGCCACTTAGCGGGCCGACAATCGGAGAGGAGTGACGCGTCGTTTTGTGCGCGCGAGCGCGTGAACTCGATATTGCGTCAGAGCGGACGCCGTTCTGCTTGCTAAGGGGCCTGGAACTCTCACGACGTCACGAGGAGCGTCAGGTATACGGCGGAGAAGTGAGAACAGAGACGTCACTTGTTCGATATCAGAGTTCCGCACATGGAGCGACGAACAACAAAGTTGGACGCGTTCCACCGCAATTATTCCCACTCAAGATTACGTGCACACGAGCACAAAATGTAGCTGCTTACCACCATCACTCCTATTTACAAGAAGGACGAAAACATCGTTAGCATGGAACCCATACCAAGTGCGGAAAAGCAATTTTTCTTCGAGGACGCAACCCTGCAAAAGACCAATCGAATAAGCTAACGGCACAACTTTCTGTTTATTTATTTATCTTTTACCCGCAGCCCCAATTTGGCATTAAACGCCAAATGGGGGTTTGATGCATATAACAACACATAAGTGAAGGTAAACGAAAAAAAAAAAAGAAAAAAGAACAGGACCGTCTTCTACAAAATAACAGAAAATAAACGTCAACGCAACACACATACACATGTGACGGCATAAAATTACTGTGTACTTCACCCCATCTACGTCCCACAGCGACTCAGGCTATTAATGACGCGGTCGTGAAAGGCTCCGGAAAACTTCGACCACCTGAGGTTCTATAACGTGCACTGACATAGCACAGTATACAGGGGCGTCTTGCTTTTCGCCCGCATTGGAAATCGGTCGCCACGGCCGAAATCGAACCCGCGTCCTTGAGTTAAACAGCCCACCGCCCTACCCACTGAGCCACCGCGGCAGGGTCCCGAAAATGTATTTAAAGAAATGCGCTGACATCAGTAGTAACACCTCTGTGACTGCACATACCTTGAGTGATATCGACTGGCAGCTCGGGTTTGTGCAGCCTTGAATGCAACCTGAAACTTTTTGCCCTTAAGGCAGGCTAGCTAAATTGAGCCTCTACGTGGAAACAACCTTAAGCTGATCTGTGTAATACGAGAATTGGTTTGGTTTGGTTTGTGGCGTTTAACGTCCCAAAGCGACTCAGGCTATGAGAGACGCCGTAGTGGAGGACTCCGGAAATTTCGACCACCTGGGGTTCTTTAACTTGCACTGACATCGCACAGCACACGAGCGCCTTACTTTTCGCCTCCACCGAAAGGCGGCCTACGAGGCCAGGATTCGATCCCGCATCCTTGAGAACAGTAGTCGAGCGCCGTAGCCACTGCGCCACCCGGCAGGGCTAATACGAGAATTCGTTGTGCCGCATAGGAACAAGGTCGACACATAAAAACAAAAAGTAATAGTGAAACATTTAACATTGTTCTTACGGGTCGCGTTGCCGTTAACGGTCAGCGGATGCTTTGAATAAACCAACTTTCTTTCCCTCTAACTTTTTTTTTTCGCGGTCAAAACGTCGTGGTGTCAGAACAATTGCCGTGGTGTCATTGGTTGCGCATATTCAGGATTGCTGGATACATGTGGTGTTTGCGTAAAGGGCAGCGCCTAAATATTCCGAAAACTGATAAACGTTTCTCTGCAAACGATTGTCCATCCATGATACCGGTGGAACACAGTGGACTCATAAAGCATTCCGATTTTGAGAACGACTCCTTGGAATCATTCTATCAACCTTCTTCCTTCAATACAGTAGGAGAAGAGAGGTCGTAGTGATATCATGAGAAGTAAGCAATCGTTATATGGAGCAGCGAGGTTTAACATTTTAGGAGCGCCGTACACGGCGAAATGGACATAAATCAATAACGCAATTGTAGAAGCCTGGTTGAAACGACAACGGATGGGAACTGCTTGAAATAAGATATTCTAACATATATCACGTGCAATTAAAGATTTAAGGCAGATACGTAAACCGATAACAGTGTGATTAGGAGCTGGGCTGTGTTGACGGTTTGGCTGACGGTTGGAAACGGCGTTTCAGATGCAGCCTCCACGGCCCTCGGCTTTCACGGAAAATCTGTTCGAAAACGGCATCTCGATCGCCCCCGCGGATATAACGGAAGCGTTAAACGAAATTGGCCGTTGTCGAACTTTTGTTTTTTTCGGGTACCAATTTCCTGGGATCGACGCTTACCACAGCGCTGCCCTACGCGAATGTGTATGCCAACTCCTTTCCCATCAGCACTATCTGAATCAAATGAGCCGATTTATATATCCCCGTTGTTCCATCGCCGCTATACTGTGCTCGATAAACTTCGGAGTGACTTACGGATGCATCATTCCCAAAACAAATTACCAATAGCCGTAAAAGAGTCCCTATACTCACCTGCGCAGGTCTACAACCGTGCCAGCCGACGAAACTACTGCAGTAACTGAGATGAACAATATCTGAATACATCATGAATATCTGCACCTCCTTAAACGGTAAGGAACTGCTCTTGGTTGTTACACTGAAACTTTCGATTCCGTCCATAATCCATATTGCACCTAAACCAGACATTCGCGATGCACTAGAACCGTCACCAACAACCGCAAAAATCTCCGCTTAAAAGAGAGCAACGAGTTCCCTCTTTCGTTCTGTAAAGCGGATAATTGGGCTAGTGGGTATGCCATTGATTATGAGGCAGCGCACCATGAAACACATAGACAGGAAGTGGGACAAGCATAAGCGCTTGTCCCACTTCCTGTCTATGTTTTATGGTGCGCAGCTGCCTCATAATCTTTTTCCTTCTATAAACGGATGAGCACTACAAAAAAAAAAAAAAAAAAAAAAGTCACTCGCACTCACACCCTCGTATAAGGGAAGATATATACACTATAAACTTGACATTACGCACGTACACATACACACATAAAACTTATTTTGTACCGACTTCTATAAAATCATTTGAGTCAGAATGGATTTCGTTTATTGTTTCCATTGCTCCGGACTTTGTTTCCGTTGCAAAAACACCGCATAAAGAAAGCAATTTCTTTTCTCGCTACCATTGGCAGGGGAAAATGGAGGAATGCCCCCTTTCAAAATTGGCATCTCTCCAATACATCCCCGGCGCGCTCGATTTACTTAGCATACGTGACTGCACGTTACGTTTAACACGTTCACCGCTACCGAATCGAAGCCACACATTGCATGAGTCGTTGAATGAACCTTTATTTTAAACAATAATTCCGCTGCCGGTTGGCTTGCAAGTTCCATGCTTGCATATATGCGCGCGCGCACTGTCGCACGAGTCGTCATGTCTCAAAGGCGTGCGGGTTCGCAAGAAAATACTTTTACTACGTTATTGCACAGTGGTCGTGGGTTCCCATTCAACCTTCTCCGAGCGCACGTACGTATAGTATCGTTTTACGCAGAGAAACGACCTAGACAATGGCGATGCAATGGCGTAAACGTTGGCACCGACTTCCCGAGGGCTGTTCAAGAGAGTCTCCAATTTAGCGCAGGATGTGGTTTGTGGGGTTTAACGTAACAAAGCAACTCAGGATATGAGGATGACTATGTGGAGGGCTCCAGAAATTAAGACCACCTGGCGTTCTTTAAAATGCACATCCGGGTTAAGTGGAGAAATATGGGAGAGGCCTTCGCCCTGCAGTGGGTATAGTCAGGCTGATGATGATGTAATAGAACGGGGCGCCTTGCTTTTTCAGCTTCATCGAAAAATGGCGAACGCGCGTCCCTGGGATCAACGGTCAAGTGTCGTAACAGCTCGGCCACCGCGTGGCGCTTCAAAATTGTTCAAATGCACCCTAGTTCAAATGAAAAAGTCTTCTGCGCTACCGGTTCTCGCGAAGCCATATTTATGTAACTATGCTCAACTTATCGATTAAGATGCTGATTGCGATTCTAACTCATACTGGCATCAGACAGCCATTCCTGCACTTTTTTTTTTTATCTTGACGGTCGATGTTCAGCCTTGCGGCACTCCGATATTACGTGCACTATTACTATTTGCTTGAATGGTATTAAGCAGCGAATACATATAGGTCACTTGAATTAATCAAGAGCGCAAGTGGACTGCAACTAAGACGAGGTACACTGAGTGCAAGACGATTGCCCGCAACGCATAAACTTCTTACTGCAGGTCGCTGTGGGGGAAGCTAACGATAGCATCCGGTTCGAGGCTAGCTGTATGCGAGCATGCGCAGCTGCCAGTCTTTTCGTCGCTTTTAGGCAGCCTTTTTCAAACCCCTAATATGCTTTGCTTTTTTCGTCTCCATGAACGGAAGTTATGGGATGCAGCATTTGGTCTCGTCCTTATAGAGAAAGACACTTTGTACTTTTTCTATGCCGTCATGGTCATGATAGTGCTTCCGGGGAAGCTGATGGTAAAGCTGCGGCGACCAGCGAACCATGAAAAGACAGGCAATGCTATCGGTTTAGCAACACGTGGTCACATTCAATCTGTCCCGAGTCAGGCGTCGTCACTAGATGCCACGCGAACAGCTCAGTGTGTATCAGAGGACGCAGCTTGGCTGTTCTAGACCAGCACTTCGCTCTTCTGCACTATTTTTTCTTGAAAGCTCTCATAGGTCTTTAAAAATGAAGAAAAAAATGCTTAGCTATAGTTTAGGGAAGTGAAGAACGGTTCTTCGTACTACTACTACTTAGTCTAGTTTTCTTTACTAACGTGAATGAAATTAAAGTACAGCTAAGAGCAATATAAGAGGGAACACGAGAGCGCATGGCCTCTACGCTTGTTCTGTTAGTGGCAGCGCATTACAAAGCGTAGAGGCCACGCGCTTCCATGTTCCCTCTCATATTGCTTCTAGCTGTACTACTTAGGGCAAGATGGTCATCGATGTTTTTTATTCTAAGACTTCTAAAGGTGAATAAAAATGTTATACGGTGTTTTTATTTCTGTAAGCGGGTAATTTACAGTTAAACATTAATTATACCGTTTTTAGCGCTGCCGTGACAAAGGGGAATGTCACTTTGACATATCTGACGTCGTTATCAATATTTCATCACGAACTGGGCACATTTTCGCTTCGCTTTAAGACAGTCGTTATCATCAACAGCGTACCTGCAAGCATACCTAACCGCACCGCGGTGAGGCCGTCTCGTTGTTCAGGATAATACATTACGAAAAGCGCTCGAGGCACCCGGCCCAAAGGAGTCAAAAATAGGATGCAGAGAAGGAAAGGTCTGCATGCGCTGATTCCATTAATACGCTCACTGTTGCATAGCTTCGGTTCAATAAATACATTGCCGACGAGAAAAGAAGCAACACTTGCCTTGTACCACAGGTACCGCATCGCGGAATACTTTCGTTAGCAAATGTCTCGGACGGCCATTGGATAAACGCCATACTCTCGGAGCACACCACATTAGGAAGAAAAGAAAAAAGCGTTCCGCCAAGTCTCATCGGCACCGGTCCAAAAGCATCTGCCATCGCTTCAGAGTGAATGTATGGGCCCAATAAACAGCTCACCTTCGTGCTCAGTTTTCCCGTGCGACACAGTCCCTCGCCACAGGCGCGTCCCAGCGGCTGACAACGAACCGAGAAGCCTGGGGACCCCTCCTCCCACGAGGGCCTCCCTTCGCCCGAAAAAAGAAATCCGGGGTTCTTGTGCGGGACGCGCTGACTCCGGTCTGGCTTTCCGAAGAGCAGAGGCACAGCTTCTTTCTCTCCTTACTCTCTTCTTCCTGCTCACAAAACAGCGGCGTTTTCTTTGACCGAGACACGCCAGGCAGGCAACGGTCGCTTCGGACCAGGGACCCAGACCACTACAGCCCAGGCGCCAGTCGAGTGCGCGGCTACTCGTAGACGGTCGGCCAGCGGAGCTTGTTGGTTGGGAGGCGAGACAGCGCGGCCTGCTGTCAAGACGAAGGGGAGGGGGAGGGGCCCTTGATCTCATCTGCTGCTGCTATTCCCCCTCTCCCACATGGCGTGGTGCAGCTAGCGCGGCGGAAAGCGTTGTAACGCGACACTTCCGTCGCCTGTTCGCCTCCTACGCCGCCGCCGCTGTTGCTGCATGCGTACGATTCTTGGCCAGTGCTGCGACGGCAGATTTGATGTTTTCGGCCCACCCCAATCCTCCTTCCCTTAATTTTTCGCGTAACCATGCGCAACTTAAAAAACGCAGCAATGCGCGCTCATCTCTCTCCCTCTCTCTATCTCTCTCCTTTCCGTACATGCGATGATTTGATGACCATTCTCTGCCTAGCAGAAATTCTTGCCTCATTCTTTCATCTCTCCAATGCGAGGGGGTGGAGCGTGCAAGTGCACTACGAAGCGTAGTCATCTCTTCAGAGGTTTGCTTTCATTGAAACTTTTCTCGCCCCGCGTCGAACGTTTCTGTGGAGAGGGAGAAAAGAGGGCGCGGGGTTAACAGTGTCACTGACACCACCACCCCGGCGGTCCGACCGCACGCGAGACCCTGGCTGCACCAAGTGCCATGATACAAGAAGTTTGTCTTGTCCTCTGTACCCATCGCTCTTTGTAGCTCGCCGGAAGGGCAGTGGTCTTGCAAAGCTCGGCGTCTGCAGCAGCATTCGCTCTGTCTTGAGAGAGTGCGAAACGACATATTGCCACATGGCTGTCTGCGTTTTGATGTCTTGGGAGGAGGTTTCTTGTTTCGAATTTTCGGTCATAGTCATCGTGGGGCTCCACGGTGGTTTTAGTGAATTCTGACCGTAGCGTTATGAGTGCTTTCTGTCAAAGATCCGAGTGAGACGAGAGGAGGATGGTGAGCAAGCGTGCTCTATAAGTGTTCCTGCGCGCAATCACGCCGTGCCTAGCGTTCCGACTTTTGACTCTGCGTGGACACGCGGGAAGACATCATGAATGAAATCATGAACAGGAGCTGCCTAACTGCGGGCTGCCTAATCACAAGGGTTCTAAAGCACGAGGGGCGACATTGGAAGGAGAGCTGGACGACTATTCCTTTTAAATGTTGGTGCATTATCATATGAAGAAATTCAGCTGAAGCAGCCCAAAGGCGAAAAGAAGAAGAAGGGACACTTTTCGCCTCTGGGCTGCTTCATTTGCGCTGAATTTCTTCATACTTCTTAACTGCTGCCTTACACAGAGATGACGCACTGTTTTTCTCTGAGTTTGTACTTAGTAAAGGGACTGGGATGATAATAACAGGCGACTAACAAGTAATAACGACTAATGCGACTTGTAATCTAGGAGACGTCACAAGGACGGGCACTGGTGCTTCCTAGCAACCATGAAGTGTCGTTCCTTGGCAATCTGATAACTGCAGCTTCTTCGCCTCAAAACCTCTTCCTTTCTTCTCTCCTCTTCTTTGGGAAGCTACCGGATGAGGTCCGGGTATACCCAGCGGAGGCGACGCAAGGAATCTTCGATAAATTATATGCCGATGCTACACTCGTGAATAAGCTCTCCGCTGCCTTAATGCGCGGAAATCGTCCAGCGTCGGCCAAATTCTATAATCACTGACACAACATAAGCCTCGGTGATCCATAACCAGGAGAATATGGTGCGCGATTGAAGTAAACGGGAATGGTTCAAAAAGTCTGGCCCCGTGCGCTTCTTCATCACTGATCACAGTGGATAGGGTTTGAACATCAAACCCTACGCTTCATTCGCCCTCCTCCGTCTCTATCCCTCTCTGTTTGCCTACGTCCGTCTTCTTGTGCGGTGTTGTAAGCCATTGAGCCTTATTAATTCGCCTAATCTATTCGAAGGAGATTCTCCGAGCTGCTATACAGCCATTGTTTTCAATGCAGAAACGAGGACAATCCAAAGACAGCGCAGTGGGGATCAGAAGGGTTATTCCATCCTGCAGAAGTATACAGGCGCTTCTCGCTTCGTTAAGTATAGTTATTCCACCAAATTTACGAGCATTTTTACGACCCGTCTCTTTCGACCGCAGGCACAGAGCGCTCACGAAGACCGCCACAGCAGATGTTGGCTCAGCACTGACAGACGCGCACATGGTCAGTCAACTATAACGGGCCGATAAGGTGGTGAGGTCGCGGTGTTCAATTTCTGAGCGCTCCGAGAAAGATAGCATCGCCTGCAGCGGTCGGCCAACACCACCAAGATAACGGGGTTAAGCCTCCGGGCACTATGATGTATGTATACTTACTCGCAGGCAGCGGTCACATCGTAGTGTGGTTTGGAATGCCGCGATTATAGGCATGCACTCGCCAGAGCAGACACCCCAACTGGCATAACCGGTGGTGCAATGGACAGCAGAAACGGAGCAAAACACGCGATACCTTGTTTACGATTTCTCGCGCTCTGAGTCGGCATGCTATACGCCGATGTCTGCATTTCACGCTCAGTTGAGTGTTCGACGGAAACCTGCGTGAGTCCCGAAACGTCAACGTCTGGTTTCAGTAGTCTTGCACCTTTGGCGAGAGTAGGTTTTGCGTAAGAGATGTCACTCCCAGCACGCGCGCGGTTGATGTCACCATATACGCGTTAACTATATGCCAACAGCGCCACAGGTGGGTGTGATGAGGCTACCCGAAACCGGCAGCTACCCTTGCGAATCATTTCTAAAACACATGCCTAACCATTACCATTTTAAAACACTCCCGAAATACAGTACACTAAAAGATCTTGTATTCGCATTACACCAGAAGTGCAGGCGGGAAAGAAAAAGGTAAAGCTCAAACTGTTTTTAATAAATTAGGATCCCCGACATCCGCGGACTGCCGCCTCCATCATCAAGGTTGAATGCAATGAACAAACTGTTTTTAATGGTTTGATTTTTATACTGTTAGCTTATTACGGATAATTACATTACAGTATTGCTAGAGGAGTTACTTTAGCATGGTGAATAAAAGGGGTACTGCGCACAGAAAGACATGGACGAGAAGGGAACACAATAAGCGCCATGTGTTGTGTTCGCTTGTTGAGTTCTCATGTCTTCCGTGTGTTTATGTGCGCAGCCCCCCGTTTCTTTATTTACCATGAATGACCGACTAGACCAACAACGCACGCTCTTAAGTTACTTCACCATATTCACAGACATTTGCACTGAATTAGCACAAATGGCCTGTCAGTGCTAGGAATAAAAACGATCAACTCTTAGCGTATATACGGAGCACAGCGGCATAACAAAAGGGGTACTAATTACACAAAACGCCATCTGCGAGGCATTCTATAAAGTGGGATCCAACTGGCACTTAGTACAATATAAATAAGAATAACAATTATAGCAAAAGTTATACCCGTTTTGTAGACAGTACAAAAGTAATACGGGCCCGCAAGAGGTTTGGACTGGAGCCGGCCGTAAAAGTAAATCGACAAAATACAAGTAATCGTCATGCTTACACTAATCCCTACAACGTCACATTTACAAATTTACAAAGTCAAAGCCTACAAAATGAGCATGAATGCATAGGCTATACTGAAAACGAAACAACCGTGAAAAATTTATTGAGCGCATCTTCACGGTAAACAAAAAGAGAATAGATAACATCGATCAACGTATAGCTTTTAAGTGCGCTTTCACATTCCGTATAGTGGACACGGAAACAATACAGTTTAATCGGGAAATCTCTTAAAAATTTCGGGTGCATAACCGCAGCGCCTTGCTTCTTCACACCGCGTTAAATACCGCTATACAAAATAACGAGTGCTATTTCCTCAGCTTTAGATTTGGAGCATTCCTCAATAAAAAGGTTTGAATTATAAAACTGGCAACACACAGCTGTTCGCACAAATGAAGAATTCAATTGCGGAAGGCTGAGGCATTGGTAAACGCTCCGAATGGCTTAGAAGTATGTGAATCGTAATTTAATATGTTTTTCAATATATTATTCACACGGCGATGCTAACGGGAAGGACACGAAGCATTAAGAGTGGTGTAATACTTCTTCTTCTTGTACTACTACTACTACTACTGCAGTTACTTCTACTACTACTAAAGGTGGTGATGGCGGAGGTGATTATGACGACGGCGACGACGACGATGATGATGATAATAATAATAACACTCGACAGAAAGCAAATTACTAGCGGGGAACTCTGGAACTAAACTGGCGGACTGAGCGGTAATCCCCCCGTGGTCATATAGTACGGGCCAGAGGTGGCGACGTTGTGCCCGTGAGGTCATTTGAATGCTCGCGTGACGAAGCCCCATCATTGGGCTGCCTGGATCAACACTTCCTCCACTCAGCGTGTCGCGCACTCTTGACGCGCGCCGGTCGACCGCTTCCGGCCATGGCCTCAACACTCTCGAAGCTTCGCCCTCAGTAAGCAACAACAACAAAAAAGCATTAACTTTCCCTGGGGCGTGCCTGAGGAATTAATGGCTAGTTCTCGACAGCCTAACAGGACAAGGCTGCTGCGTGCGACCGCGGGAAACAGTCTCGTGCGCCTGCCGCTTTCGAGGTACCCTGGCTTTTGAACGCCTCAATGAGGAGAATCGAACACGCGACTTTGAAATCAGTACAGAAGCCTCTTCTACGCGTGTGTTTATGCAAGGTGCTATCGAAGATATCTCTTCGCGCATGGTTTCCCAGTAAAAGGAATTATTCGTGCAGACGCAGGACACTAAACGAAGAAGCGCGAAATTACGGGCGATAATGATGAAAGATTTTGAAAGCGTATGACGTCATAGTTCAATATGTACCCTATTTGACGACAGAAGCAATCAGTCTAAATTCAGTCCCGGAAATTGCATAGACTGCTTCGAAGCTTTTGTTTCAAACTGCTATCAGCGAGAATGTTCTTACGAAGCGGAACATGACGTCACACTGGCGGGTAATTACAACAGGCTCGTTAGGCGATCAGTACGAGGTGTCTTTGCGCCTCAGTAGACGTAATTGTGTTCAGTGATGATGACGAAATGGTTAAATACTCTCTTCTGAACGTTCTCAGCTAAACGGTCTAACTAGAGAAAAGGCTAGAAGTAGTGAAATGCAGGAGGATGCTTATTAAGACGTAACACTCGAACTGTTACCCTGCGCTTGAGGGAAAAGATGAAGTGAGCGAAAAAAAAAAACAAAAAAAAAACAAAAAAAAAACAATGCATACACCGAAGTGATAAAATGACAATGAACGAACCGGTTGCAATAAAAAAAAAATAGTCTCATCGGCGCATGGCTCAGGATCTTGCTGACTATAGTCCAGGCGTCACCTGCGAGCGAAAGAAACGCAACGCTTCTGACATGTCGTTTCCGCTGTCGCAAGTCTCGTATTTATTTATTTTTTTGGCAGCGAATCGTAAAGCGTTATGGACAACAGTTTTATGGTGTAATAAACGCGTCAGAGCTGTGAGTATTTTTTCAGTGGTTCGCCTTTTGTTAATAGCGGAAAAATTCAACCGCGAGAGGCTTATAACACATGTTCACATTGGACTCTTACAACCCCATTTTAAATGTGCATATGTCTGTCTGCATGCATGTTTAGTGCACGCGCTTTAAATGAAGCGGCTTTTTTTGTCCCTGGATGCTTTTCGGTCTGGGATGTTGTTTGTATCGAAGTACACAAATGATCATTGCGAAAAATATGCCAGACATCGACGACAAGAGAGGGGAGAGAATAAGTTACTTCTGCGGGGAGACGAGACAACGTCAGCTTCTTTTCCGAAGAAGTGGAAAACGAAGGGGTCACGTGATGTGCAGTTGCGATTTACTTTGTTATTTTAAACATGCTTCCAGAGCATTTACCAATAATACCTGAAACCAATAGGACACCGTCGCATAACTTCGCCGCAATTTAATTCCATGGACACATGTCTTTCTTATACATGGGGCTACAAATTATGACCTACGCCGTGTAAATGCTGTTAGACAATACATGTGCGCCGGATCTCAGAGCTGCAGCCTATTCGTTAAGGCATGTAGCAGGTAAGACTCAGTTTCGTGAGTATTTTTGTACAAATTTTTTAACGCCTGCTGGAGTGATTACAAATCTATTCCCCCTTTTTTGTTTTTTTGTTTTTGTTTTTGTATTTTTTTATAGCTTTGGTCCATACGTGTCATGCTGCACCTTTATTTGCATTGTGTAAAGGGCTTTACTCCAACCCGAGCCCTGTACAGATATTTTTCAATGTGCACTTCCTATCCTAAGGCGTGGGGTTCGGCTAGCAGACACTGCACTACGCAGGACGTCGCCAGTATATCCGAGGGACCTCCTGCGACCCCGGCCTCAAAAGCGCGGGCGAGAGCAGTCGCAAAGGCCACTGCCGGAAACAGAAACAGCCTCGCGAATGAGTTCCGTCAGGACAGTTAAAGCCGGGAGCAAATGGGGATTAGGAGAGCTGGATCTCCGAAGTTGAGAAAAGGCACGAGCTTTGAGTCGAGTGGGCCGGCGGAGAGTTGCAAAGAGGCTGGCATGGACGTGGAACAGGCGAGTGCTTTTCCGCCGCCGCGCCGCCAAGGGCTTTGAGGCTCAAGAAAGACGACACTTATATAGGGCACGCTGCGTGCTGCCGGCATATGATCCGGCGGGCCTTCGGCGACAAAATATACGCGACTCCTGCTTGCTCTGAAAACACGCCAAGCTAGAGCGGGCGGGCTACGATACGCACTCCGTCGTCATTTGCGAGCTTGTTTTTGTCGCGCCAAAATGCTGGGCAGTGTACTGAGAGGACCAGCCGCGTTGCAACTTTGATGGTCAGTCTGAGTCCTAGTGATGACAGCAAAAAAAAAAGCTTTACAGAAACAAAACTGTGTTACTTGTATGCATTCACACAAAATCTGGAAAGCGGACTGGCTGGCGAACTTGTTTACTTTCGCAATACGCGTAATATTTAAGCATCTGCAAAGAATCGATGGTTCAGCGGTGAGCAAGTGCGACCTGTAGCTGAAACAATACGTCGGCCTCTGAACAGAGGAAGTGCGCTTTCTTTAGGTCTTCTAAAACAGGCTGATAATACTTTATTTACGTGCCATATATAACTTCATTACAGCAGATTTTTCATTGTTAGCCTCACTGAAAAAAATCATTTTTTGTTAAAGATCGCATGCGTAACATCTGCGCCTTCATTGGAGTCGCGTCGGAAATAATTTCTTCATTTGGTCGTTGTGAACATCTGCTGAAAATTCTTTTTCGTTTGATCAAAATGCCTCGACGTTCTTTTTCAATTCATCACAGTGAATATTTCGAAACTCTGCTCCACATTGTTTGACCCCAACGAACGTCTCCAAACTATGCCCTCTTATTTGGTCACAGTGAATGCCTAGAGATTCTCTCCTTCATAAAAAAAAAAAAAAGTGAATGTCTTGAGATTCTGCTTTTTCGTTCGTTCAATGAACTTTGATTATTTCGAATTCTGCTTCTTCCTTCGTCCCTTGCGAATGCCTCGAAATTCTGCTCCTTCATTTCGTCCCAGTGCTTCGAAATTCTTTACGTGTTCAATGTGTGTGTCTCGAAATTCTGCTCCTTCATAATGGCATATCGAATACGTTGAAAATCTGCTCCCTCATTTGGTCGCACCAAATATCTCCAAATTATGTTCTCTAATTTGGTCACATTGAATGTCTCGAAGTTCTGCTTCCTCGTTATTGTTATGTTTCAAAGTTGTGCTCCCTTTTTAGGTCACTGTGGACGTGTCAATATTCTGCTACTTTGATAAGGCGAAAGCCTTTCTAGGCTTGTGACCTTCGTGTCCGTTCTCCGGATGTGGAAAGAAATATATCACCACCGGGAATCTAAACACTATCCCTCCGTTTGCCAGACGAGTACACTAACCATTACTCCCCCCGCCGGGATCATGAGGATTCGATTGTAATTCTCCTTGCCTAGCGTGAGAATTTTAGCAGCGATGAAAATGACGATGCAGTTAGTGATAAGGATAATGATGATAGTAGCGGCGATGATAATGACGTTGCGTTTATGATAATGATAATGCTGGTAGTACTGATGACAATGACAGTGCATTTAGCTGATAATGACGATATATCGCTTGTGATGGTGAAGATTATGATAGTATGGATGAAAGTGACGACACAGTGAAAACAGTCCCGTAATGTGACTGAAGCACAGGTTTGTAATTTTTTAATCACTGTGAACGAATATAAACTGCGGCATCTTTGTTGCAGTAAATACCTCAAAATTCAACCCCTTCATTTCGCCACTGTGAATGGCTTGAATGCTTGCTGCTTTATTTCGTCAGTGTGGTGCCCAGAAACCCTGCTCCATCGTTGGGCCATTGTGAATGTACTGACGTTCTGTTGCTGTATTTTAACACAATGAATGTCTTGAGATACTCTTCCTTAATTTGGTTGCTGCCAATATCACGAAATTCTACCCATTCATTTGGTCGCTGCGAAAGCATCGAAATTCTACTCAAGTGAATGCCCAGAGTTTCGACATTCTGCTCCTTCATTCATTTGGCCATAGTGAATGTTTAGAGATCGTACTCCTTTATTTAGTCATTGTGGACTCAGAGAGAGAGAGAGAGAGAGAGAGAGAGAAATAACATTTATTGGCACACATCAAAAGGTTGGCGAGGATTCGAGGCGCAGCTCTGTCCCAACCATGTCCTGCCCCTCTGTCGTCGACCTGGATCTCTTAGATCTGAGGAGCGGCCAGGGCGAGACGGATGACTTTACGTTGCCCTTTTCGTCGTGTTTAAGAAGTAGTGCTTCCCAGGACTCATCTGTTCTGTCAGGTTCTCTAAATCTAGGACACTTTCATATCATGTGGATCATGTCCGCTATGCCATTGCAACGTTTGCACCTGGGGCTAAAAATTTCCGGGTGCCACTTGCTGTAAAGCGGGGGGTTCGGAAATACTCCAGTTTGTAGCCGGCACTACATAACCTTCTCGCTTTTGGCGAGTTGCTTACACGCTTTTGGAAATATTGATCTGCCTAATTTGTAATGATTTAGGATATCTTGGTAGGTATTAAGGTCATCATCGAACTGTAGGGGCTCCTCGTCGCGCAAGGGGTACGGGGTTGCGCATAAGACGTCACTGGGATCCCGGAATGTAGCTAATCATCGGGTCAGTACGTGCGCTTTCTCGTTCCCCCTCAACCTCAGGTGCGCCGGTGTCCAAATGGACGCGACCTGCTCGGCCGGTGGTGGACCACTCGCTATACTCTTGCTGCTATGGCCGAAATGCGACCCGCGTCAAAGTTTCTGATCGCTGACCTCTATAAATCGCTATAATTTTGACCATTTGTTGGGTTAGAAATTCTGCTCCCCATCTGGTCGCATTGTATTGCCGAAATTTCTTTCTTTGGGCTGAGCAAATGTAGCTAATCATCGGGCCAGTACGTGCGCTTTCTCGTTCCCCCTCAACCTCTGGTGCGCCGGTGTCCAAATGGACGCGACCTGCTCGGCCGGTGGTGGACCACTCGCTATACTCTTGCTGCTATGGCCGAAATGCGACCCGCGTCAAAGTTTCTGATCGCTGACCTCTATAAATCGCTATAATTTTGACCATTTGTTGGGTTAGAAATTCTGCTCCCCATCTGGTCGCATTGTATTGCCGAAATTTCTTTCTTTGGGCTGAGCGAATGTCTCCAAATCCTGCTCCTTAATTTGGTTGCTTTGAATGTATAGGAATTTTGAACGTCTCAAAATTCTGTTCCCTTGGTCATCGCGAATTTCCAGACCAGCTCTTTCACTTGATCGCGGAGAATATGCGTACCGACTCTCCGCTGGCGAAATAATTATCGCGTTACATGCTACTGGCACCAAATCATCATACTAGCTAATCTTTGCCGCTGCAGTTCTTTCCAAGAAGGCGAACGCAAGAACGCCCACGTGCTGTGCAAGAGCATGTCAAAGAACACTAGCTGGCCGAAGTTGATCGGCAGCTCTCTACAATATACGGGATCTCTTATATATCACTCGCGAGTCGCGAGGCTACGGGAGCGCCAGTGCACGCATTGTCAAAATCCTCCTGGTAATTTCGTTGGTTCCTATTGTCCGTGCAGCTTCGACCAAGTGACTGAGCAGCAGCCTGGCAGTGGAAATTGAAAATGCATGCTCGTTATATAGGCGAGGTCATATAACCTGTCAAGCCCCTATTGTACAGAAAATTCGGCGCCAGCATTTTCAAAGTTGTCATTGTGGTCGAAAAATCCCGAGCGTATCTATGACAGATGATAGTTGTTAGCTGGCGTGGCGGGGTATTGACTGATCCGGCGGGTTATGTCACATCGCGAGACCACAAGACACGGCCGTTTTGACAGGAGTTGGCAACTGGAATAGTTCCTTTGCGATGTGAGTCGAACGTTATATAGACGCCGAGTTAGTTCGCGGTAACCGCCAGGCCAAGCAGCCTGTTCGTACGGCTCGTATAAAGTAGAGCTTTGCATCATGTCGGTGGCATCGCACATAATGGGACAGCTTATGACTGTATGCCAATGAGCACGTGTGAGGTAACAAAGGGACAAATTAAGGAATCAGTGATTAGACCATTATCAAAACATATGAACGAGAATGAGGATTGGTGCAAAGCAAGCTGCAAAAGTGGCTATTAACGCAGTTGTTTCGCACCCGTAAAGGCGGGGCTTAAGTGTTCTCCTAGTTTGCTTCATTTATGATGCCTAAGGTTTCTCCCAATAGCTTTTTTTTTTTTCTTCTTTCGTAATCTGGGGGCAAAAGCTATGAAATCTACACGCTACGCAAGGCTTGCCGGCGTAGCTTTTGTAATAAGCAGGTGAGCCGACAAAACTAACAAAGCAAGCAACCCAGAGTATAGAAGATTCGTCGCGATGCGTCGTGTGAGTCGGAGCGCCGCGTGATGGCTCGCATTTCCGGCCGCCTCATCAGCAGCACGGGGCATGGCTGTCATAACATAGCGACGTTCCGAACGACAATCGGCAGGAAGTCTCGTGCCACGGGATCCATTTCCGCGACCAAAAGTCGGCTTGCGCTGAGCAACAAGCCCGGCTTCGTGCTACTCTCATTCGTTAAACGCTGACATAGTACTTATGTGCGTTTGCTACAGAGGTTCTTCATTAATCCGCTTTCTTTTAATGCCTTAGAATGAACGTAATTAAACAATTTTATCTACTATTAATGCAAAACAAAAATAGTAAAAAATTTTACTAAAGAAAAAAAAATGTCTTTTTTGTTTTTTAGGGATGTCCGCTTTTTGTTACCTATTTCTTCAAAAAGGTCCTCGAGACGAATAAGGAGTTTTGGCTCAGCGCGTTAGCAGCACTGTTCCACTAAGCAGGCCCCCTGAGTTCAGCGACATTTGAGGGTTGTCTTTATGTTACTGTGCCTTGCGTCGGCTGCATCAAGATAAAGAAAAATTTTGTCGCCCTCTATAGTTGACTTATAACAATATAAAAACGGCGCTTGGACATAGGTACAGGAAGGCGCTGCCTACTGCCTTTAATTTGTGCTATACGGAACCAGTTCTGCGCACAGGAGCAGCTGTTCACGAGATCGTTTGATGCTTGAATCGTCACATTTCCTCTTATTCTTTTCTTAAATGGCTCGTTCTCATCAACCGGTCGTATTGTTTTAAGACAAGTATATATAAAAAAAGCAGTGACGAAGACAGACTGCATGCTGCCCCGATAAGGACATAAGCTGCAGCACAACAGCCTCCGCGGAGAGGGTATAAAGCCAACGTGCAGTCACCAAAGGAAGTAAATTTCACAGATCCTTTCACTGCTGCGTTAACACCACCCCCTCTCACCTTCCCAGCATGCTGTTCTGGCCTATGCCTTGTTCACACTTTAAATCCGCTGCACATGACTCAGAGAACGATGTTTCTTGCTTGTTTTTACTGCGCGTAAAATTGGTAAAGATGCATGTCCCCGAAATTACGTGAGTTCCTTTGCAATAGATTCTGACCTGTGTGTATGACCCCATCATAGCCGCAGCTTCATGAGGTCCGTTTCACCGGCACTTTGTGCAGTCACCTGACCAACTATCACCCTTTTGAGGAATCTGACCCCGGCAGGCAAATTAGCGAACGAACGTTTAAAACGGAATGAGCTCTTAGACGCCGAGTCGCGCAGGGAGTTCTCGTAGGGTGCACTTTAAATAAGGTTTGTCTTTAGCAGATTCACGGGATAGGAAAAGCCGATTTGTTTTTGCACTGTCCTGTCTGACGTGAATAAGACACGGTGCATGCGTCTTGTACAGCTTCCGCGCATGAGTCTTGGCGGGAAAACAAATGTGTATATAGGAAAAGCTGCCTAGACGTTTATTAATGAACTTAAAATGTGGAAACCCAACGAAGTTGTACTTTTCAATGCACACATATATTGATTGTTTGGAAGCATACTTTTGAGCATGATTGTCATTGGCTTCCTCGTACCTATATTCTATTATTAGGTGACTTTAGAATCAGTGGCTCAACAAGCTCTATTTTTGCCTATAGGCACTGGTAAATAACCGCTGCTTCATATTGCTTTATTTGATGCGACCGACAGTGTTTGTTTAATTATTAATTATTAGTTAATTAATTATTGTTTTTCACAAAACAGTCGGCCGATAGGCCTCTTCAAAAAGGCAACTTTAATTCCACAGTGTACTGATAATGTACCGAAAAAATAGTCGATCCACTGGGGAAAGAAAGATAGGGGATTAATTAAGGTTGTGACGCCGCTGCTTTAATGCATCCCGTCTTCGGCATCCCGACTGCGGCACTCCTTGTAGGTCCTCGTTCATCTATATGCCGTCCGCGCGCAAAATCAGTAATCCATTAATCTGCGACTCTATATTATCTGATTATCTTACACAAGCATAGCAGCGTACAATCGCAGGCTGCCGTCTCGACTTATACGCTTATCTACAAACCAGTTCAGGGGACCCAGGTTCACACCTATAGCTGTCAATCTCAGTCAGTTTCTTTTTACTGCGGCTGAGGCGTAAGCTGATGTCATTCCTGTTCGCAGCGAGGGTCTAGCTAAAACGTCTAATCTAAAGGTGAAACACCTTCAGTTCTCTACCATCGTCAAAAATAAATAAATAAAAATAAAAGTGCACGAAATCATCAAACTGTTCCTATTATGAAGTTATTGCATTGAGTAATCATAACTAGTGAAGTATCAAACTGTAAGGGCGTTTCATTTTGGAAAAACGCTTTCTTTTTGTGAGGGCATAAGAATGTCACTTATAGTCGGCAGAAATCAATTTTTAGGTTACAAATAAGTAGAAATAATGAATACAATTGTATCCTATATTGCGCGTGCAAGGTACTACATGCATTTCGTGCCCGAGTCTCGGAATTTAATTCCATTATTTCATAGCTACCCTGCTCAATTGGAAGTGTCAGTTATACATGCATGCACAACGTGGACTAAGAGGAACTAAATAAATGGCACCATGCTATGCTGTCAAAATTCTTGCACTGGCATCAATAGAAAATTCTAGTACAGTAATATATCTGTCTCGTACACGAGCCCCTTCACGCTTGTGCCGAAATAGGTGTCGTTGAAAGTCATAGGGGAACGACTGGAAAAAAATATTTGAGTAGTGGTGTTTCGATGTTTTTAAACAGTTCTGGAATTATCGTTTATGGTCTTATCATTGCCCGGTAATATTAGACATATGGTTTAACAGTTTAGTAAAGCGGTAATTGGGCTAGTTGGTTTGCCATTGATTATGTCCCTTCTTCCTGCCTGTGTGTTTTCATGGTGCGCTACCTCATAATCAATTCAACAGTTCATCTGACTCGAATTCAACCAGTGCGCCATTTGAGGCGTTGTCCTGTGGGATCCGTAAATTTAAGTAAATCAACGTGAAATATGTAGGCGCGTAGCATACTCCGAAGAGCTGTTTTTCCGAATAGGTGCCACAGTTTTGTTTATTTGATTCATGCGACGTCACTGTTCCGGTCTGTCGAGCAAACATATGCATATGCGCCAGCAATCGTGCCCGAAGTCCTGTTCAAAGCCATATCTATTTTCTTTTCCCTAATGCTAGGACAATTTGAAAGATAACAGAGTGAAAGGCATGGAGTGGGCATGACGCGTGCTATATGAAAACAGCGCAGTTATGCTCCTAAGTCAGGAAGTTGTGAAACTAAATAGCCTCATTCGGATGGCTTTTATAGGAGCGATAAAGACATCCGCCCATACAACTTTACGGACGCCCGTATACGTCAGGCATGTCCGTGCACGCCTCACCCGAGACATGTCCAAGAGAGCGTGGTTTCTCACGCTTGGCGGAGTATGCGTACGTGTTACGAGAGGGTCCTTTCCGCGTTATAATTTCGCATGCCGGTGGTGGCAATAGCCGGAGGCGTCTCGTACCTGGCAAGGTATAGAAATCTCCACCGTGTTCTGCCTCTCACTCGATTACCACTGCTTTAAACCTGGACAGATAGCTAACAAAAGCAGGTAAACCCTTACTTTACGTCACGAATCCTCAAATCGCCTGCGGTGATCGCGAACCTAGAATGCAGTTCATTAGTATAACAGGGTGCAGTCGATAACGTAATGCCAAAAGCAAAAAAAAAATCACAGACGTACACACACGCACACATGCGAGCGCACAATGTGACGTTATTCTCATCGTGCGCAGACTTTGTGTCAATTCATATATACATACACATGCATCAATATAAGACAAGGAATAAAGTTGAACTAGGTCGAGCGTGATTTGGCCACATTGATGAAGGTTGCCTGCGCAAGTTCTACTGAAAGTTACGCAACAGATGACGCTGATAGTTGCAATCATCTGGAATTGCAATTACCTTGTTTCCAAAAGCGTCGAGAGCGACAGACCTACGCGTCTCAGCGCAACACCGATTTTCTAGTCAGCGCAGGTCTTTCCCTTAGGAAGCTAATCTTGAAAACGCAGGTGTGTTTTCCCCGCACGTAGGACGGCAGTGGACGTAGCTGCGCTGGCGGTGAACATGCAAATGGTGTACTTACTGCCGTCGCTGGTGTGAAAGCGGTCAGATCGATAGGAATTCTCGAACAAGGAAAAAGTAATAGAATACGCTATCGGATTTAAACGGGTCATGTCTTCAACTAAAATCAGCCAACTGTCGGAGGCGCACACACGACACGACTGGCTCAGCGGCAGCTCCGCTACGATGCGGCGCAAGGACGTTTACGAAGCGTAGCCTGCACTGCGCCCCCGCTGAGCTCTATCTCATTGAAGCTCTTCAGGGATGGTAAAGCTGCCGGGCAGATATAAATGAAGGCCCTCTGTACTATAGTTGCTTCGAAGCGTACCTTCAACAGGAATCAGAAGGTAATCAATAAGATGTCTCTAGTATCGAAGCAAAATAGAAATAGTATATAGAAAAGCAGGGAGGTTGCGATGCCCAGTATAGGTGCCCTACAAGTGGGGAGGAGAACAAAGGGAGAAAAAGGAAAGAAAGAGCGCCAAGGTAAGAAGTATGTCGCATGTCCAGCTCAGCACCTACCTGGTGCCTCCCCCCAATTCGTCCCTGTTTTACGACCGGGAAGTTCAGAATACTGCTGTTGCTTTCTCAAATGGCTTACCACTCGTTTATCAGATTGTTTGTTCGAATGTGAGCAGTTTCCACCACTCCATGCCTTACTTTTCCAGAGTGCTGGTCTCGTTATTCCATCGCGAGGGTAGTTGTAGTTCATTCAAATCCATAAAGAGTGAAAGGAGAAGTTGCCGGTCTCAGATGTCTTAAGCACCTGAGCTGAGGTCGACGAAAATGAAGATTGTAGGGAGATGATAACGAGATGAAGTACACGAGGGCGCGATTTTGTCAAAGTACAGAGGATGAGTCATGTATAGCACGTGCACTAGCGTTACGCAAAAGTGTAGAGCCCACGCGAATCGACAAAACCGACGCCAGTCTTTTCTGACGGTGCAGCGGCTGTTTTCAAGATCAGCATAGGATATCTGCCATGATATGCTTTCCTGCTTGGCAAAGTTCTTTTGCTGGATCGCATTTTTTTACAGGAAAACGAGAATTGTCGCCGAACGCGTGGTCTCTTTTGCGCAGCAATGTACGCACTATCCACAAGTTTACAAAAATTAGCTGTGGTTTAACTACGGTTAAGCCTAAAGGCGTAGCTAAAAAGCTACGGCTCCCTGGGTATACGCTCAGGTTCAGTTATAGTGGAGCCCACAGATTAGGCAATGGCTTAAACTTCATTTATCCCAGTGAAGACGCTTCGATGATCAGTAAAATAGTGAGACTTGGTTTCCACAGTACTTCGCTGTAGTACCAAATTCAGGCTACTTCCTCACTGCGTTGTAGTGGCTGGCTGCTGTCTGCTAAACTCCAGCTGAAACCACTGTGCAGCACCCTCGGTGAATGCAGCATCAAGCTAGGGGGCTTTATTAAAATCCTCAGCAAGGAGAACCAGCTCCCAGTCGGCACGGCTAGTCAACCCGTTATCCACTACGGCTAGGGCAGTCTCGGCACTCGCAGCAGTGGCTTTTCCTTCTTCTTCTTAGACCGCCGTTTTTCGTAAGGCTTCATTTCGACGACGTAACTTGGCTGCTCTACCAGCCTCCTGCCCCATCCTCGTACTGCCAGCGTCTCTGCTAGCTGTCTACCCATATATTATATACCTCCTTGCATCACGTGATTCAGCCACGCCGACGGCACGAAATCCTGGCCCAGCTCTCGGTCTATATACCACGTGACAGTTGCTAGGCAACGCGGTGCCACGTTGCCACGCCGACGGCATGAACTCCTGGCCCAGCTCTCGGTCTATACCACGTGACAGTTGCGAGGCAACGCGGTGCCACGGTGCCACGCCGACGGCTTGTAAACCTAGTGCAGTGTAGCTTTCGCTACAAAAGGAAACAAGTATGCGCCGCTCTCACGAGACTGTCCAAGCACTATGCCAGATGGTACTGCACATACCCAATAAAAATATACTGTATACATGGTGGCGCTAAAGTACATCAAGTTTCAGCGTCTTCAGACGAACACGCTTGAGAAATTGTCAACGTGTGCGAGCGACCTTGCAGAGAAACCGAAGGAAGAGAGAGAGAAAGGAGAATTGATGGTGCAGCGCTGCATCCATTTTTCCTTCTATCCACAACCAACTCTCCATTTGTCTCGAGTTATTTTGCAGTAGCATTTTAGGGGCAGAACGCAGCACATATGCTTTAAGATTGTTTTTAGATCCGAGTGCGCGCTGGTTTATAGTCGTAAACACACGCCAACATGTAGGCAATGTTCAAACAGGATAAGATTCCTATCTTACACAACCTTGAAATATCTGCCACTATGTCCGAGAGCCGCGATGCCGATGTACAGCAAAGCTATGCTGAGCCCAAGAAGCTGTTTGAAAAATGGCGCAAGTATAACGGAGAACAGGCTTGGTGAGGAGCGCCAGAAAGGCAGGAGGGATGAGCAGATTAGGAAGTTTGAGATAAATTAGCCGCAGCTGAAACAAAACAAGGTTAATTGAAAGAGCGTAGAAAAGGCATCGGTCTTGCAGTGGGATGGTGATGATGAAGCAGTTACCGCTGCTGCTTAACGTGACAGCACGTCTCCAATGCCCCATGCGGAGATGACTCCGACCAGCAACGTCTGCTGCGGTCGCATTTGGCGCCTGGGCACTTGCATGTACAGGGTCATCCACTTCTAGCTATAACACTGTCACTGCTTTCAAAGCAACATTGCGTCCGACGCAGGCACATATTGATGCAAATCGATGTAAGCACACAGGGACCCGGACATGCTGCTTCATATGGCCTTCCACTTTGCTTTATTGCTTGGCCTGGCCGGACACAATGACGCTTTGAAAGCAGTGAGCGTGTTACAGCTAGAAGTAGGCGAGGCTGTACATGGGCGACCGCGGCAAGCGTCAGCGCTTGCGTTTACACCATTCTAGATATCTGATTTCATATAGTGCTCAGCTAGCGCACAAGGAGGACACACACTGCGGGTAGGCGGACAGGACAAACGCTAGTGTCCTGTCCGCCTACCCGCAGTGTGTGTCCTCCTTGAGCGCTAGCACCATGCCTGAATTAGTTCACCAACTAGTCCAGTTAAGAGCATTGGCATTCATATAGTGCACATAAGCACGATATCTACAGAGTGTTAGTTGCAGTGTGCCCGCGTGCACGTCGACGCTGTAGATAACGGGCAGTATATCTTCTGAGGACATTGCCTTGCTAAGCAACTCGGGGGATGAACTGCAAATAATTATTGATGACCTAGACAGGAAAAGTATAAAGGTAGGCTTGAAAATCAATATGCAGAAGACTAAGGTAATGTTCAACAGTCTCGGGAAGGAACAGCAGTTTACATTAGATAGCGAAATACTGGACGTAGTAGGCGAATATGTCTACTTAGGACAGGTAGTAACCGCAGATCCGGACCATGAAAAGGAAATAACAAGAAGAATAAGATTGGGATGGAGCGCATTTGGCAAGCACTCGCAGATTATGACTAGCAGCTTACCGGTATCCCTCAAGAGGAAAGTATACAACAGTTGCATCTTGCCTGTACTCACCTATGGGGCTGAAACGTGGAGGCTAACCAAGAGAGTTCTACTTAAGTTGAGGACAACCCTGAGGGCTATGGAACGAAAAATGGTAAGGGTAACATTAAGAGATAGAAAGCGTGCAGAGTGGGTCAGAGAAATAACTCAAGTTACCGACTCTTATATCAACAGCGTTATCACTATCACTCGGAATTCTGTTCAGCAGCGCTAAACCGCTCCATTTTTTGCCTTACGGACTACCGAAATGAGATCAACTTCTCAAATTCCCAGCATCGAAACCGCACGAACGAGCCTTACAGGCTCTGGATCTCACCAAATCATTTGACAATATTCTGCATGACTCGATACTTTACGCCCTTTCTTGCTAAGGAGCAGGAGAACGGATCCACTCATACATCACAATCTTCTCCGGGACCCCACCACCAATTGTCAAACTAGGACCTCTCGAATCCACCACCTTCTTTCCCTCTTAGTAATCGCAGGACCCCTTAGGCATGTCCGCTTTCTCCCATTTTTTAATATAACCCTCCTCCCCATGGCCTGCAAACTAACCCAAATCCCAGACCTCTTCTATTCTTTATCTGGAGCCGACATTACTCTGTGGACGACTACGGAAAATGTAAGAAACATCGGAGGACAGCCTTCAAGCAGCAGCGTTGTGGTGGCAACGCACGCGGTGTCCATCAGCATAGTGTGCTCCCTTGCCAAATCTGAACTCCTGTTGATCCACCCAAACCTGCGCTTTACCAAGGAATAACACCCCTTCATGCACACCATCATCATTGTACTCCAACTGGTGCCTTGCACAGGAATTCACTATAACCTGAATGGTCCATTCCTCCCTCCCCCTTTCCGTATCTCTACCTCACAAAGGCAGAAACGAAGAATGTGGAATGGCAAGCAAGAATGCGAATTTGGCAAGCACTCGCAGATTATGACTAGCAGCTTACCGGTATCCCTCAAGAGGAAAGTATACAACAGTTGCATATTGCCTGTACTCACCTATGGGGCTGAAACGTGGAGGCTAACCAAGAGAGTTCTACTTAAGTTGAGGACAACCCAGAGGGCTATGGAACGAAAAATGGTAGGGGTAACATTAAGAGATAGAAAGCGTGCAGAGTGGGTCAGAGAAATAACTCAAGTTACCGACATTCTAGTAGAAATTAAGAAGAAGAAATGGACATGGGCAGGACATGTAGTGCGAAGAGAGGATAACCGATGGTCGCTGAGGGTAACAAAGTGGATTCCAAGGGAAGGAAAGCGTAGCAGGGTGCGGCAGAAAGTTAGGTGGGCGGATGAGATTAAGAAGTTCGCAGGGGTCAAGTGGATGCAGCTAGCACAGAACCGGGTTAAGTGGAGAAATATGGGAGAGGCCTTCGCCCTGCAGTGGGTATAATCAGGCTGATGATGATGGTGATGATGATGATGATGATATCGTCTGAGGACATTTTAAGCACACTGGAAGCAGCATGGCGTTCAACGCGTTTCAAATGACAGCAGTATCGGATGAAGGAAACTTCCTGGTCAGTCTCTTTGACAGTATCAGTTTCGAAACTATAATACTCGGAACTTAGAAGACGAACACACTCGTCGGGAAGTCGAGACTCACTACTCAAATTAAAAACAGTGTTCAGAAATAACAGTTCATAGCTGGATTCTCAAGGCACCTCCTTCTGTCCAGCTTCCCAAAGTAGCCACATTGAATATATAGCCTGATTTCGAGGCGTTGAATTCTGCATCTGGTAAGGTCAGACAAAACAAGGGGTGAGCAGAATGTGCCAGGCACCAAACTCGAGTTAATTACATCCTAGTCGAAATTAAGATAAATAAATGGGCATGGGCGCGACACATAATACCAAGGAAACCGATTGGCCCATAACTCAGTAGAAGAATAGATGCCGAAAAAGTTTATCGCAGCAAGAAGACGATAGAGATTCAGGGGAGGGAATGAGATTAGGAAGTTGCAGGGGATACGGGAACCGCGGCTGGCAGTGCACAAGATTTATGGGAGGAATAAGGGGAAGCATCTTGTCTCACTGAGGGCGTACAATTAGGCTGCCGATTCCTGTGATCAAAGGGCTCTTATACAGGTCTGTGCCAGAGGTGACGTCAAAGGCACAAAAGATATGCTACTGGCGTAGCCCTGTCTACTCCTCGACTGCATGCAAGGTCGCATACAGCACGCGAGGGGAACCAGGTGGACCGCTACAAATCGCAATTTCTGCTCTTCCTTCGCGATAAAGCTTGACATTAAAAGCAATTTCCATGTCTACACATAGGAAGCTTCATGCAAACTGGTCGCGGACTAATCAGAGTCCAGAATCCATCGGTTTGGTTTCTGGTGTCAGAGCACCAGAAACCAGTCTTGCGGGAATGGCACCAGTCCCGCAAGAGCAGCGTGTCAGTCGACTCGTCAGCCGTTTGCGCTTCGCGTCTAGACCGGAAATTGGCGCATCTATTGTAACTTAATTGTAACAAAACGTACCCCTTCCACTATTCGATTCACGCTCCACTGAGAAGACCGGTCCCGCTGTGTAAAGATGCACGTATCAGCGGTTTCGTATTTTTTCCCTAGTTCTGCACTACGAGCATGCGACAGCATACACATGACGCACGTTTCGTTTTTACGTTAACGTCGCTCCAACGTCATCCTAAGTGCTGCTCTTCAATTACTTTCTTTTCAGTCAGAAGTGCACAAACAACCCGTACGTCAATCGTCATTTTTCCTTGTCTACTGAGCGATAAACCCGAGATACGACAGCAGCTTAATAAGCGTACAGCATATATGTACCTGAATTGGGGTGCTCCGCAGCTAGCTAAAGAACCTAAAGCGATCGATCAACGAATGCTACATGCTGGGAGCGCCGTCCGCCAGCTGCCTCATCTCAGGCGCTAACCTTTTAAGCGCCTGTTCTACGCTCGAAATGTGAGGCAGCTCTAAGATAAGCTATATATAAGCTTCTGAACACCCCGTTGTTTTTATTATTGGAACACACAACAATGGAAAGCATTGCAAGAGACAAAACAGATGAATGAGCAAATACGCCCGTGAACACTGAAAAATGTCTTAAAGCACAAAAAAGACGCGGAACACAGATAGACAATGGACAGGTATTCCCTTCCTGCCCATTGTCAGTATCTGTGTGGTCGATCCTTTGTACTGCAAAAACTTTTCCTCTTTAACAATGAACCAACTAGTCAATCAAATGGTAAAAATTTAACGCTGGGACGGTCGAAGGGATGGTGGCAAGATGTGCAGAATTAGACAATAATATATATTTACCCCATATGGCGCAATATATATATATATATATATATATATATATATATATATATATATATATATATATATATATATATATATATATATATATATATATATATATATATATATATATATATATATATATATATATATATATATTGCTCCATATATGGTAAATATAATGTCTAATACTATTGTGTTGTGTCGTGTTAAGGTTTTTGGCACATACGCAACTAAGGCTATTATGCGCCAAGAACAGGGTGGTTTGTTCATACTTTCTAAAAAGGACTAATCTACTTCTTTTTCTCAAGTTTTTATAGCTTGTTAAGGAGCATTGCTTCTTTTAAGAATCCAAAAATGTTAGGAATATCAACTAGTGCATCGTCTACTAAAAGCAGGCTGGGATGGAAAGGGATCTGTTCATTGCAAAACCTTGCAAAATATTTTTTTTCTTATTTTCTCTAGTTTAGTGCATGACAGCAAAATGTGATTTATTGTTAGTTCATCTCTACACCTTTCACATAGAAGTTTGTGTTCTTTTTTAGGATGAAGCTATGGTATTAGGTGCGTGTGTCCGATGCGCAGGCGACATAGAATGACTTCAACAAAGCGTTTCGGATGGCTGCACGATGTCCATTCTTAGACGACTAGTTTGACATAGTGTAATTTATTGTTTGCTTCATTTTTTCATGAAGCCTGCCATTTTTCTCTCAGTTTTTCCTTAATAAGTTTCATTACATCTCTAAGTGGTATGTTTACGAGTTTTATTTCAGCGTTACGGGCTGCTGCCGCACATGTGTCAGCTCTCTCGCTGCCGCGGATTTCAACATGGCTTGGCACCCAGCAAAATTTTATTGACTGCCCCTTTGTTTCTGCATCTACTACATTGTGTATTATGTCTCCAATTAAAGGTTCCGTAGCATTTCTGTGATGCAGTGCTGTGATTACGCTCAAGGAATCTGTAAAAATGATGCTTTTTCCAATGCTTTTCTTTAACGCTTCTATCTACAGCCATGAAAATCGCATGGCATTCAGCTCTAAAAACCGATGAACACTTGGGTAACCGTACTATTCTCTCCCATTTCTCTTGTATTACAGCACATCCAGTGTAAAGTGCTGTCTTTGAACCATCTGTATAGAATGCTGTATAATCTTTGTATTTTTCCTTTAATGTCAAGAACTCTTATACTATGTGTTCATGCGGTGTTTGTTTCTTATGAAAGTGGGTTAAGGTACTGCATATATAGGTATATATATATATATATATATATATATATATATATATATATTTTTTTTTTTTTTTTTGCGTCCGTGCGTGCGTGTGTCAGTGGCGTAGCCAGAAATTGTTTTCGAGGGGGGCTGACATTGATGCTCAGCCTCCTCCGTATCGAGATACCTATCACCATCCTCTAACCTCTCAACTGCGCTATAAATTCTGCATGCCAGGATGCAAAGATTGTGCAGAAGAATAGTACCGTCCGGGGCTTTCGTTCATTGAGTATCCCGCGCATGTATTGTTTCAGACGAAACTTAATTTAAATGCAGAAGTGAAAACTGATCATAGCCAGTTTTCCAGCCATGCAGTTAACATTAGTTCGAATACGTAATCTTCCTAACGGACCCGCAGGTAAAATGGTTGCCTGCACTCTTTCCAGTATGCTTATAACTTTGATTATAATGCAGCATCTGCACTCTAACCAACTGAAGTGTTACGAACAGACCACTTGCTCTCAGCAGACCAATGCTCTCAGCAGACCAATGCTCTCAGCAGACCACTTCGACAGACTTTTCACCGGAACATACATAGCGGCTAAAAACACCGAGATTCAGTGCAAACAAGAGACCCGAGAGGGAGAAGAAGACAGCGCGGCGTCAGAAGATCGAGTTTGGCCTGCGGAGGCTGCGCATGTGGCGTCACGCTCCCTCCTAGCTTGTTTTTTTTTTTTTTTCTCCACGCATTCCACCTTTGCGTGTTTTGTCAGCCTGTCTGATAGTATGGCTTCTTCTCCTTTGTATCCGATGAACGATTTCAAAAAACTAAATGCACCTTTCGCTTTTTTTTTTCCCGCCGAAATCTCTTTTTGAGCGCGAAAAAGACATACTGGAGACAAAGTGCAGGTTGATTTCCGGCTCGGGTTGTTTTGGTCTGCGTTGTATGACAGTACGCAAAAATTTCGTGGGGGGCTGAGGCCCCATAAGCCCTACTCCTGGCTACGCCTCTGGTGTGTGTGTGTGTGTGTGTGTGTTTAGCCAAGGTTTATAAAAAAGCGCGTCCGCAGTGGAACCAGCTGTTCAGAGTCACCTATGCTAATCTGCAGTACTTTTCCGCGCTCACCGAGGTTAATGATTACTAAAGAATAATTAGCTATTTTTTATTTATTTCCATGAGAGAAAAGGTGTCAATGCAAAAGTTGTAGATCTTTTCGATAAACGGCTAGCTACGTTAATTGTTTGAAGCACGCTATTACGCCGCTCTATCTATATAAGCCTTCAAAAATGCTGTCACATCACCAGCTGTTATTTTAAATCATTCGCCAAGTGCTTACAACCAGCCTCACCAAAAGCGGATTTTGTTATTTCGGACGCGTCTCTGGGCTTTGTAGTGGCTCCGCAATCACGGAGAAGTGGGTGAGCCACTCGGAGGTGGCTCAGCTACAGAGCCAGTAGCAGGCCCGTGCGTTTTCTTTTCTTCCTTCCTACAGCCACAATAACAACAACAGCAACAGAGAAGGTGGCTGAGCTACAGAGCCAGTAGCAGGCCCGTGCATTTCCTTTTCCTTCTTTCCTACAGCCGAAACAACAACAACTCTTATATCAACAGCGTTATCGCTATCACTCGGAATTCTGTTCAGCAGCGCTAAACCCCTCTATTTTTTTGCCTTACGGACTACCGAAATGAGATCAACTTCTCAAATCCCCAGAATCAAAACCGCACGAGCGAGCCTTACAGGCCCTGGATCTCACCAAATCATTTGACAATATTCTGCATGACTCGATACTTTACGCCCTTTTTTGCTAAGGAGCAGGAGAATGAATCCACTCATACATCACAACCTTCTCCGGGACCCCACCACCAATTGTCAAACTAGGACCTCTCGAATCCACCACCTTCTTTCCCTCTTAGTAATCTCAGGACCCCTTAGGGATGTCCGCTTTCTCCCATTTTTTAATATAACCCTCCTTCCCATGACCTGCAAACTAACCCTCTTCTATTCTTTATCTGGCGCCGACATTACTCTGTGGACGACTACGGAAAATGTAAGAAACATCGGAGGACAGCCTTCAAGCAGCAGCGTTGTGGTGGCAACGCACGCAGTGTCCATCGGCTTAGTGTGCTCCCTTGCCAAATCTGAACTCCTGTTGATCCACCCAAACCTGCGCCTTACCAAGGAATAACACCCCTGCATGCACACCATCATCATTGTACTCCAACTGGCGCCTTGCGCAGGAATTCACTATAACCTGAATGGTCCATTCCCCCCTCCCCCTACCCGTATCTCTACCTCACAAAGGCACAAACGAAGAATGTGGACGCTTTCATCCGTTAAGCGTACAAAAAGCCCTTCACCTCAAAAAACATGCTCTTACCACACGCCTCCTAAACATGGGACCTCACAATAGAGTCCACGAACTAGTGGAAGCTCATCGTACGGCTCAGATCAAGGCTTTCCTCCACAGAGTCGGGGAGATTCATTCTCAACGAATTCAAACTCCAACCAACCGGTCCCCACTCCGATAACAGCCACCTAGTCCTACAACACATCCGGGATAACCTTATCGTACCATTGCATACCAGTTACCTAAGAATGTGCGTCCTGCTCACCACAAGGCACGACAAGAAGATCGAGCTAAGACGTTGCACAAAGCCTGCGCAAATGTCATCGAAGTGACCTACGTAGACGCGGCTGAATACAGTCACCCCGTGGCATATGCCTCTAGTGTACTCCGATGTGATTTCAAGCACACAGTTTCTGCCTTTGTCAAAGAAAAAAAAAAAAAAAACGTCGACAGAGGCCGCAGCCATAGCGCTAGACATCTATGTTTCCACTGCCGCACTCATCTTTATTGATTCTAAAACGGTCGCCCAAATTTTCGCAGGAGGGCAGAAACATTCAGCCACCCAACAAATCCCAACCTCAAACTCCACAGCCTTCTGACCGATTCACATCCGCTGCATGTCAGGATGCATGCCAACCCCAATAACGAGACAACCACTGAACTGCTCGAGAGCACATCAACCGAGCGGGGCATATCGAAGACTGGGGAAGCACGTGGAACAAATTACTCATTATAACTCTTCACCCATCGAGAATCACGACTCTTTTATTCTTCACTTCACACCTCTATCTCAAAGCCCCACCTACAAGCCAAAATTTCCCCTCCCCGGCTTGGATGGCCTTGGATGACCTGGGCCGTTGCGACTCACGTGCTCTATATATGCGGAGCACCGAAAGCCACCTTCGACAACATTATGTTTACACGCAAAAACTTCTAGCCACCGCCCCACTGTGGCCTCACTGATCAAGGGGGTTAGGAGATCGCGGTTCTAGCTCGGGCCCGGCCTCGCAGCAAAGGCTGGTCGACTGGGCTGAGGCGGTCGCTGCTAGGCACGGCCTTACGGATACCACCCGCGATCAGGAACCTTCCCAATCCTTGTAATATACCTTGCTACCACCCAACAAATGTTTTTGCCACCATCGCCACTTCTAAACACCTCCCTCCCCCCTCTCATTTTTATTTGCAGGGAATCCCTGGCCGTCACGTTAGCCGTTTACAGAAGCACACGAACGTGTCGCGGTGGTGTATGTGGTTATGGCGCTTGGCTGCTGGACCCATAGGCGCGGGATCTAATCCCGGCTGCAGCGGTCATTTTTCGATGGAAACGAAAAGAAAGGCATCCGTGTACTGTGAGATGTCAGTGCACGTTAAAGACCCTCAGATGGTAGACATTTCCGGAGCTCTCCACTACAGTGTCTCTCATAATCTGAGTCGCTTTGGGACGTTGCACCCTATAAACCGAGCCAAATTCTACAAACATGCCCCGTCAGAAACGAGATGCACGGGAGCTGTTTAAGCATGGAGTAGGTGTTAATTGTAGCGCATTCCGTGAAGACGACGACTGAATGCAGATCAGGCCGTGCGATGTCAGGGGCTGACAACTATCACATTCACCCCGCCGTGGTGGTGCAGTGGTTACGGCGCTCGACTACTGTTCCCAAGGGTGCGGGATCGAATCCCGGCCTCGGCGGCCGCTTTTCGGTGCAGGCGAAAAGCAAGGCATCCGTGCGCTGTGCAATGTCAGTGCACGTTAAAGAACCCCAGGTGTTCGAAATTTCCGGAGTCCTCTACTACGGCGTCTCTTATAGCCTGAGTCGCTTTGGGACGTTGAACCTTACAAAACAAACAGACAACATTCGGTGAACGCACCTTTTTGTGGCAAGAAAACAAGCATTGAAAGCTACTTACGAGCTTGACGCAGGTTCCCGCGGCGCGCCGAAACGCGACCAGGAGCACCCGGGCGCAGCGTTTTCCGTCCGCCACCGAACTGCGGCGTGTGTATATTGAGCCAGGACGCCAGCGGCACGCCGGCAGCTGCGCAGCAGTCGCAGCTGTTTCAACACATGTTCAAACAAATTACGGCTCCCTCGCGTGTCGTTCCTCGCTCCTCAGCAGCTTTCGCAACGGGAAACAGAAGCAAAATAAGAATCTCCACATGCAAGGCAAGGTGCGACAAATACGAAGAGCAAATAAACACCTGTAGCGTATATATATATATAAGATCGCGGGTTTGAATCCAAGAGCAGCGGTCACATCCCGGCGAAGACAAAATGCAGAACCGACTTCAGGTTGCGTGACGTCACATCCTTGACGCCACCTTGGTGAAGTGGGACGAAATCGCAAAAAAGGCCTTCATGAGGTGGAGCAGTGCTTCAGCAAGCAGATGTCATCCATGTTCTGTGCATTTTCCCTTGAACGCCAACTTTTCCACCTTGGCATCATCGAGCACTATATACACGGGGGCCACCAAAAAAAAAAAAAAAGATGTAGAGCGAACCGGATCCTTATAGTGAGCCTGAAGTCAGAGACTTGTGTATCGAGACACCTATGTATACCATCCATTAGGTGACATAAACTACCCCGAAAGTGGTAGGCACAACCCATTTAATGGAGGGGGAGGCGGTGAAGGGTGGCTGTTTCTGGCCCTACGGGGCTGGGACGGTAGGTCAACGCCGCTTGCGGTGGGGGCTAGCCAGCCACCATATGTATCTGTTGCAGGCCGTCATTGCACCCGCCACCGCTTAGGTGGTAGACGACGGCTGTTGCGGCGCGCGTCTTTCTCTCCCTCTTCTATTTCTTTCTTCTCTGCTTTCTCTCTTCTGTCCGCACGAGGCAGCGGAGGTGGCTCAGCTGCCTCGTGCGGACAGAAGAGAGAAAGCAGAGAAGAAAGAGAGCAGCGGAGGTGGCTCAGCTACGCCCGACTACTGCGCCGGAGTATCCGGGTTTGAACCCGACCTCGGCGGCTGCGTTTCGATGGAGGCGAAACGGAGAGGCGTCCGTGTGCTGTACGATATCAGCGCACGTTAAAGATCCCCAGGTGGTCGAAATTACTCCGTAGCCCTCCCGGCCATTCTTTCTCTCTTTCCACTTTCACTCCCACCTTCCTCCCTTCCCTTACGGTGCGGTTGAGGTATCCACATAAAACCAAGTGAGACAGTTACCATGCCTTTCCCTTCCTATACATCAATCAATCAATCAGTATCTCACACTTTCTCCGAGAAGTGTGCGTTTGGATGGTACGCCATCGCTCCTGTCGCGTGGAGTTCCTAGGCGCGCGTTCGAGATTGGGATTGCAGGAACGCTGCTGAAGCGCTATGAGAAGGGTGGGCCAAAATTATGGCGGAGCTGTCTCCACCCTTCGAGGGCGTGAGGGCGCGCGCATCGAGGCACCCTAACAGGTGGTGTCGTCTTCCATTGGAGACACTTCGCCTTTCTAGCTTTTTTCGCAATCTCCTAGGCTGACCCTAGGCTGGCCCTACTAACCTGCCCGGCGTCTCCTCCCCCCGGCGGATCGGTGCCACTCCGGACTTGGGAAGACTGGGAGACCACACTACGCTCCAAGAACCCGGCGAAGCAAAAGATCGCAGTTCGCCGGGCTGCCGACGTCATGGACAGATTGAACATGAACGTTTCAGTGCGGTGGGGTCGTGCTGGGACCCAGGGGGCCAGGGGGCTCCGAATACCCTTGCGAAAATAAATGTTTTGTCCTCCTCCTCCTCCTCCTAGGCTTAACTACAGCTAAGCCACTGTGAATTGTTTTTTCTTCTTTTTATTTTCAACTAAAAACGGCACGGCGCGCTTATCGGAAGCGCTGTCCAGTGCTCTTACTTTTTTCTCTCACGCTCTGTACTCCAAATTCGAATGATAAAAAAATTAATTGGGCATAATTTCTTTTTTATTTGAAAAATAAGGCTGTAATTCCATGAACCCGGAAGTGTGAGCGCGCGTAAATTTCTAAAGTTATTGGTCTATCTATAGTTTTTTTGCGAAAGAGTGTTCAAAGTATGCGTCAAGAACACGTTTCGAGATTCTCCTCGTTACTATATAACATATATGACGCGTTTATAGAGGTTATACAACTAATTAACCGAATATTATTTATTCTTTGATGTCATCCTCTGTTACCACTGCAATTTCTGCACATGTTTTGATTAGACATTAATATCTCTCACACGAGAAAAAGGTAAAATAATATGAAAGCGCCAGTCATCAAGCGGATTTCATCGCAAGACAGCACAGAGTGCCCACCATACGTGCTTAGCGATCTGCACTGTTCTTGTCGGACATCCATGCCAAGAAACCACCAACGTCAGCCACAGATGCGCGTTTCCCACTGGCGCTATCGCGGTCACTGAACCCGTAATATGAGGGGGCGTTTCTCTTTTCGTTATATATGTATGTGTATGTGTGAATAAACGGGTGCGTTCGTTCGGGACGGCTGGACTCCGTTTCCACCTTCGAAAACACCACAAGCATCTCACTGCCAAGTATTCGCAGAATAATAAGGTGGTGTTTATGTCGTTCTTTCTCCTCAATATTCGAGATCTAGATAGAATTCTGAGCTGCTCCGTTGACTCGAAAAACTATATACCAGCACCGATTTGTAACGTAAGTAAGATGCGAAGGTACTGCTGTCGCCAAGCTGGGCCGACAGGGTGTGAAACAAAATGAGTCAAGCAGTTGTCTAATTTCTTAGCAAGCCTATGATGTCATCACATGCATGGCTCAGAGTAACAATGAACAGTCTAGAACAGATTATGAAACTATAAAACATCATTTTTAGGACGAAACATTTTTAATATCGGTACGTGAAGAGTAGTTATATTTACAGTATATAATAACAAGACAGTTATAACTGGCATAGCAGCGAGCAGCACCACAGAACCAGTCCCACTTCGTCTTCTTCTGCCTTCCATGATGCAAGGGCAGGAAACTCCTCGTCCTCGTCTTCTTGTAACAATATGACGCGAAAAGTATGTGGGTATCATTCGGAATGCCACTCATAGAAATACACGCAAGCAAAACTTAACCGACATATTTTTCTCTCCTTTCTCAGAGTGCCCATGTAAGGAGCCGTTCGCGAATAGTTATCAAGTGTTTGAGGAAGAGTGTGACAAAACATTTACCAAAAGTTTGGAAGCAATTTATTTGGAAACCATTCCTATTAACCTATATGTTGCGAAGCCTGACATATCTACCAAAAGGCTCACTGTCCAATGAGTGCTTCTCCGAATCGCGAAAGGTTTTCTAGTCAGAAATGGTGTCGCACACACTTCGTTATCTCGCAAATATTTAAAAAAAAAAATTAGGGGTACACTTAAGCTTCACCATTAAAGGTTAGATGCAGTAGCATTTTACACACTCCAAAGTAGTTTTCTGTTTTACATATTGTCTCTTATGGCCTCCCGAGTGAAGAAGTCAGCAGTAAGCTCGAATGCTCCCTTTCCTTCTGCTCCGAGCAGCCGATTCCTTCGCTATAGCGGCTTTGTAGCCTTGCCCTTTCCCTTTCTGAACTGTTGTTAACAGAAGACAAAAATGAATGATGCGTGGGAGGACATCAGTGGAAGGAATATGACTAACAACGTTAGTGTGGATAGGGCAGTAGCGTGCAGGAGAAAGGTGGAATCTGTTTCTTAAACCTTGATGCGTATTTGCGTTCGATACAACCGTTAATTACGCAATAGCATCCCACACACACGGAGGATGTTTTTCACTTTTTTTTTTTTGTTTGATTTGGTTTGCGGGGTTTAACGTCCCAAAGCGACTCAGGCTATGAGAGACGCCGTAGTGGAGGACTCCAGAAATTTCGACCACCATGGGGTTCTTAAACGTGCACTGACATCGCACAGCACACGGGCGCCTTGCTTTTCGCTTCCATGGAAAAGCGGCCGCCGAGGCCGGGATTCGAGCCCGAGTCCTTGGGAACAGTAGTCGAGCGCCGTAACCACCGCGCCACCTCTTGCTTTTTTTTTTTTTCTGACATGGTATTTATTATACAGAAAGGGTTATGTACACAGACTATTTACAATTCCTTCAGCCATTGCTGAGATGCACAACAGAAGACACAACTTTTTAAAAGGCAGGCAAAAATAAGCACCGTGCCACCAGCGGAAACCAATCAGGTTGAAAGTCATTTTCACCATAAGTGTCCTTCAGTTGCAGCATCATTCTGCTAAAATGGAGTCTAGGTGGAACAACAGGTTCAGCGTTGCGATCCGACATGCGTGTCTTCCACAAGCTATGAAGTCCAATAAGGAAAAACATGTCATATGGTTCGTAATCAGATTGTGTAACAGCAAGATACCGCACACTGTACGAATTTAGAACAAAGTCTTTCTTTAGAGTTCTTTGCAGCACATCCCAAAAAAGAATTGCGTCTTTGCAATTAATGAAACAGTGCTCAATTGTTTCGGGCACATCACACAGACGGCAGTTTACAGAAGATACAAAAATATTTTTTTTCTATGAAGCCATGTGTTAACAGGCAGAGCTTCGGTGTGTAATTTAAAGAAAAATGTTTTTGTGCAAGGAGAAATCTGCATTTTGCGCAACCTTTTTAACACATCATGACCCTTAAAGCCAAAGTATAAAGAACGATACAGTGGTGGCGGAAAAAGCATTGCTACCAAATCCTTGTATAGTATCTTGCGCGAAACGGAATATAAGTACTCATTCGAGAATCGTACTGTCAAAAAACTCACCGAAGCATAAACTTCCTGCATAAATCCTAGTAACTGCGGGCGATCAGTAAAATCTGAAGAATCCACTAAGTCGGGAAGCAGATTCGTGAAATTAACTTGTAGGAATGCTCTAATAATCGGATGTGAACAATCACGAAAAAAAGAAAAAAACGGGCAACTAATTGCCTTACATACAGATGCACTAAGCCGAGCCCCCCTGCACAAACAGGTCTGAATAGGTTATCACGCCGAATCGGTTCAAAATTGGATGACCAAATAAACGTCGCAAATATTCGGTGAAAACGCTGGATGTAATGCCTAGCACAGTGGAGGACCTGAAGCACATAATAAAGTTTTGTCGCCAAAAACATGTTGCAGGCCTGAGCCCGACCGAATATTGAAAGCTGATAGGGGACAAATGTATTAGCATAACGCTGGACTACTGGAACGCGCTGTTTCCAGTAATTTGAACTTGACTTAAATGCATGCAGTGGAACGCCTAGATATTTAGGTGGCACACATGACCATTCAATTCCTGCATATAGGGGTGGTGTTGAGCCCCACGAACCAAACCAAAGGCCGGAACTCTTGGTGTGATTCATCTGAGCACCAGAAACAACGCCAAATTCTTCTATGCTGGATATAACTTTTTCTATGCTTGGTTTGTCAGTGCAGAAAAACGCAAGATCATCCGCATATGCAAGCACTTTAACCTCATTTCCAAGGAGAGGGAAGTCATGGATACTACTGTTATGTAAAACACTCCGGCAAAGTGGTTCCAAGTAAAGAGCAAACAGCAGTGGAGACATCGGACAGCCTTGCTTCACAGAAGAGTTGATTAGTATGGGGCTTGATAGGTGGCTATTTACAATTAGGCGAGTCGAACAATTTCTATAGCAAAGTTGCACCCCCTTCAGTACTACAGAACCAACGTTCGCTCGTTCCAGAAGAGAAAACAGGAAATAATGACGAACTCGATCAAATGCTTTTGCGAGGTCGACCTGAAGTAAAGCAACCTGATCATGAGAGCAGGAGCACGATTCGAGGACTGTGCGCGAAATATGTACATTACTTTGTATGGCTCGGCCCCTCAAGCCGCACGTCTGGTGCGGGCCAATGAGAACCGACATTGCGAACTGTAGGCGATTTGATAAAATTTTGGCGAAAATCTTGTAATCCACATTTGCCAGTGTGATTGGTCTATAGCCTTCCACTGAGCGTAATTTTTCTTCATCAGTACTCTTTGAAATTAGGACTGTGTGGCATTTTGTAAAAGTCTCGGGAAGGGCTTCTAGATCAAAACTTATCGCGAAGACATCTAGCAGGATAGGAGCAAGAACAGTTTTAAAAGTTTTGTAAAATTCAGAGGAAATGCCATCAGGACCAGGCGTTTTTGAGAGAGGTAATTGATCAATTGCCAATTCTACCTCTTGCTGCGTGAAAGAGCTAATTACAGAACAATCATCTTCTGATAAAGGGGTCACCAGGGGTGTGAAACGCGAGATGTTAGAATTTCTTACAGGAGGAATGGCACTAAACAACATCTAGTAATAATCCACGAATGCGGACTTAACCTCATTCGTACTCGTAACCAATGTGCCATTACGCATAATTCCCGGAATCAGCTTTGCAGTCGCATGATGACGTTCATCAAGAAAAGCTTGCCGCGTCGGTCGTTCGCAGTGCAAAGCACGCTTGACACGAGATCGAATTAAGGCACCCCTGTATCGTTCCGCATCATGCCTTTGTAACTCACTTTTGACACTAGCAATTTCGTCCGTATATGATCCAGGGGATTCACATTCTAGCTCATACAGGTTGCACAAGTTTTTGTTAAGTGTCTCCTCCTGATGTTTCCTGTAGAAAGATTTAATTGAGCCAAGTTCAATTGCTATCGCACGTACTTCCTGCTTGAACATTTCCCAAGCGGCGAACAATGGTAGATTTCTGGAAAAACGTGACTGGAGCTGTGAGCGCACACGAATGATAAATTCTTGATCATTTACCAGCGATGAGTTTAACTTCCAAAGTTCCCACTGCGGCCTAAACTTTAAATGGTCATTGCAATCGAGCCGGGCTACTACCATGCTATGATCAGAAAACGAAACCGGTATAGTTTCGCAAACAAGCCAGCGGGAAACTAATGTGCAAGATGCATAGACCCGGTCTAGACGAGCGTGAGAATGCCCCTGAATGTGGGTGAATGATCTAAAAGCACGGCAGGACGCCCCTGTATCAACCAGTCCCGCATCTTCTGTAACATGGAACAAAAGTTCCCCACTTCTGTCACTGCGTGCGTCTGGACAAGAACGATCTATGGGGTTGCAAACACAGTTAAAGTCACCCACTAGCACAAGATGTCGGTCACAGTCAAGTAAGCTGGCTATGTGTTCAAAAAACTTATGCGCTGTGTCACAGTATTAAAAGCATAAACATTAATTATCCGCCATGGCTTCCTAAAGAGTAGAAGATCGCAACATATCAACCGACCCTCTGCGTCGATATTATAAGTTAGGCCAGTACAAGGCAGCGTCTTTCGCAGAAACGGAAAACAACCTGCCGACAAGCCCACAGAATGCGCAACAATGACACTAAAATCTGCCAAAAAGGGCTGTAGCGCCCTCTCGGTTTCCTCCTCTCTCTCTATCTTCGTCTCTTGGACTGCCACAATATCTAAACGCCTGCTGTGCAAAAGTCGGCGAAGTTGCATCTGTCTCTGGCGAGACCTAAGACTCCGTACATTGAGAGTTGCAAGCACTATCTCTTCAGAGACCGCCATGGTGACAGCACATAGTTTTGCCTACAATAGAGGCTTTACAAAAGTTAGCGCCATCTAGTGAAATAAACAGAAACTGTGAGTGGCGGCCATGTTTTGCTCAGTCCGCCCGCGCCTCCCGTCGAGTACGCTGTCAACGTGCGCCTTCGTAGAACCCGTGCATGCACCGAAAGGTGCATTGGAATGCTCACAAGCGATTGTTTCATTTTTTAACATTACAGCAGTCGCTGTTAGCTCCACGCTCTATTCGGAATGATGCCAGCATGTTGTTGCGTGTCCTTCTGCAGCCAGCGAACCGTCGTAGACGCGCACGGAATCAAGGTATATGCGTGTATGCGACCGCTCGTTTGCAGTCCTAATCGGCTTTACAAGGGTCACTTGCATCATGTAAAGCATTACTGCACGTCCCTCTGACTGAGAGCTAGCTCACAGAATGTGCTATCACCTAAAACAGCAAGGTTGTTTTGCGCGCTATGGAGCCTTGTGAACTTGAAGGACAAGCTTATGCTGCGATGGAGGACACGGGAGAAGGAGCAATGCATGTATTTGCACAATGCAACGCTATTGTGCAAATACGTTCTTTGAAACATTTTGTACGTAGGTTGCATATACCATTGTGTATTGGATTTAAGACACGGGCATGATTACCGAAACTACTTTTCACAGTCAGTGGTGCAGAGAGCAATACGGTTGTCTAATACGCCCGAAGTGCGTGTTTCACGCTGCAAAAGCAAGCGGCTGCCAAACCCGCGGCGTCTAGAAAAGCAGGAAAAGATGACATACCACTAGAGCGTTGTAACATGCTCACGTGCAGTCAGTTTCGACCGGTCCACGTCCAGTGCGCGCAGCTCAGGTTTTATACCTGCCAGCGCGGCCGATAAAATAACGAAGCGTGCGCTTCACCTTTGTGTGTTTTTTCGAGTCACCCGATGGTTCGCTAATTCACAGCTACCTGAAATTCACCGGAATTTTTAAATATATCGATTTCTTGTTTATACCCTCTGTCAGAAAGTAAACATTAGAAGCCATAATCTCATATGAAAGCGCTGGCATTAGAAACTTCGAGGAACTCGGAGGAGGAGGAACTCGGCTGAAACGAAAAGAAATTTGAAAAGTCAACTCACATTACTGCGAAGTGTTTGTGCTTTGTGCAACTGGCTGTGTTCATAAAAGCAGCTTATATTATATCATATCGTTATAGAAAAATTAGGGGGTCACTTAAGCTTCGCCGTTAAAGGCATAAAGCGATGGTGTCTCTCTCTCATACTCACACACGCACGATGTTTTCTTTCTTCATGTTTATATTTTAGCTCTTTTATTTATTTTATTTACCAAATACTGCAGGCCCCAACTGGGCCCTAGCAGGAGGGGCGAAAAGAATACAATGCAGTGAAATATGAATTCATCAAAAGTAACATACTACACACAAGTGTAGTATGTTATATGTTGTTATGTATGTTATATTTCTATGCTATATATGTTATGTTATATTTCTATCATTTCTTTATTTATTTTTCTTTTATTTGACGTTTTATATTTTTATACAACGCATGCGTCAGCAACAATCGGCTTTCCATTCTGAGCAATTTGACAGTTTTGAACACATTCTTCAATTATTTCAATTATTCAATTACACATTCTAAATTTTCTTTCTTAGCATCACCAAGCACTGGTTTTTAATTCTGACACCTTTAAACCCTTACTTTCCAATTTTTCCTTTTATTCGTTTTTTTTATTTCATCAATTGATTAATTAATTAGAAATATTTTATTAACTCGTCATCGCCTATCGCACACCAATCAATATACAATCCCTGGAAGCACAATTTACCATGCCACTTTTTTTTACGCAGCCCCCGATTATTTCCGAGACTAATGCCGACTGCTGCGTCGACGGCATGGGAAGGAAAGTGCTAAGCGCCAGTCCAACTTACGTCAAATTACGCACGATCCTTTTATCTCAAAATAAAATTCATCTTCGCTCATTTCACCAACCAAGTATCTTCCAGTGGGATGAGCGACGGTGATTGCGCAAACCAAGCAAACTAACTCGCTATGATCTCTCATAGACGTTTGTAAACAGCAAAGGCGCACAGACAAAAAAGAAATCCACATTACAGAACTCTGGATACTGTACCTGGATAGGGATGACGGTGCGGATTGCCGAGGGGTCCATGCACGACTCGTAGAGCAATTTGTAACTGCGCTCGGCAGCGCGGCCGGTGGGCCCCGCCACGTCTCGGCTGTCAAAATACGCTTCTAGGCGTCGCTAACAGAAACCGCCAGGGACCGAACAGAGGTCCAAGCACAGCACACTAGGTTAAAACGTGAAAAGCGCGAACAGAACGGCGAGCGCTGACGGACGGACACGAAGCGAACGGATGGAGCGAACAAAATATGGCGGCCAGCGCGGGATCAGCGTGCCGCTCACGGTTGCCAGACGTACTTTTGTAAACCCTCTATTCCATTTGCCTCTCGGAAGACGGCGAAGCCGCCTCCGAACCACCGCCAGGCCTCCTCGACCGCGAACGCCTGCACTTTTTGTGCTTCGACGCTCGACCGCGACGACGATGCTTGTTGCCAGCTTGATCGTCCTCCTCACTGGACTCGGAGGCACATGATGCACGGCGTTTCAAGACTGGCTCGTCGGCAGCCGCGAGCCCGTCAGCCACAGGAACTTGGCCCTAGTCTGAACGTTGTTGCACAGCAACGGCCACAGGGGTCACAATATCAGCGGTGACATTCGCTGGGTGTTCGGGAACGATTGGTGGATCGTCTGCGGTTGGCTCCTTGTCCGAAGCTTGACACGACATCTCGTCCAAGGCCTGAGATGCTGAGTTGTTCTCATTACCCTCGGACGTATGAGCAGTATTTTGTTCCTCAGTATCCTGTGGAGTAGCACTTGAGGACTCGCCACAAAGCCGACAGGAAGGTCGCCAGACGCATCAATTATCTCAGACGCGTCCATGATGTGCTCCCGTAATGCTTCGTCAGGAGGCCGGACTCGATGCCGAAGCTTGTCCGCATATGTAACCACACACTCCTCTGCTGTGTGGCCGAAACGCCGGCAATCTTCGCAACGCGGCGTACGGCAGTGCCGACGAATGTGTCCTACACGGTTGCAGCGGAAACAGAGAGGTGGTCGGCCAGGTATCAAAACGAGGCTCTGCACTCCACACACAGTTAGCTGATGTGGAACGTCACCAACGCTAACCCCTTCCGCAAGAGTCAAAGTCACATCTCGGCTGAGCGTCTTCCTCTGTTCCATATCGGAAACTTTCCAGTTTTCCCTCGAAATCGAGGTGACTTTGCCATAAGCTTGTAGAGCTTCACAAATAAAGGAGTCATCCAAGCGTTCAGGCAGCCAGAGAAGTTTCACCTTTATCTCCTTCGGTTCTGGATCCACAACACAGCGACGGTTCTTAACCGATAAATCTCCACATGAGATTAGTTTTGCTTTAGAGTGCGCCGATTTACATGTAACCATCCAGACATGCGGCATTTGAAATTGTCCGATAGAGCTTATTTCTTCCAAATCCACCACGTTCCGAAGGGCGTCTCTGAAGTCTTGGGCACGGTAGGGGCGACCGGCGAGGTCAGCATGCAGAAAAACAGAATTACTGCTGGCATTAACCTGAGCAGTACCTCGGCCTAAGGCCGATTGAACCTTTGTAGCGGAAAGCATCGTGAGCCAGTGATGATCGCTCTGCCCAGACAAAGCCAAGTCCACTTTTTTTTTCATTCATTATATTGTCTCTTATGGCCTCCCGAGTGAAGAAGTCAGCAGTAAGCTCGAACGCCGCTTCTTAAACCTTGATGCGTATTTGCGTTCGATACAACCGTTAATTACGTTTGCGACGCCGTATCATGCATACTGGGGGAGGGGGATGCATGGTTTTCAAAGCCATTTTCTACTTTCACGTGGCATCTATGATGTCTTTTTTAGTAAAGAGTAAAGAGTAAGAGTAAAAAGAGAGTTCTTAGACGCTAACAATTTCTTCCATCCATCCCAACACGGTTTCCGCAAGGGGTATTCATGCGAAACACAACTATAGCCATTTTCCTCAACGACTTACATGCTGACCTGGACGCTAACCTTCAAGTTGACGCCATCTTTCTGGATTAGGCTAAAGCATTTGATAAAGTTCCACATCAGCGATTAATACAAAAACTATCTATTCTAAACTTACATCCTAATGGGCTAAACTGGATCAAGGCCTTCTTAACAAATCGTTTTCAGTCAGTCATTGTGAACAACCACACTTCCAGCCCTCTCCCTGTAACATCCGGCGTCCCACAAGGCTCCGTTCTTGCGCCCCTACTGTTTTTAATATATATTAACGATCTTCCACAGCATGTATCCTGCCAAATTCGAATGTTCGCTGACGACTGCGTAATTTACCGCCAAATAACAAACACAACTGATCAAGAAGCCCTCCAGCAGGACCTTAACCAAATTGAACAGTGGTGCAAAAATTGGCTTATGACCCTGAACCCTAGCAAATGCAAGCTTCTTTCCGTTACCCGTCGCAAAAGAGAGTCATGCCTTCCATTACAAAATCGCTAACGAGTCCATAGAATCTGTATCATCTTTCGAGTACTTAGGCGTCACATTATCTAATGACCTAACATGGAATGCACATGTTGCTAACGTGATATCATCTGCCAACAAAACTCTGGGATTTCTTAAACGTTACCTTCGTCTCACCTCGCACCACGTGAAATTGCTCGCCTACAAGTCACTCATTAGACCTAAACTTGAATATGCATCCGCCATATGGGACCTGCATCATATTAACCTCACAAACGATCTAGAAGCCGTTCAAAACCGCGCTACAAGGTTCATTCATTCTTCGTACTCGTACGACGTCAGTGTTTCAGCCCTAAAAGCTAAATCAGCACTATCGCCTCTTTCCGTTCGTCGTCGCATAGCCACGCTATCACTGTACCACAAATTCTTTCACTCATCACTTAACCGTGCCCCCTACATCACGCCAGCATCTTACATTTCCCACCGCACTAGCCACACGCTTCAAGTGTTTCGCCCACGTGCCCGAACTGTTACTTTTTCAGCCTCCTTCTTCCCACGTGCAGCTAAAGATTGGAACGGCCTTCCCCAGCATATCGTCGACATCACCTGCCCTTTATCGTTTGCTAGCAATCTAAACAACATTTTTTGTAGATGATCACATATATTGCATTGTCTTATGTACCTTTTCTGCTCACCCCACTCCTTATGTAACAACCCCCGAGGGGTCTTTAAGGTAATAAAATGAAATGAAATGAAATATGAACATCCTAGAAAAGATTCTAAAAGCATATATAAAAAGCCATTTCAGGTGCACAGCATTTTTTAAAACATCGCGAAACGTATGGGTGCGAATTGGGAGGGAGACCCATAAGGAACACATGTAAACACAACTTACCGCAACACTTTCTCGCTACGCAGATCACCGGAAGAGGGTGGCCACAATCGTTGAACGTTGGCGAGAGTTTTGAAGAAATGTGCTGTGAAGCCGTACCACCGACATGCTCGTTATCCGCTGGGTACGTGTTTCTCCGGATCCCTGAAGCCTCTCTTTGTTGTAGCCTGATATGCTGCCATATGCACTGAATTTGCTTACTAATAACGGTCGTTCAAGGTGTGCAGCCTAGGGAAAACTGCATTCAAAAAGCAATTCTCAAGCGTCATGACAAGGGAACGAAGGAGAATGACCGACTGTAACAGACGACGGCGTGCAGACCGAAGCTCGGACAACGCCGGCGTCCACGATTGCGGCTTCTGTGAGCAGACCTGGAATTCTGGTCGTCTGCTGCTGCACGCGGGTCGTGTATTATACTGTGTAAGGACTGCTTTAGCTTAAAAGTTTGCATCATTTGAACGGGAGTGTTTAAGAGGGAATGTAGCCTGCGCGGGAACATGTCGGAGGAACGCGAGGAACTGTCGGGATTTCGAGAAGCACCCAGCAGATGGCGACTCTTTCAGGGGTATGTTAAAACCCCTTGATGTTTTGAAAGTAGCGACACTCTCCTCCTTCGCGGCGCATTCCTCCTCGTTTCTCCTCGCCCGCCAGCCGCCCGCGCTGCACACGGCACTCTTTTTCACCCAAGCGCCCGCCGGCCAGCCGCGCCTTTGAACTCTGGCGTGCTTTTTAAGCACCGTTTACAGCTTCGGTAGTGAAAGTAATTCTCATAAACGGTTACCCAAGCGATTAGAATGCTGAGAAAAAATTCTGTGGATTTTTTTCTTTTTTTTAAGGCACTTAATTTCTAAATATTTCCCAGAAGAAAACATTCTTCTGTGGGTGTCATTTACGAAAACTGTCTCTGAAAGGAGATGTGATGTTTTGCGGCGTGTAATCAACTAAGTAGTGCTCCAGGCATAAGTTAATGCGTATTAAGCTTATCAGTGCAAGACATCTAACGGTTTGCTAGTGTTTATGGCAGCGTACAATAAATTAGTTGTAAGTGCTGTGCAAGACGATGTGTTTAGTTTCCTGATGTGAACGCAGGTGCATGCAGTGAGATGTGCGGCGCAGAAGTGATGGACTTAAAAAAACTTACAAAACTGACAGTTCAAAACACAACACAAAAAGCAAGCACAATTGTACAAAAGCAATATCACGCTATGAATGAATCGGTTTAGTGCGGCTGAAAAATGACCAACACGGTACCAAGCATGAACTGCTTACGATTTCCAGACATGTAATGAAGCCGATGCTACGTGGTGCAAGGGCCAGCACATTATTTGGAGCCGAAACTCTCCAGTAAAAGGAAGATCAACGCACGGAACGCAGTTTTCTTTAACGTTTATTGTCTCTCCTTCACCCTTTGTGGACGTTCTGAAGTTTTTTTTTTCTTGGTGCACTTTACCATTGAGCCCCTTCAGTTTTATGTTGCAGTAAATTGAAAGCGGATTGAAATAAAAAAGTCTTTTCTGTTGTGAACAAAATTTATTTCGACATGAAAAGCGAAATCCTCACGTTAGATATTAACTACACAGTGGCTGTAAAATTTTAAAATTTATCCCAGGCAGTGGCTTGCTGCTTATGAAAGATATTTGTTTTAAAAGTATCACATAAAGGTCCTTTGCTTCGCAAGCAATGAAGCGTCTACACATCATTTAATGCTTGAAACAGCAACGCGCATGCCAATGCTATTACTGGCACATTTGGAACTCTCAATAGAAGATCTTTTAGCCGCTTCACTTTTCACTAAAATTTCCATGCGCAGTTTCCCGAATATTTTAACAATGTCTTCAAGTAAGTTATGGCAAGAAGGAAAGCATGTCTGCGAAGTTACGCTTTGGGTAATGGCTTCACCTCCGACTCATGTACAGAATTACGGATTAGCTCTTCCTTATTAGTGCGGAAGTAGTTCTCTGCTATTTTTATCACTTCAATCACCCCTTGCGATGGAGTGGTCAAAGACTGCTGGTGCTTTGAAATGTTTTTGAGCTCTATCAGCGTCGTAGAGCTGTCTCGTTCAATCAGAGAATTATAGCAATTCTCACACTGTACTCGCTTCACAAGTTTTGAAGCAACGTAGCCTGCTAGGTACGTTAATGACTGCTCTATTTCAGGGCTCAGGTCAAGAATATCATCGGGCGCTTGAATAGCATCTGTGTCGCTTCTAGCTTCACTTGTGTCGCGTAAATGTAATAGTAAATAATCTTCCTCCTCGGAGTAGCTTCCTGATTTGCTAGGCTTCAAAAATTGACCTAGTGTTGCGTTCCTTAAGCTACATTTAAACTCATATAGTCTCGGGATGGGGTTTTTGGCGCGTAATGTAGAGAAAAAGTTTTCAAGCCCATCCTGGCCTAACCTGCTCAGGAACACATAATGAAAGTTGTACGTTGTGAGAAGGACGTCTTGTACTTCTAGTGCTGTTATTGTCGCTAGTATAATTCCCGATTGTACAGACTTCCAGACAGCATTTTTTTCACGTCCAATTTGAATTTTAGAGAAGAGCTCGATTATCATTTCCAAAAATGCTACACTGGAGTCATACTCCTCTTGAACTGCGTGGCTAAAAGCTAGCTTTGTTGTCCGTGACGTGATCAGGCGAAACCACCTGAACACGGTTTCGATAAACCATGCAGTAGTAAGAGCATTTCTCGGAATTTTTCCTCTTTCTTGAAGCAAGCGCATGCCTGAAGCTGTGTTATTATGGAAAATGGAAGAAGCTGGGCCTACCTTCATTTTATCGTAGTGGCTTGGATCAAGACAGGAAGCATTTAGGTGCGGGGCAAGTTTTATATCATCCGTTTCATCGTGCCTTACAAGTGCTTTAATGAACTCAAAATTCACGACATTAGTTGGCAAGTTATGTTTTTGCACAACTTCTTCGGGAAGGTAGATGAGGTGCCCTTTAGTCAAATGATTTCTAAGATTTTTTAACAAGTGAGGTACATCGCAAAGAAAAACAACGTGCGCAAGGTCTCCTTTGCTTGAGTGGGTGAAAAATGGCGCGCGAAGAACGAAAAGCTTCACAAAGAATGCAAAAAGCGCGCGTGTAACCATGGCGACCCCAGGGACAGCCATAGTGACCAATTAGCGCGAAGCGGAACGCGCCGCGCGTCTGCGCGCGGCGTCGCGCAGAGGTGCCCGTCGCGCGGAGATCTGAATCCGAGTAGGTGGCGAGGAGGTGAGGAGAGGAGGTGATGCGGCGGCGGCAAAGTACAAAGCGTGGCGGTACTTTCTCTTTATCGAGGGATTTTAGGGTATGTGGGTCTTTACAATGCATATTAATCGAGATGCTTTAAAAATTGATAGACTTCAAAATGACATAGCAAACTTTGTCAGCATTTTCTCCGAAACACTCGCTGGCTTGACCATCGATGGCATTTATGCTCTCCGAAACCGGAAAATTATTTTGCTGAATAATTTTCATTACATGTGTTTTCATGATTCGCGTTACACAATTACAGGCGCACTGTAGAATACTTCTCCCACCTAATGGACGGAATTGTCGCAGCTCAAATTTCGCACAGAAATGCCATTTTGTCGAAAGTATTTTGTAATAGTACCAAATTTGTTTCGGGTACTTGCCTGATTCAATAAGAGGAAGCAAATGTTCTTATATCGTATTCGACGGTGGCAAAGCAAGACAAGCCGTTGTCTCAACTCTGGCACCAGAGACGCCATCTTGTGCCGTTTCCTCAATTCCGTCACAGCAGAAGATGGGGTGATGGAAGGGTGTTGCAAACAGCAAAATAAGATGGCGCCACCAATGCCAGCGCTGGGGCAGTGGCTTCTTTTGCTTCGCGGTCGCCGAATACGATAAGAACATCTGCTTTTTCTTTTTGAATCAAACAAGTACCCAAACAAATTTGGTATTAAAAGATACTAACGACAAAATTTCATTTCTGTGCGAAATTTAAGCTACGAGGATTCCGCGGTTTAGCTGGGAGAAGCATTCTGCAGCCCGACGTTTTAAATACACTCCGCCTCTGTAATGAGATTTCATGTACTTTAACAATCTGTTCTGCGAAGTTAATGGTTACTCTGCACTGGATGACGACATCACAAGCGCAATGTGAAATGAGAAAACTGCTTTGGAACTAGCCTAGGGGCAGTGTGCCTGACCAGCCATGCAAAGGTACTGAAGGGGGTTCGGTTCTCATCTCTCCTCCGATCTTAGAGGAGCTACCTGAGCTGGCTATATCAGCTATGTCATGCGGTCTCAAAATGCTACACAGCTCACCGACCAGTCAGTGCCCATGACACATGCCTGTGATCTTTCACTCACAATTCCAGCGGCCAACTTCGGATTTTTCGGAGAACAGAGCATTCAGCACTGTCGCATTAATACTGCAAACATGCCATGCAACGCTTTGACAGCACTGAGTTAGTTTCCCTCGCCAGGGACAGTCTTTTTCAGAACATTGGTTACATTTAGACTGGACCCCATCATTAGTTGCACATACTTTATTGCTTTATTTATATCTGCGTTTTGCCCCACTGTCTTCTCCCACCTCTTAATTGCACAAGCCACAGCTCAGTCATTAAGTGCTTCATCCATGACAGCACAACCCAGGTTACTGGAAGAAGTAACAATAACCCTCACTGCATGCATGCCGGAAATTTTACTTTTTTATTCATTCTCAGAATGATCACAAATGCGGAGCTGATAAGCTTTTTTCTTTGTTGTGAAAAACATGAAGCAGTCAGGTGCGTGAGGCACGTAGTAGCACTTTTTGCACTCCCAATTCACAATGGCATCCACTGTTTCCTGACGGGCTCTACAGAGTAAACATCTGCGAATGCGTTTTCCTGCGACGTTGTTCGGGGGCACTTGGGGATTAAAATGGCGCCACCGACAAGCCTCCAGACCTAACTTACCTGCTCGATGGGAAACATTTTTTTTTGTTGATGTAGCACATTCGTTTTGCAGTCACGTACCTTTTGGCTGAATATGTAGTTGATGTAAACCGGCACATATATCGCATTGATGAGTATTTCCTTGCAAATTTCAAGGGTTGCATTTTAAGTGTGAGGCTCCAGAGCCCAAGCTCTAAATCCTCAGCTTGCAAGTAAAGCAATGCTCACTATACTACCAACATCACATAAATTTAGAGTATTTGCCATGAGCACTTCCTAACTGCCAAACATAAAGTCATCTTGCAGTGTCTTCTTCGTGTTCACAAGAAACAGCGAGACGACAGTTCCTTTCTTCAATATATTGCTACGAAGATGACGAAGCAGGCAGTGGCGTGGGGCGGAGCGCTCGCGCCAGGCCCGCTGGCCATTAAAGCATATTTCGTCATGTCATCACGTCATTCTGTTTCTGTTGTGTCGCCGTGTTCCATCGCTTGTCATGCCACCACGTAACATTTGGTTGGAGGTGCGGTTCAATCCCCATCCTCGCCTTGCACAGTCGAAGCCAACCGTACGCCGGGTCATCTGCCGAAAGCCCGTGGAGATCGCCGCCCAGCTCTGCCCCAGCCCTTTTTGCTCAGACCTGACCAGCCGCTGTCCTCAGCCTCGTCCCCAGCCCTGACCACAACACACGACGACCAGGAATAGCACAAAGCCGACCCTATCGACCCCACGACAAAGCGACCTCACGACCACTCGAGCGAAGACAGCACCACCGCGCAAGCCGTTCGGCGTGTCCATGAGCCTTGGCCTTCGGTAAACGGCGAAGATTGGACTTGATGCTCCGGTGCAAGCATTCTTCCCATCTTCGCATTCATTGTTGTGTCCAGCTTTTCATGTCCCAATCCTGTGTCTGTGTTCATCGTCACGTCATGCATTGGATTTCTAGCAATCGATCGGGACGATCGCTCGGTGGCCCCGGGTAATGCTACGAAGATGACGAAGCAGGCATGGCGCGGGGCGGAGCGCTCGCGCCAGGCCCGCTGGCCATTGAAGCATATTTCATCGTCATGTCATCACGTCGTTCTGTTTCTGTTGTATCGCCGTATTCCATCGCTTGTCATGCCACCACGTAACGATATTTTCAAAACTGCGAGCAACTCATATCATGCATGGCATAAAAACTGCTTTCCAAAAATGAGCAGGCAAGTAGTACCGCAATCTGTCCAGGCAGCATTTTAAAGTGGAGATGGAAAATGAAGCCACCTTAGAAAGAACTGGGTTAAGATAGTATATAGCAGTTGCCATGGTATGCGTGGACCTTTCTGTTTTCATTGAATTTGGTAAAACCGCAATAAGAACAGGATTCTTGACATTTTATTTCCCTTTATGGCCCTATTTTGGGGCATTCCATGAGGAGCGAGATTGACAAGGAACGCGTTGCTGCAATCATGAAGTTTTTAGGGTTTTAACATTTTCTCGTGGAATGGTGCTTACCATCCACACTTTTTTTTCTTTTCTTTTCCTTCTTTTGGGGTGGGGGGGGGGGGTGGGTGGATATGCGTGGGGTCATCAGTAAGAATAATCGAATAATGGGGATATGATCAAACATGAAAGCTATAGTGCGCCCAGTGCTGCAGTACCGGCAGCTCCTATGGGATGAGCTTATACCTGTCAAAAGCAATATTACCGTATTCTCGCAAATTTATTGTTATTTTTTCTTGAATCATGTACTTCAGAGCACCTCGCGTTATATTTGGAACCAACTCGAGTTGGTTCCAATTGTATAAGATCTTAGTTACCCACAGCGAGCTCACCCTCTATGCTCATGAGCTGCGAGAAAAAGCCAACTTAACAACCTAGGCGAAGCGCAGCACCTTCTGCGCTTCAGATGCAAACTTATGGAGAGCATTAATTCCGCCCATAATTTTACCATGCAGGTGTTTAACTTCAGTGACGTGGTGCACCCTATACCTCTAATATAGTATTTGCATCCTTCACACATTCTCCACAATATATTTGCATTAAGGCATCAGTGCACTGCTGGGAACGCAAAATACCATTGTAAGTAGAGTGCTCGCTGTGCTCCCAGTCACACTTTCAAGAATTCTGCAGCAATAGGGCTGATGTTATCAACGTTTCTAAGTTGTCTGCCTTGCCTCAATCCGCTTTTTAAAAACAGCCCAAAATAACTGATACTAAGTTTTCTCGTAAATTTCTCATACTTCAAGGATGTTGGGAATTCTGACTTAAATCTTGGCGGTCAACGCGGTTACGCGGTACCATGGCGGTTACAGTGACTAGAATATAATGTATACTGGCTAGTGTGCCGTGCGCCGGTAGTTTCCCATAGGAAGGGTTGGCGCCATTTGCAATGGCTGCCACCAGACGCCGCTTAGGGGCGCGTGCAAAGTAGGTGTGCGGAAACACACGCTAGCAGACGATTTCGCTTTGCAGACGACCGCGCTAAGCTAAGCCGCCGTTGCCGTCTGCGTGAGTGACAGTGTGTAACTTTTTGGTGCGTACGTATCGGGTGGTCGTTCTTCATGGTAATGTTGAAGAGGAAGCATGTCCCCGGTAAAGCGGCCTTCCAAAGAACGAACATGTTTTGTGCCAATGTGTGGCAGTGGGTATATCGCTCAAGCAACGATAGCGTCTCTATTCTCGGCGCCGGTAGACCTTGCGCGACTTGCAGAACGGGAGAAGAACATCAAGCGAACAAATAAGAGGCTGTGATCGAAGGCGGTAGTCTGCGAAAAACATTTCGAAAGCAGCTGCATTGAACGCACATTACAGGTGACCGTGAATGACGTCGTCAACGAGGTTCCACGCGAGAGACCTGCGGAAGTATGACGCGGTGCCTACGATATTTGATGCCAGCTCGAAGAACCTTGTGCTTCCCAGAGCAATGAAAAAAAAAAAAAAAGAAAAAGAAAAAAAGATCGTATGTGAGCAAGAGGAAGCAGTACCAGCAAAATTATGCAAGGAACATGCTGAGCGAGAAAACCAGGTGGATACCATGTCCTGATCATACAGCAGAATCTGGAGGTATCATGGCGCGTTCTGGACCGCAGGATCAACACACATCACCAGTTTTCAAGCCTCCAGACGCTGCTGCTTCAACCTCCGAAGATAACACCACGAAGCGCAGAGGCAGCGCTTGAGCTATTGCCAATAGGTCGACCCGTCCTATTCTGTGTGTTACGATTAAACTGCGGTTATTCTTGCCTTCCGTACTGCAGTTTGTGCACTGATGCATCCGTAACCAGATTGATAGATTGTGCATATATATGTATGCATGTATATAGTATGCATGCAATTATGTATGTTTTGTTGCACCATAATGTTACACCGTACGGAGCGTCGGGAAAAAAGAGCTCAAATGCTCAGTAAGAAATTTAGCCGCTTGCCGCCAAAGGAAGTAGCATTTGTAGATGCTGCCGGAGGGGCAAGCCCCTTTATGGTTGCAGCGGTATCGAATGGGTCGGGTAGACCGATCACCGCGGTCACCCTGAAAACTAGATCTCCTGAGGCAGCTGAGGAAGTGGCTGTAGCTCTAGCCTTCGCCCAGACAAAGGCGCGTTTCGTGATCTGCGACAGCAAAACTGTCATACGAAATTACAGTCGTGGGTTGATTGCTCCCCAGGCAATTCGGATATTACAGCAATCTCCAATCTCGCGAACTATACAGCTGATTTGGACTCCAGCGCACACTGGCGTTCCCGGCAATGAATCCGCCCATGCCATGGCTCGAGGGCTCTACCACCGAGCCGGCGGCAGAGAGGGGGGGTGCCAAATCTTACAAAGAAATTCTGCAGCATTATAGACTCAGTAGACGGGTGGCTGCTGCGCCAGCCCCTACCCTAAATTGCAGGCAGGCCGTCGCCTGGCGTCGCCTTCAGACTGGGACATTCCCACACCCGCTCCTGGTGAGCCATATGCTCCCAGGAGAAAGATCTGAATTCTGCGCAAACTGGGACTCGAGAGGGACCCTCGAACACATCCTCTGGGACTGCCCCTTTTCTCTCGGGAGGGGTCTAAATCTGACGCCGCAACTCTGGGAGACCATGCTGCGCTGCTCGGACCCTGGGCTCCAGCTAGCCGCCATCCAGCTGGCCTGGGACGCTGCCGGCCAACAACGTCTGCCGGCCTGCGTCTGAGGCGGGGCACCCGCCATCCATCCCAAGCGACGGAGGGCCGGAGCCTCTTCATCCGCTGGAATAAATAAAAAGTTCTGCTCTCTCTCTCTCTTTATTTTTGGTTGCCAAATAAACCTTTTGAAGCCCCTAACTTTATGTATATATATATATATATAAAGGATAATCTCCTCAAGGTAAGGAATCCAATGAACAGTGAAGGAGAAAACAAAGTAGTGTTTTTGTTATATTCTTACACCTTGGCTGGCATCTTGCGCGGCCTATCAGCCTAAGTAATTACTGCTGGACGTAAAAAGTGTGAAGAGGAAGAAGTGCACGAGGAACATTCCAGTCAGTGGCATCGTGATCGCTGCGCGTGTTGGACCTGACTGTGTTCGCTGTCGCTGTGTTCGCCGCTGATCTGCCCTGTCCGAGTACCTCAATAAACCCCCATCTTACAAAAGTAATAAAAATACTTAAACCCGTGTAAATGCTATGAATATAGATGGGAGAAGTATTCAGCGTGCACACACTAAAGTCATTGCTCTCGGTGCCAACTCGGCGACCTCGGTCGGCACACTAGCATTCTAGGCACTATAATTCATTCGTTCATTCATTCATTCATTCATTCATAAACCTTTATTCATAAGGATGACCTGAGGCCTAGAGGGGAAGGGGGTGAGTTAGGTGAGATTGAGGGCGCCAGACTCTGACATGAAGTCTAGCAGGGCACAAGCTTGTGCTTGGCTGACTGCGCGTACCCGGGAGGATATTTTTGCAGATCCTGAACACGCAATCACGTGACACAAAAGGGACGCATAAGTTACGTCACTTCTGCGTGTCCTGTCGCAGTCCTGTCTACGTTTTTCTTTCTTTTTTTTTTTTTTTTTTTTCTACTGGGGTAGTGACAAAAGCGCTTGGCCGCCGGAACGCGGCTTCGAGCTAGATGAGGAAGAGCATCTCCGCCCGCACTCAACAGCACGCACGCTTTCTTCTGTATCATCTGTATATATATTTTTTTCTATTAGTGGGGAAAGGCTGAAAGGAGGGGCGGGCAGGCTAGCCAACGTAGACAGCGTGGTTTCAAACGAGCGACGGCTTGGAGCTACCCTCGGCAAAGCAGTATGCACGCTTGCTTCCTTTCCCTCTTTTTTTCTCTTTTTCTTTTTCCTTAGCTGTGAGGTTTGGGCTGGTTTGGCCTGGGCGGAGGGAGCGCTGAAGATTTGCTGTGCGCGTGTACTTGGCTCAATCGGCCGCTTTTGCACCTTAAAAGTTACGCCTCAATTATGTGAAACAACTATATATATATATATATATATATATATATATATATATATATATATATATATATATATATATATATATATATATATATATATATATATATATATATATACGTAGTGACCTAAAATTGTTTGTCCATAAGCTAAGTAACATCTTTTATCTTTTCACAACTTAATTCCAAACATCAACGTTTACACACAAGATGCTCTCATGCAGTTAAATTTATTTGCTTTTTGCCACTACAATTCACTGCATGTTTGTGGGCGCGCGTGTGTGCAAATAACTCATGCGCAGGTGCTCAATATATTTGCGGCCCCGCATAAGGTCAGTACTCTGAAAGCAGACTCACAATCCCTGCAGCGCGCTGCGATGAAACAGACTCGCGCGACTCGAAGTAAATCCCGCCAGTCCACGGAAGGAAAAGAACGAAAGCAAAAGACGGCGAACGCACGGAATCTACGCTCACTCAGTCCCCCGGGGGAGGAAAATTCTGTTTTTCTGCTGCCCATAGTATAGTGCTCTAGAAGATTGGGCAGTGTGTCGACCGCGCCGCGAAATGCATGGGAGCGAGGGGCCGCTTTTGCGATGACGGAGGCGCCGCAGCGCAGAGGGCGCCACCAGCAACTGGTGTGTCAGCCGTCCGGGCGCCCGCGTATGCGCGCTGTGCAGCGAGGCGGATACCGCGCGCACTGTACGTTCTTGTTTGTTTCTGCGTCGTCTCGAGCTGTTCGCGACAAGATTTTACAAATATGCTGGTTACCGGTGCTCAGTACTGTTAGCAATCCCCTAATTTATTTTCCATTTTGGCCGTCGGCAACACCTCGAGGAAGTAACATGACAGGAGTTGGCTCCGAAGAAAAAAGCTTGGAGAGGGCCGGCGTACGACTCGCACAGCATGCTTCACTCGCCGTACAACTTGCTTTAGCATTCCTAAAGCACCTAATTCACGTCCAGAAATGTAGCCGTTTTGAAAAGAGGACTGTGTGGAGGCAGGATGTATGAAGAAGTGAAACATACAACACGTGCGTTTGAGCGCTGTCTAAAACTGGTCACAGTAACCCCATTATCAAAACAGTCCAAAATGGTATATTCCGTTGTTTTTCATGCCAACTATGCCGACTACAGCACGTCACTGAAGCCACTAGAGAATTCGGCATTCAGTCGGATATGAATTAAATGTGGACTACCCCGCATGGAGGTAGAGATACAGTAAAGTAAGGACATGAAAAACCAACGACACCACGCCAACTGGCTACTGAATAACGGAACACAGTGGGTCAGGAAAGGTGGAAGAAGTGGGAGGTAAAGGTTTCACAGGAAAATAAAAAGAAACGTGTCGCCTACCAGGGAGGGAGAAAGGGGTTGGTAGAAGGCATGCAGTGCCGTGAAAAGAGCGACCGCGAATGTGAATAAAGGTTCAGAATATTCGTGCGGCACGGCAAACGCACGACGAAGAAAGCAGGCAGCTAAAGACGAAGAAAAATGGAGATATTAAAAACAACAACAAAAAAAAAGAGGAAACAACCCAGCATAAGAACCAAATGAAGGCCCGGGAAGAGGAAAGCAGTGCACAAACAGGCTGCAGTCGAACGCGTATAAAGATATAAGCGTCGAAATTTAAGAGACAACAATTCGTGAAACTGTACACTAATCTAAGAACACACCATTTTATTTTCTCTCCATAAGCTGAAACATTGTTGTAACGGGCAGCTTTATAAATATCTAGAGATTTGCGCTATACTTAAAACATTTAATCTCAATGCGTTATAGTTTAACAATGACCTAATTGTTCTAGAAAATGTTCCCATTCTAGGGTGCGCAAGCCACCGGTAATATGCAAGTCATTGCCTCCAGAAGATCGCTCTAGTCCTGTTTTATGTACATACAAAATAAAAAAATGAATAGCTTTGAAAAAGAAATAACGACGGAAAATAGAGGACGCAGAGGCTATAGGGTACGCTTAATTCGCTTCCGGTAGATCATCCTTCTGCGAAAGAGAGGCTGGCACGGTTTCTCACCACGAACAAAAATAGCGCCATAGGTTCGAAACTAGGTCGCACTTTACTCAAACATTTGGCTCGGATGCACGGTCCTTTTCGACTGCTTTGCACTTCAGATTTTGCAAACTTCCCGTAAAATGTGAAGGTTCAAAACGTTTGCCTACTTGGAGCTCCAGAAATGCTCCCACTTGAAGCCATGAAATTTAATGTGTTTTTGCGGCTTCGCTCTTTCCGAAGTAAGCGAATCACGACAAGAGTTCCCAAAGGGAAAATAATTAAATTCCCTTGGAAGTATTTCACGTGTAATATCAACCTTGTTAACAATTATAGTCTGGTTAGTACTGCAAAGAGCATCCGCGGCAAGTAGCCCGATTATATATAGTCTGGTAAGCAGTAGTTGCAAGTATATCCAGTCGATTACTCATATTAGGTACTCATTAGGTGCTCGTCATCTTTTTCGCATTTTTCCGCTTTCTCTCGGTGCGCGCCAAGAACTGCATCATACCTGCCAATTCGACGCGCAATTATCAGTGCTTTAATTTTGTTTGTTTGCTCTGTACCATTTGATGCCAGTAAAGCGTCCGCACTCAAGTGCCCACTATGAACGTATTACGTATGTGACGGGTTTAATTTTTCATATTTTATTTGAAGTAATGCCGTAACTGTACTTGACTTTTTTTTTTTTTTTTTTCATCTAAGCAGCTGGTTCACCCTTTGGTTAGTGGCACGCAAACAAATGTCCGCGATATAAGTAATTGTTAATCACGAACAAAAAATAAATGCTTGAGTCGTGTATACCTTGTTTATTTTTTTTTTTTTTGCCGGTAAATACCACAGTGCTTTAAATTAGTACGGTAGTGAATAAATGTGTTTTGCTCGCACTCTGTATTTGTAATTTCTATAAGCGGTGATTAGGGCACATCAAGAGCACCTATTAAAGAGATATATTATTACTGGCGATTTAAGATAAACGTTGTTATGTATTAATAAGCGCAAGCTGCAAAATGTAAGCAGGTGTTCGTAAATAAGGTTTGTAAAAAATAGGTGTTCCTAAAGAGACCTTACGAAGCACAAGCTTTGATTCGCATGTACACTGTTTTTCTCCGCGTGTTAATACCACTCCTGGGCAGCAGCCTTCATTCCCTTACGGGAAGAACGAATGCAAAACACCACGCTTCATTGCAAACATTAAGTACAAATTGCTCATCTGGACGATATGTAACTGTCTGCAGGAAGAAATGTTGAGTTTCAGATAGCGATTCAAACATCGCGCGCTGCTCCGAAGGACTACCCAAGCGTGCACGATGTCACGATGTCTCCCGATAGACGTAAAAGAATGGCAGGGATCAGTTTAACCACCTGGAATAAGTAGCCTCTTTATTATTTATCACACTAATTGCGTAGCGTCTGAAAATCGCTCCAAAGAGAACCGCAACCCTCCTCTGTACCCCCGCTATCCCGCGGCCGCTACGCGCCGAGCGGCGAACGTGGCACCCCTGTTGCACGTCGCGCCCTCTCGCGGGAATCGGTTCTTGTCATCGCAAAAGCGGCCCGCTCTCCTCTCCGGCGCCGGTCGTCACACTGCCCAATATTCTAGAGCACTATAGGGGAGAAAACCTGGGCCAGGGGGCGCTGCGCCGCTCTGTGCGTCAGCGCCCTCCATGGAGACCCCGTCAAAATCTACGCGCAGCCCGGCCGCGTCGTCTGCTAGCCGCCGCATAGAAAAGCATGTTGTCGTCTGCTCCGCGCTGCTTTCTAGCACGTGTTTGCGCGCGCGCGCTCGGTTGTTTCTCTCCTCCTCCGGCCGCATTGTGGCCACCGTCGCGCTCTAACAATGAGGGGGGAAGAAGAAAGAAAGAAAAGAACTAGAAGGAAAATAATGACGGCGCACTATTTTCGCGAAGCTTGTGTGGAAACGGTAACGGGATGGTTGTGGGCCTTTCTTTTTTCTTTTTTTTTTTTTTTGGGGGGGGGGGATATCTCGTACCGTTCGTGTGTCGTACTTCTCTAACTGGCGGTGCTGAAGCAGCCATCGTGGAACCGGGTCAGCCTCAAGAAACAGATATTCGTCATTAATGCGATCACTTTACGTCAATCATCCTATCCTCATACGCGATCCTGCTTCGGGAGCTCAAAACTGCGCGTTCGCTATAGGAGATAACTGAACTAGGAATTGCGCAGCGTAACAGTGGAATTAAGAAGACAAAGATTTCCGTGGAGAGATGTCCCCGTCTGCATGGAAAGTCGTCAGACATTTCCTCGCTGTTGGTCTCGTGGAGAGGAAACTGCCGCAAAAATGGCATGCCTCGGCTTCTGGGAAATGACCCAGGTCGTTAAGAAACCCCTCATCGTTAACGGTAGCTAGGTCATTGATTTCGGATGGCAGCGCCGCAGCAGTGAACTTCCCCTGGCTGGTGTCGGCAGGAACTAAAGGGTAAGGCGGCATGCTTTGTGCCTTTGTAGGGAACGCATCCTAAACGCGCCGAAAACAGGCCCCACGGCGCCGGCAGCACTGCCTAAAACGTTTGTCCCCAAAGAGCTGAATAGGCCCCTTTCAAGTGACCAGTCACAAAGGGAAAGGAAGGAGCACTCGAAGGTTGGGCCCTTCAATCTGTGAACATGGACAGAGGCATCAAGAGGTGCCGCCTCAAGTCCTTCAAGATACCTGTCGTTTGCCTCCCGCCTTCAAGCAGCGAATTCGCGTTCATTTTTTTTTTTATATATGTCTGAGCCTGCCAACAAGCGCTCTTCGAAAACAATGTCCGGCGATCAATTAATCATAATTTCTTGCTTTCAAAAGCACCGATAAAAAACATGCCTCCAGCCAGCCTCTATGTCAGCCGGGGCACAGAGATAAGCAAAATTAAGAAATCCCACCGGCAAAGAGCGCCGGCTTTGCGCGCGAGAACGCGCCACCAACCCCCCTCGTCCTCACATTCCTTCTCCCGCTCCGCGTGCACGCGCGGCTGAACGTAGCACGCGCTCCCGAGCGAGCGGGCTGCGCAGACTCCGCAGACAGCCACGCGCAGCGCGGGCGCGGATGCGCGTAGGTTTTGTAGTTCCTCTCCGCTCCGCTGGAAACCGAGCGCTGGCGTCGCGGAGCAAACTCCAGCTTTGGTTCCCTATACCCATAGTCATGTCAGCACTGCTTCGAGCCATGGGAGAGGGGAGAAGACTGTTGGAGTTGAAGCCTTGGCGTGGACAAAACGAACTGGCGCGAGCGCTTCCTCTTCCAAGAAAGAAAAAAAAAAAAAAAAAAAAAGATTACGAGTTACGCGTATGTGACGTGTAGGCTACGTCGGTCTATGTCATCCATGTGTCACGTGATTGCGCATCATGAAGATCGCGCGGCAAACGCAACGCAACCGATGTAGAAAGCGGATTTTCAGAGGCAAGTTTGAATGCAAAAAGGCATTTTATTTTTAACAACAGTTTTCAGTTTATGCCATGAAATATATACTTAGAAACGCTCAAGTATATAGGTATGTTTGTTTTGTTTTATTGTGACGTAGCTAAATATTTTAATGACGTCATGCGTTTTTTTTTTTTTTTTTTTGCGCGCGCGCATTGTCACGTGGTTCTCACTTTCTGCAGTGCTAGCCCGTGAATACCTTGATCAGCCTCTTGCAACTTCGCTGGCGCCGTAGTTATAGTGTGGAGCGTCCTTGTGTGGTTTATTGCCAAGACTTTGAAGTTTATTATTTTTTTCGAAGACCTTTTGTCGCCACCTAAGTTTCAGCATAGCTGATTGAAATGGGTACTGTTGCACCGCAGTGGGTTACGTCGGAAATCAAGGGCAAACGAGTGCAGCTGCGAATGGCAGATGGAGATGTAGAAGGAATTGTCACAGACCTTTGTGAGCAGACATCGCGACTCACGCTAAAAGACGGTGAGTGCTTGAACATCATACACACGGACGAACTTCGCGTGCTGCCTTTCGCAGTAGCCTATCCTTGTTGCAACTGCTAACAGCGCATGTCCACTTTGTGTTGAACGCTTGGTTAAGCGTTGCGCCGTATTGTGATCGTGCGCATGGAACGCAGCGCTGGGCTAGCGTCGGGGACAAAAAAGAAAAAAACTCCTAAATGTCACGCAGCTTTTGACGCTTGCACCCTGTGCTGCCCCTGCTAACACCGCGCATGACAGTGCTGCTACAACACTTGTCTTTGTCTTCGATGTCTCGAACGCTTATATTTGCGCCACTAAACGTAACTCGTGCCGGCATGCGAACAAACGATCCATTGTTCCAGTGTATCACGATCGCGTTTAATGTGTGCGTGCGTGCGAACGCTGCTCTTTTTACTGTTTTTTTCATCATATATAGTGCAGCCATGCGCGATAAATAAAGCCCCTTCATTTGTATGCAATTTTTTTGTTCCAGTTGTCGTCATTGATACGCAGGAGAAATTGTTGGGCCAACTTCATTGCTATGCTAAGGACATACAGTCATGTGAGTTGCAGGATGCATATGTGGTGCTTTTCACCTTGGCAGTGTATTTGAACAACCCCATGATTGCTCCATTTATCCGTATTTCATATTCCAGGCACCTTATTGGGGACCTCGGGGAGCAAGAAGTACGTTCTAGGTCGAGAGTAAGTTCCTTATATGAATCCAATAGCTATTGAAACGGTGGCGCGCTCTTTTGACTAACTCTTTCCATTTGATGTTTCTCACTTCTGCTAAAAATGCTCAAAATAAAATCGTACTCAGTACTCTGAAGCAGAAAACAGAATATTGCATACTGTATTGTGCAGATCTAACTAGTGACTAAAATTATTAAGTGCTTATACTTAAGGAAGGTGCTGCAGAAAAACGTGTTCATAGTATTGATGTATGACAATGCTCGCAAGGTGCAAAGTAAACAGTTCTTCAAGTCTGCGGGGTAAGGTATTTTGTTTGTTGGAACTGCTGAATTTCAATATGTACTTACTTTAGTGATTGCGCTGCAACTTTCAGCGAGAATGGACCACGCTTGCTGAGATTACGCATTATCCCTGCCCGCTCGGAAAAGCAGGACACATCAGTGAGCAGCTGTGAATTTATTTGCCATCGCATGGAGTGTGACACCTCGGAGTCCATCAAGAAAGGCAGCATAAAGCGTACGTTGAGTTTTATTTTTTATACAACCTAACACAGTCATACATGTGCGCCACATGTCTTAGAATTTTATTTTCAGGTTGCAGTCCTTGTTTAAAGGCAATGCATCTAAAACCAAGGGGCATATCACAGTGGCAAGACTATGGAGAATTGCATTAGACTATTATACTATAGTATAATACCACCTATAGGTGGTAGTGTATGCACTGCACCCACAAGGCGCCCAACTACACTGCTGGCCGCCATTTTTGCTGTGCACGTTGTAGATGAACCCCGCTCGGAAAGTGTGCTTTTGTTGTGTTTTGGTTGGCCAAGTGCCACATACATGTTGTCGCTTAGAATCTGCATGCATCGAAAATTCAAGTTCTTTAATGTGCACTCACATCGCACATCACACAAGGCGCCTTGCTTTTTGCCTCAATCGAAAAGCGGCCATCGAGCCCTGCATGCCATCCCTTATTCTTGGGCACAGAAGTCGAGCACCCTAAGCAATGTATTACTGTAACGAGAAATCAGTTTCGTTGTTCTGGTGCTAAATTTAGCAGAACATTCTTGCAGGAATTCATGGTCATAGAATGGAAAAATAATGTACTAAAAGACAGCAGCGGAGGGAGAGATGGATGATAAATTTTTTGTAGTGAAAGCTACAACGATGTAGGTTTTCAATCCATTGGCTTGGCACCGTAGAAAACAAAGAAGTAAAGAAAAAGAGAGGGAGAAAAAGAAGACAAAGAAAAAAGAAGATAAAGACCGATAACTGTGTAGTTGGCGGAGGTGAACGACGACAGCAAGTTGCTAGGACAGAAGGTTTGTTTGAACATTGTGATGGCAACACATTAAATCCAGGTGTCCGCAGAAAAATTTGCTGCAACACTCACAGCTTTCGCTCAATCACTATATAGGTTCAAGCCATGCTTAAACCCCCAGAATTTTTTTTTTTGTGCTAAATGATCATTCCTTTTTTTTCTATAGTTTACTATAATGTATCGTCTTAATGGAAAAACACAGGAAGTCGTGTGTAATGAAATGAATAATGCAATAAACAAGACAAAACAAAAAAGCAGAATTTCTGTTCATTTAAACATCCATTATTTTGCACTAGGTCATACGCTGCATCCTGTTAAGAAAGATTCTACAAGAATGAGAACAGATTGTGCTACCAGATCAGCGAATTTAGTTTTCACGTTGAGATTTCTCGGATATCGAACTGCCATGCTGCAGCACTGGCAGGAAATATATCAGTATTGTGCATCAGATTTGCGTATGTTTGTGTTCGAATGCTTAACACAGAAAAGTGTCTCCGTCATAAGGAAATGTGACAGTATATGCAGTAACTCTGGTTAATCTTGTTTTAGGTTATGTTTCACACTTACCTCTTTTGCAGTCATGGGTTCCCCTGAAGACTTGCCGAAGCTGAAGCACCCAATCGCCACTGAATTTGAAGTTGTTGACAAAGTGAACGACCAGCTCAGTGATGCGGTGTGTATGCACTGTTCTGTATGTGCTGACTCTTGAGCTCTGTTTTGAGTTATGCTCAGGATTAAAGTTTTTCTGCTCTGGGCAGGATAACCCTGCCAATCACTTTCATGGACTAGAGATTGTTTATGTATACATTTATAATTTTACTGAACATTGCAAGCATCTAAATGGAACTTTACAAAAACTGCATATCTCTACATAATACATAATTTGTGTTTTATACTGAGAGCACCATGTGTCTGTGCTCTCTGTATGCTGCGCAAATTTTTACATATGAGAGCACCAGTCTGTAGATCACTGTCTGTTGAATTGAATGGTGGGCCAGTTAATCAAATTCACACAAGTGAACACCTCAAGGAGATGCTTTAGATTCTGCATAAATTGTAGCATGAATGTCACCCTGTTAGTCCCCAGTCTCATATTATTTCATTCTGGCCCACCGCAGGGGCTATGTGCCTGGCTACTGTGCTGGAGTATGTTACTTTGAGCCCAAACTTTACATTAGCATTTTGATGGAAGCGAAACTTTAAGCTTAAAGGCTGTGTGTTCTGCTTTGTGATGTTAATGGGCAATAATGATGCCAGGTTGCCTAATTCAGAGCCCTCCACTACGGCAATTCTCATCATAGCCAGAGCCAATTTGGGACTTTAAACTGCACATACTGTAGCGTACCCTGCCATTTCACTTCATTTCTGTGTTTCTTACTTTTTTCATAGATTGCAGCTTTGAAGCAGGAACAGTCCATTTCCATTGGATATGAAGGGACAAAAGTTGGACGACATGGCTTCCTTTCTGTGTTGGTGGTGAGTGCTTGGAGCTTGTGTCAAAGCTCTGGCTATGCGTTTGCTGTCTAGCATGACAAGCGCGCTGATTGAAGCATCCAGTGGTGCTTGCATGTGAAGCCAGTTGGGGTGTGTAGGCCCTGTCACGAGCATAGTTTATGCTGTGAATTGATGGTACTTTTGTAGTTTAGATAGATAACACAAAGCTAGGGGGGTCAGATATCCTCTCTTTGTTTATGGCCACTTGGGATGCGAGAAAGCTTTGTAGCTTTCAGCAGCAGCCTTGTTTCATCAAAGAAGACACTTAAGACAACTCTATTTAAAAATCGATTCTATGGGTCTCTCTGGCTTTGCCAATGTTTGCCTGGCACTGCAAGACACTTATTTTTATTTATTTATTTATTTATTTTGCCGAGGAAGTCAGTTTTGCAGAAAATGGTAATGTTTTGATGTGGCTAATCCGAATAGTCGAGTGAAAGCACATGTCAGCAATCCATGTCAGGTAGCGCTTGTAAGACTTTAATCAACGTCTGTCAACCAAAGATCAGAGAAGAAGACGTGAGTGCAAGTGCACATACACAGTCGACACCCACGTCGTCGAGAACGAAAGAGGCATGCAAGTGCCTCCAATATACCAGATGGAAGCAGTGCTGTCTCGAAAACCAGTATAGACACGACGACATCGACAGAGCACAGCAACCACATGGTGCAGTGACTTGGTCTTTTCAAGGACAAAAAAATGCTCAAACCTGAGTTTGGAATTAGCTACTCGTGAAGTAGAGCTTTCACTATAAGATAAAACATTAATCTTCATGTTTTATCATGTACACTCATGATAATGATAATGACTGATAAGCGACTCTACAACCAATGCTGGTAAGTGGGTCAGTGTTACTAGAACCAGCTTAAATTTACAAACTCTCCGCATCCCTTGAAAATCACAGCACTGGGGCGTCTTCCGGTGCAGGTGGTGTGGTAATTGAAGTAGTCTGTTGACTAAGGCTGTGTAGAGCTGGCTCGCGATGGGCGGAGGGTATCAGCTCGGAAGTATTAACTCGTCTGACGCAATGATGCATGCTTTTGCGCATCGCGCATTTGTCTTTGCATGTTTTGTGGCAGGTATGTGACTTCTTAGTCGTAAATAGATTAGGATTGTGGACAGAAGCATTGCAAGCAGTCATTATGAACTTTTAGCTGCAGTGAGGCAAGTTGGCGTTACAATTCGCTGTAAATAAAGTTGGTGCAGCGACTTGAAGCGGGATGGAAGGAAGGACAAAAAGAGACGTGAACGACTGCGCACATCTTCTTTTCGCTTCTCTTTTCGAGTTCTCGCGTTGACTTTTTACACCATGCACGCTTTGTAATTTGATAATTTTCATTAAACAGCTGTCCCAGTATGCTCTGCAGATTATTGCGATAGGTTGGCCTTTCAAACAAGGAACTACTCGTACGCCGAGAACTCGTGCACATTTTCATGATGAATTCGTGGGCAGTGATAATAAAGTGATTCATTCCTCATTCTTTTAGCTTCTTTATTTAGCTGCAGTGCATAGCCCACTTTACACACTATGCCACCCTATCTATGAGATCTGTGACTCAGGCTGGTGAACTCTGCACAGGAAAAAAAATGAAAGCGAGAGAAATGCTAAATTTATAACATTCCTAGAGCCTCTATGTCATCGGCAAGTCAACTTTCGCCCGCACCGCTTGGTCACTTGCAGCTGCTGCAAATGCACCGGAGTTCTGAGGCCTGGTTGAGTGCAGTGCCACTTGCCGCCAAGGCGGTATCAGCTCCGCTATACACTGCCAAGTTTGAACTGAAGTTGGTTTTAATAACGCAAAAGTGGATGGTAGTGTAGCCTATCCTTCAGCTGTGCTTGATACATTACAGCTTGCTTGCTGGTTGGGCAGTACCTGTATTTCATTTTATCGCTAGCTTATACATGCTCTATGTCCGCTGTAAGGAGGCTCTTTGTAGTTAGAATGCAGTTATCTGTTGACGCAGGCAAGCCTGAAAGTACCCTCAGCGTCCTCTTAAATAGATGTACTGCAACTGAGAATGTTTTATTTCTATTGGGGAATCTTTGCAGTGCTCTTTAAAGAATAGATATAAAATTGCTATGCTTAATGGCTGTTGTTGTGTGCTATTTTATTTTTTGTAGAACTCGGTGCGTAATTTTTTACTGTGTAGAACTAGTGAATATTTGGTGAAGGCGTCGATACTCGTTTATCCCTCCCCTGAACAAGTTTTTGTCGGTGGTATGCAATTTTTTTTTAATTTCTAGTGGAGGTAAGCATATTTTTTTTTTTTTTTTTTTTGTTCCACTTTCCAGGCTGCTACGTCGTCCAAGGTGCACATCTTTGATGTGTTTGCCTTGAAGGAGGAGCTGTTCAGCCATGGTCTAAAGGAAATTTTGGAGTCTAAAGATATCCAAAAGGTGTGAGCTTTCTGCTCCTTCGGTTTCTGATTAAAACTGTCGTTTCCTTTAGGTCTGAATTGTCACCACCCCACACTTTGCTCCTTTGCTGCCAGTATTTGAGAGTGTATATATTGGCGCACCTTATCACTGCAGTGGAGTTGTGGTTTCTCAGAAAGAAATTTGATTTATTTATGCATGAAATAGTGTGGACATAACTCCCTTTCTAAGCAGAGGAGGAGGGAAAATCATAAAAGAATATTGTGCCCATCATGGTGGCTCATTTGGTTGGGTCTTCGCTAGCTGAGGCAGGTGACCCAGTTTCTGCCTTGGCCGTGTTTTAACGGAGGCAGAACGCAAGGCAGCCATGTACTGTGCGATGTGAATGCACATTAAAGAATCGTGGGTGTTCAAAATTATATGGGTCCCTCCACTACAAGGCATCTCAATAGCCTGAGTCACTTTGGACTAAAGGAAATCTTGGAGTCTAAAGATATTGAAAAGGTGTGAGCTTTGTGCTGCTTTGGTTTCTGATTAAAGCTGTATTTTCCTGTATTCTCCAGGTGAAGACAAGTCCACTTGTCGAAACGTTGGCTCATCTGCGAACTGAGGCGTACCCCATTTACCCTTGTTCAGTTCTTTTTCATACCTTTAGGTTAGTGTGTGTCGTGTTAAATCCCATAAACCAAACCGAAGAGTACCGAAGATCACGTCAGGGAATGCAAGGAAATTGGCAAATACAGTATTGTGATCTTACAGTATACCATAATGTGACTTATGCATACTTTGCAATAATGCATAATACAGTCATACTGTTGAAGAACACCAAAGACGGTAAAAAGGCAAGAAATTGTGGGGCAAAGCATTTCATTTAGAAATTGTTTTTGGCAAAAAAGGAAGATATATTTGTTTGTGTATATGAAAACAGGTTTAGAACTAGCACTGCTTATGGTACAAGGCTAGCATAATATTTTCACTGATGTAGTTTCTAGGCCAGATCTTGAAGAGCATGCACATTATATCAGAGTGGTATATTAAAACTGTGAGCACTGTGAGACAACAGTTACAACCGTTCAGTCATGCACGTTGCATACCTGCCAACTCTTCCAGTTCTTCCATAAGATGTCCGAATTTTGGTCTGCCTTACGGCTTTACGAATCTTGCCTGAAATCATATAGATTTTATTTTCTTCAGATTGGTGGTTATAGCATTAAACCTATTGGAAATCAATATTTTATAGAGATAACAGTCCTTAGGGTTTCTTGAACCTAGGTTCATATTGCAAGCCTGTTCCTGTGCTTTTTATTATTGAACAGCTCGCCACAGTTTACAGCAGGAGCTTTATCTTCAACCCCCTGAAATCGATGTAAAAGTCTGTGTGCAAATATGTGACTAGCCCATGCAGATGCATCACTCTGGCTAAGGGTGGGCCAAGCCCTACCCATTTGTAGCTCAGCGTAGCTCGCACAATATGTAGCACTCTCCCACAGTCAGGCCATTTATACGCAGTCCATGTCTCGAGTATCGTAATTTTTCACTGCACATTGGGTATGGCATGCCCCTGTGCGACGCCACCAAGAGCAGCTTCGACAAGTAGCAGTCTTGCTCTGTACCATGAGTTAGGGAGGAAGGCGCAGAGGGTCAAAACCACAGACACTTGCACCTGCTCTCACTGAGTTTCATCACTTCTGCAGCATCATGTAAGTGTTTTCGCTAGTTTCTGCTTCTGCAGTGGGGTAACACTTGTTGCATCATTGAGTAATTGCGTATTGCCATCTCTTTGTTTGAAAGGAGAGGAGATAATGTTTAAACATGCACTTCTGATAAAATTGGATTAAAAGGATGCAGCATGATCAGTTATACAAGTAGCTTCCTGCACATCATCAGCGATAAGCAGAAAGATTTTACTGGTTGGTTTATGGGGTTTAACGTCCAAAGCGACTCAAACTATGAGAGACGCCGTAGTGGAGGTGGTGGTGGTGAAAACGTTTATTAAAGAGAGTTACATGGAGATTGCTCTGGGGTCAGGCTTAGTGCCCTTCCCCTCACAAACACAAGGTGGAGTCCCTAGTACGGGACCCCAGTGGCTTCCGCTGCCGCCATTGCTCGCGCCTTTTGGGTTTTCAGGTTAGAGCAAGCTAGTAGGGTCGCCTCCCAGTCCTGCCAGGTGGGGTTTGGGTTAAGTGCAAAGGCAGGGTTGGAGGGGCACGCCCACACCATGTGGAAGAGGTCTGAGGACGTTTCCCCACAGTGCGGGCACTCCCCGGAGAAGGCATTGTCAGAATGTTTAAGTGACGCCGAGCACATCATGGTGTTCGTAAGGAGGCAAAGAAACACTCGTTTCTCCGCTCTCGTTAACCCTTTACGTGGGTGGGGGTAAAGATTTTGTCTGTTTTGGTACAGCTGAGTAATTTCTCTAAAAGTATAGTGGCATCTGCTGCCTCGTTTCCTCCTAGCCCTGAGTGGGCTGGAGCCCAGACTATGAAGCGGCAGGATGGACTTCCTACATACGATCTGTTCCTACGTATGGACTCCGGAAATTTCTACCACCTGGGCTTTTTTAACGTGCACTGACATTGAATGAAAAAAATTTTACTGCCAGAGTGTTGCTACCTCTGGTAAGAAGTGATTGGGCTTTTCTTTTTGTTAAAAAAAAACAACAAAAGCCTTCAGTGAACTGTGCTTGTGTTGTGTGTTCTGTTTTGTATATGTAGCCAGCATGTCTCGTTTTCTTTTCATCCTTTTGTTGCCATCTCCACTGTATGTTTGTTCCTCGCTAGTCTTTCAGCCCCCCCCCCTCCCCCCCCTTTTTTTTTTGTTGCTTGAATTGGAAGCCTTTCAAGTGCAGCTGGCTAGAGATACTCATTACAGTGTTACCTTGTATATTGTAGGTAATCCATGGCTGCCGGCATCTGTCAGACAGCCTTTACCATCAGTACCAAGTTAGCCTGGACAATGTGTTTGACACAATGGCAAGTCTGCATTTACATCTTGTGCTCCGTGCTGTATCACGGGTTATTGCCATGGTGTGCTGTTTATGTATCACCAAACCCCAAATGCCTGCTGTGGCATTGAGTAAGACTAGTATACTCAAAGAGTGACTCTATTTAAACAAACTTTAATTTGTCATCATCTCCTTTTTAAAGGGCAGGCACATTGTGTATGGGGATTGTAGGCATGAGTCAGGGATTTACTGTATCTTTAAAAATGCATTCCGTGACAGTCAGTCGGTCCATTCACAATCCATTAGTCACCGGTTGCAAGGGTTTTAGGAGTAATAACTAATGAATATGGTGAAAATTAATTTCTACTTTAACAGTTTCATATCTAGCCCCTGTTCTGATAATAATCCTAAACCTTTGCTTTGCATTAGACTGGATCACTACTCTATATTTACAGTGCTGAAGTAATTATTTGCTTAAACTGTGTTGCTGGAGCAAAGCCACAGCCATGTGCAGTTATGCAGTTATTTGCAGTGTCTTCGCAGCAACCCATAATCTTGGCTTAATTGCACCTCATGAAAGAATAATTACAGAAGATCTTATATTTTTACAAGCATGTAATATTTTTGTCACACAGCCAAATATAGTGGCATTTCCAAAAATTATTGCATTACTAATATGCCATTATTCAACACCACATGCATGAAGAATTCAGATATGCTTTCTTCAGTCTGAGTGAGTGTTGTCATTTTTTACACTTGTGTTTAGATTCATTGGGGCAATATTAAATTCACTGACATTACTGCTAAATACCTATACTCGCTTCGTATTAAGCTCAGTGAGAACGCTACTCGACGTGCTGAATGGGAGCAGTCAGCTTTTTCGTCAGCAAGGATTCCCGTAGAGTATCAGCATGATCTCATTTTTTCATTTTGGGGGGATGGCTCACAGCAGTGTCAGCATTGTCTAGCCAGAGCTGATTTGCAGTCACAGTCTGTGGAAAAACAGCTGAGCAGTAATCTGTGTATGCTTTATTTAATCAGCTTAATAGACCCCTTGCAAAAATCGTTAAGTAGGCTTTCCCACGCTACTTCTTTCCCCAAACATGGCGCCACTGGCCGCCAGAAAAACGGCGATATAGACCTGAAATCGCATGTTGCTTCTACACAGATGCATGTAGTGGTAATAGAGCAATTATGCGAATATGTTCCGATGCATAAATGATATGAATTATGGCCATAATATAATGTTTCAATACATTGCTGTTCCTCCATTAGAGGGGAATGCAGCATAGAGGTGAAGCTGACTTAACATTTATGAAAGGGGTCTATTATGGATGCCATGCATCTCTTCTTGAGCCAGGTCAGAATACAAAGTTCGCATCTGCGTGGGCTTAGATGATAGGCTATAGTACAGCAACTAGCATATCAGGCATGGCCTTCAGATTCGTCTTACAAAAATAGAGGAGGACGAGAGTCGGCACAGTGAGATTTTATGCTGAGAAATGTACTCACTGGAAGTGGCGTCGAATTTGCCTTTCTGACAACTGTATTAATAAGTGCACGCACACTGGTGAAAAGGCGAACAGAAAAACAAAACCGTCATCGGGCAAGCGTAACGCAAAGAAGATACCAGGTCTGTGAGCACGGTTCAACGCACGAAGCATGCAAAATGACGTCGCCAAATTCAAAAGGGTAGCTGTGTGTCATGTCTTTCTATAAGCCACGCTTCTTTTCCGCAGCGTTGGCTTATTCTGCTGTTTTTTGCCCAAAATTGCGAAATTATTAGTAGTAAACCACTTATCCATTGCAGAGGGCACATTTCCTTTGCCAAAAAAACCAGTGCTATGCTGTAGCAGTGGTGCCTCGTTCAAATCGCCCTGTTGCGGTTTGAGGGTGCTTCACGCAACCCTTAGCACGGATCAGTCTTTGCAGTGCAGCATTCTCAAAGCACAACGGTGCAGCCTACTCAATGAGCAGAGGAAGCACACGGGCGCAAGAGAAAAATATGCGTAGGCATAGTAACGCCGTGGCATCATCTCAAAATAAAGCTAAAAGGCCAATGATTCGTACTCTTCAATATGCATGCTCTCTGTACTCTTCAATATACGTACCAACACAGCGCAGCGTGAAAATATGAATTGTAGAAAGATATTGACAGACGGCGCAGCCAGTTCAAGCACGCCAGCTTTCAGGTGCGATGTTTTCAATGCGAGATAGAGAACGTACCGGTGCATCTGTGACAGCAAAAGAGTTAAAAGAAACCGAGCAGCTTTTCTTACTCAGCAATGACGATTCCGAATTCCACTGCTTGGCCTAGGTAGGTTGCACATATTTCTCTGGTCGTTTGGAGCAACTCCTTTTGCAGCGGAGTGGATCTACAGACGAGTCTGATCTCGCCAGAACTTCTAGCTGGCGATGCCTTCACTTCCGGAGGTTGCGCATTTTATTTGGATGTCTTTAGTGGTTTCAAAAATGTTAGCAGACAGTGCTGGATATCACCTTTTTTCATGCGCATCTCATGACAGACATCTCCAAGTATGTCTGTCAAAAATGCCTACAGCATTAAGAGTGTACAAACGCAAGTTGCAGAATGCTGCGCCCCCACATATTTATCACTCGCAACATATCTTGCCCTACGATGCAACCTCAGCTTCTGGAATCAATTCAGCATCATTCGCTGTCCGACGAAGGGTTTTTCACTCTGTATGTGTTTAGGTAGCTCTGTTTTGATTTGGGCATCCAGCTCCAAATCAACCACGAAATGCACTATAAGAGATTTCTTACAAAGCCAATAAATTCAACCATGCAGCTGACACATGATGGCGCTCAAGTGATTAACACTTGAGCGCCATAAACCACAACACGACACACTTAGTTGATAGGAGTGTTGAGTTGCCTGCCTACTAGAGTTGCGGTCTGTTTCCTTTTCGTTTCCTAGGTGGCTGACATCATCCTCTATCACAATGCGAGTGTGGATGTTGGCCAATACAAGTTTCCAGATTTTGTGCGGGGCGTCCAGAACTGCCTCAAAAACATACTCGAATTCAACTATGCGCAGATGAAGTACACACGTTCCAGGAAAGGAAGCCAGGAGGTCAGTAGTTAATACTACCTATCCTGGCTGTTGGCAAGGTGGCATCAGAACTTTTTTTGTGTCAGAGTCTATTACCTGAAATAGTTTTAACCAGAATTTGCCTGTCAGCTTCTTTACTGTGGCCTTAGCATTTAGGCTCTGCAGAGGCGGGGGCCGTACTCCCCTCTCATATTATATCTTAGCGGAGTGTAAAGTGTTATTTTTTATTGCGTAAGCAATACTACGCTAGGTTTCAGCCTGTCGCGTAAACCTGGCCAGTAGCCACGTTTGACCTTTAGAGCGACTGCAGATGGGGCCCCCTTCAAGCCGTAGGGTAAACCCTGTCGGTAGCCATGCCACGTTGCAGATGGCGTGTTGTTGCCATAGCAACAAGAGCGACCGCAGATGGGGCCCCTCTTCAAGCCGTCGGGTAAACCCGGTTGGTAGCCACACAGGCACGTCCATATGGCTTGGTTGAAGCGTAACTTTATATGTGGGCTGGTAGCTTACGTTCTTGCGTCATACCCATAATGTAACGTGTCCCCAATAATGTAACGTGATAGGGAATAATATAGCAGGCAAAAGAAGCTTCCGCCATTGCTTTCACGATTCAACTAGTGTTAAGCAGAGCTAAACCACGACTAATTTTTTCCGTTTCTTTGCACATTTTGAGCCATGTGAATGTACAGACCCGCTTCGTTATTCCTGACTGAGTGCCAGACTGAAGTTTTGTAGCGAGAGCTACATTGGCCGCAAAGTCGCATTTTCGCTGCGGTGGTGGCCGAGCCATGGTTGAACCGCTCCTACATCACGTGGCAAGCTACATCAGTGGTGTAGTACTAATGACTGATGACTAACTAGTCACTAATTAGTCATTACTAAATAGCCATGAGTAATGACAATGACTGGCTATGATGTCATCACATGGTGATGTCATCAGCTGTGACGTCATGATCGGATGTGAAATCATGTCCAATAACCAGAAGTGACATCACAACTGATGATGACGTCACCAGGCGATGCACGCATATACGAAGCTGACCTCGCCGGGTGTTTGATCCAGGTGTCCGTGTGGCGCCATTCATTTGGCTCTCCCTCGAACGCCGCACCACACAGCACATAGAAGCAGACTCAGTGCAGTAGGCATCAGCGGCGTTTCAGATTGGTTTACAGGAAAGAAAAGGCACAGTATCTGTCACAATTCTTCGTGAACACCTTAACCGAGTCGTAAGGAAAATGAGGAAAGTGGAAGTGAAAATAGAAAGAGGTGCCTTAGTGGAGGGCTTCAGACCACCGCGCAACAGATACTTTCACCTCATCATACTTTAGTGGTCCAAAGTGCCCACTATGTCATAAATAAAGCTGTCTCTCATTGCTAAACATGAATGACCAGAACAAGCTTAGCCAGGGAAACGTACCTCTCACTAAGTATGTCTTGGCATAGCTGAGCTAAGCTACTGCCAATTTTTTGATGCATTCGGCATATAAAACTGCCATAGAAGTAAAGCTTGGCTCAACCAGACTCTGCTTTTACTTCATCTTGTCCAGCATAATTTGCTCCATTAATGTCCGTTATAAGTAGGATTGAGAAATTGGCTGGAAAGGGTGGTGCATGCTGTATTCGACCAAGATTGAGACCTGCTGAAAACAGCATATCATCAAGAAGTGGCAGGGGAATGTAGCTAGAATATTGTGCAAGCACACGAAGACATTCAGTAAAGAGGACACACAACTTAATTGCAGAAAAGACATTATATGCAATGCAGATACCTAAACCAACAACCTCACTGCTGCAGTCTTTCCTTTGTTAAGGATTTAGTTCCCAAGTGTTTATCGCAGGCATTTGCAGAAGCTGGAGACAAGCTGTGAAGACTTGAAGCATGTATTCATTAATCACATACGTACATGATGTTTGTGGCTACAGCCTTTCTGCCTACCGTGCCTATAGAATGTTAAGCTGAGTAGGTTGTTTCATGCTGCCATTTAGGCCACCTTTGCCCTGAGTGGAACCATGAGATTCAGGTTTCAGAAGAGAAACTAAGTTATCCTTTTTCCTTTTGGAGCGTTGGTTGTCCTATCAGAGGCAACATCAGAGAACCTCATCAGAGAACCTTGTGTGTTGCAGGCAGTTTCTTCTAGATCATACAGGGTGACTTGCATAATCTGAAAGCAGGCATCTTGAGCAGCAAGTTACAAGCTTGCATTTTGAAGCTTATTGCATATGGGGGGGGGGTTCTGCCGAGTGTTTTAGCACAGTGAATTGTTGCAGGTCCAATCTGACTGCATATTTCATCATTTTCTGCTTTTTTTTTTTTTTACAGCCACACTAGCACCCTTCAACTGTGGCAGCCTTAGAAAGTCAAATCATATATACTGTCGAACCTCGCTATAATGAACACGAATATAGCGAATTATCGGATAAAACGAACTAAAATCAAAATTAGGTTGGTTTGTGGTTTATTTCTATGGGAGTTCTTTCTGTATAACAAAAGAAAATTTCAAAATTCGACGCTATATTGGTTATAACGAAGGAGATTTTTTTTGCATTATAACGGCAAAAAAAGCTTAAAGGAGCCAGAAAAACTTCAAGAAACGCAATTTTTCAACCAATCGAATCGCCCGCCGCAGAAGTGTGTTTTAATTGCCCACGTGTTCACGTGCTGCGTCATTTAGCGGCGGCAAAAAAAAAAAGAATTAGTTGTGGTTTAACTCTGGTAGCCCTAGCTGAATTGCGATAGAAAGGGCAGAAGCTTCTTTTGCCTGCTACATTATTCCACTATCATGCCCTATCAGTGTAAGGTGCTACATTATTGGGGACACTTAAGCTCATCCTTCAAGGGTATGACGCGAAAGCGTAAGTTACCAGTCTTTTTCCTCTTCTTCTTCTGCTCCTGCCCCTCCTCAGCTGTTCAAGGTCAAGCGTGGCCTCCGCCTTCAGACACCTGATTAGCGTGAACCAGAATGAAAGACCGAGAGGGAAGACAGTAGTTAAGGTCCTGAGTGAGCTAGAAACTGCTGTGGAAGCACGGTACCTTGTCTAACCAGTTTGACATTGTTGATGCTGGCTTCTTTCGCAGGAAGAAGTGTCCACCTGGAAGCTGCGGCCACTTTCATTGCAGCAGATCGATGCAGTGGCGAAGGATGTGGTCTTTCTCAGAGAGCTTGCAGACGTCTGCCTTGGGCAAATGCTGAAAAAATTTCACGCAGGCGTCAACTTCTTCCTCACCTTGGACCGAGAGTGCACTGAGCGCGAGCTCAGTTACTTGCCAGCGGTGCGTTGTTTTCACTTGAAAAGCCCACTTTCAAGTTGCAACCCAACCTGCTTTCTACACAGCATGATATTGTTGTATATTTGCCACAGTGCCTAGTTGATTTTTGAAACTGATGATAGAGGTGAAGCGTTACATCTCTCATTTTAATTAGGTGTGGGAGTTTTCATCTAAACAGGAAAAAAAGGTATAAAAGTCTATTGAATTTTAATATTTTTGTTTCAGACAAAGAAAAGTCGCTATCATGGATATGCACATCGCAGCAAGATGGCTATTGAGTAGGAGTTGCGTTTGATCATGATAGAAAATTAAGGAAGTACAAGAGCCAGGGGTGAGGTGAATGTTGTAGTTACGCATATTGAGGCATTGCCCCGCTGTGTGGACCAGAGGCTCCACCTCCTCACTTATCTGCTAGAATAGTGCTGTTTGCTCTAGCCACACTCACTTAGGGCAGTTAAATGGATAAGTAGGTTTTCACCTGCATGCAGTGACATTGGCACAAAAAACCATGAATAATCATTGCGAAAGAAAATGCTATGTTAGAGCTGCCACAATGGCTCAATGACAGATTGCATATAATACATATCTTGTTGCTGTCGGCAAGCAGACTACATAGTGCCCTACCCTCTCAACCAGAACATGACAGCCAAGTTTTCAACGCAAAAGCATTTCTTGCTTCATGAGTCAAAAAAGTGGCGTCATCAGAGTGCGTCACCAGAAGCTGTGGACAGGGCATGTTGGTGGGGCGTATTCACATTTTACTGTCAATCATTAATAAGAAAATCGAAAGTTTCGGAGCCCTCCACCACGGCATCTCTCATAGCCCGAGTTGCGTTAGGATGTTAAACCCCATTAACTAAACTAAACACTAATAAGAAAAAAAAATGTCCACAGCAGGACTCTGACCTCCATCCTTCCGCGTCCCAGCCGATCACGCTAACCACTCCGCTGCGCTGCCTTCTTGCGGCAAGGATGCTGAAGGGTATTGAGGGAAAGGAAAAGAAATATAAGACTGATAAGAAAAGTAAAGTAAGTATGTGAGTAAAAAGAAGAAGAAAAGTAATAAATAAAAAGTTGACTAAAATAAAATGAAATATAAATTAATATTTTATTAACTAGCATGATTTGTAAACTCATTGAACACCTGATTCATTCGCAGGTATTCAACTTTTTAGAACAACACATCATCTTTAAATATCAACACGGCTTTTGCAAAGGGTACTCGTGTGAAACGCAACTTGCTGGTTTCATCCATGATCTTCATTCTGTTGATGCTGGTATTCAAGTTGACTCAATATTCCGTGATTTTTCCAAAGCATTTGATAGGGTACCTCACAACCAGTTATTAGCCAAATTAACACTCCTCAATATTCACCCCTTTGTTATTGCATGGGTTAAAGATTTTCTCTGTTCCAGGTTTCAGTTTACCACTGTCAATAACCATAATTCTTCCCTCAGTCAAGTTCATTTCGGCGTTCCACAAGGAAGCGTGTTTGGCCCCTTGCTTTTCTTGATAGTTATTAATGATTTACCTAACTCACTCTCTTCTTGAATCAGACTTTTCGCTGACGATTGGGTGATTTATCGCAAAATTTATACTAGCGACGATCCCTTAGCCCTTCAATCAGACCTCGACACTCTCTCTCTCGACACAGTAAGAGCATAGTGCTCTACTTGGCTTATGCAACTTAACCTTTCTAAAACAAAATTTATGTTTTACTAACCGAATGTCCAGACTTCAAGCAGAGTATTCTTCAGTTGAGTTGGTAACCACGTATAAATATCTCTGTCTTCACCTTCTTTCAGATCTAACATGGAACCACCATATTAACCTTATTCTTGCATCCGCTAATCGGTCTTTAGGTCTCTTAAAACATAACTTAAAGCATGCTCCCTCCCACCTCTGATTACGTGCTTACACCACTCTTATTCGACTTAAAATTGAATATACTTCGGCTATTTGGGACCCTCACCAAGCATACTTAATAAGTAATATCGAATCATTGCAGAATCGCGCAGTTATAGTTTGATCTTCTCTGATTATTCACGTCATACCAGCATCACAGCCTTGTAGAAACGCGCCGATCTTCAGGATCTATGTCTCCGTCATAAGCTTGCAAGTTTATCACTTTTTCATAAACTGTATCATCACTCAACGCTTCATAATGACTTTTTTTCTTTGCCTTCTTCCATTTTTGACCGCCGCGACCATTCATTTAAAGTTAAGCGCTTGTCATGTCATACATCTAACTATGCACATTCATTCATACCACGTACAACTGTCTGGAACGCTCTGCCTTCACATGTTGCTACCATCACTGATGCGGATAAATTTTATAATCTATTGGCTGCCACTACCTCCGCTTAAGCTTTTTGTGTTCATTGTTCACTTACCCGTGCATCAGGTTTGTTTATATTTCTGTTAATGATAATTCTCGTTTTATTTTTGTGCCATTATTTGTGAGACGTATAACTTATATCAACGTTACTGTCTACTGCTCTGTTCATGTTTTTTTTTTTTTTTCCCTTTTAAGCTTCAATGTAGTAGTAGTAAGTGGTTCTTTATTATAATAGAATAAAATAAAAATAATAAAGGAAGGAAAAGATTTTTTGCCTGCCCTGGTATCTGCTATTGAAATAAGCTGAAGCACCTGAACTGGGGCTGCGGAAATAAAGAGATAGTAAGGAGACAGGTAGGAGAAATCAAAGAGGTGAGCAACAGGGAGAAAGGACAGTTTAGGTTGAAAGGTAAAGGAGTGTGATACAATATTGTACATTCCACACAGAAGCCTCAATGTTTAATTTTTTGTTTTGTATTTTTGCAAATATTCATATGCTTTTATCTGTTTTGTTGTTTCTTGTAATTGTGGTTTATTTGTTTACTTTTGATTACATGCCTGTATCCCCCCTTATGTAATCGAGGGCCTTTAGGGGTATGTGGTATAAATAAATAAAAATAAATAAAATCTAGCAAAGGGTAAGAAAAATGTAACGTTGATAAAAAAAGAAAGGTTAGAGTAAGAATAAGCTTTTATGCGCCAGAAAAGTAGTGAAGCACAGAACGAGCTAGTAAAAAAAACTAGGCCCAGAACTCGCAATGCTTTTGCATTTCTTCATGTAAGGAGCCCCTGTAACTTTTGGACATAAGTTGACATACCTTAATTTCAGCATTGTTATTGGCAATTCTGCAGCAACTGCTGAAATATGGCAATTTTATTACTGGTACATGGCACTGGTAACTTATGGTAACAAAAGGTCAAGATTAACTTTATACTGGGGACAGCTTTCTGTGCAAAGGCTATGGGGCAGTGACAGGGCTTGCCTTAGCAGGTTTTCTTAAACTTCTTTGCCTCGGGGAAATCTACAGCCACAAGACCAGCATGATTTGTAGCCATCCAGTGGGAGCTTGCGGAACCCAGTTTGAGAACCTCTTTCTTAGAGTGTTACTGCGCCAAGTAGTTCAAGCATACCTGGTGCTAGTTACAATTTCAGTTTTTGCTTTCTGTTCAATTAACATGTTTTGAGCTGCTTTCTATGCACAGGTGCGTTCATTTGTGTCACTTAATGCCTGTGTGAATGTTACATTGACTAATCATAAGCCAGCACAGCATACATATCAAAACAAGCGCATTACAAAAAAAAGAACAGAAACCTGTGGGGAAATTTCTTGGACACAGTCCGCCTGCGTTTTGCAGCACTGCGGACAGATGGTGTAGCAATTGTCATGTACACAGCATATTATACTTGTGCTGCATTCCGTATTATTGTAGTAAGATCTTTATGGAATTTTAGTGTTACTAATTTCATAATAGTACGACATTTCGGAGCGAGACCCCTACAATTTTCGGAGGGGCCATATTCTGCTCCGGAGGAAACTGGTGCATTTTCTGTAGCTTTCGCCTCATAGTTACAGAAAGTTATCCCCGAGAATAAGTGACATTTGATTGCGTAGGGATACCGCAATGTTCATCTTGCTCTGATGAATACTATAGCCTTCACATCACCATCTTGGTTCTGGTCCATTTCTAGTATGGAGTGTTTGTTTCAATTCTACGTAACAAAGAAAGAGCAACATGTGTCGTAATAAATACTGTACTTGCCCGATTCTAGAGCGGCTTCGATTCTAACGAGTCAAGAAGAAAAAAATCTTAACACCCCCAAATCTAACGCACATGGACGAACATGTTTCCAGTACGCTATTAGCATGTGTGGTAGCTCTGCTCCGGTCAACGTCTCTGCCTGCAGCATGACCCTCTTGAAACTGGCCTCGTAGTGGAATGGTAGATGTTTGCTGCTGCCTCTGCTATCTTCATCAGAAAGTGAGTAAGTGTAACAGTTTCTATAGCACAAAACAAATCTGGAATGACGGCTTTGAGCTATGCTTGCCGAGTCCGCAGCATTGTTGCTGACACAAGCAAACAGCTTCAGCACCTTTGTCACCATCTTGAAATTGCAGTGATGATGGGTGAGACAAAATTTGCACCCTCTCGGTTTGATATTCGGTTATAATGTGCATGGTTTATTTTTTTCGCAAGAAAGGTGCGCATTAGAATCGGGTAAATACAGTAATTGATGTAATACTGAGGTAGTGTAGAGCTGTCGGTGACAGCAGTCTACTTTGTCATCTGCAGAACTTTATATGTAGCCATGCAAATATACCACAATGCTTTGTCTTTCATTGTAGAATGACTTTAAAGTTGGCGCCAGTTGTAAAAGGACAGCAGTTTGAAGCAGCCTAGTTTGCTCAATTCACACTTGGAGCAAAAGTGCCTCTTTACATGCTCAGGTTAAATTTTACCCTATTGCAGTACCCTTGTAAGGGTACTACAATGTCCTGAGAAGGCTTGAATGTTTTCCTTAATTGGCTAGAAGTCATGGCAGGTGCTTCTGCCATCACAAACAAAGTCTTTCTTTTTTTTTTTCCTTCTCATGTGACTTCCTTACCTTTATTTTTTTTTTTTCCTTGTGAGATGTTGCCCCTTGGAGGATGGTAGTGCATAGTTTGCTTAGGTTATGTTTATATCTAGCCTGGTAACTAAAAGGTTTCTCTTTTTTTTTTTTTTTTTTTTTTTTTACTTTGCCCACTCCAATAAATCTTATGGAACACGTGGTTGATAAAAGAACAGGCTACAGCCTCATTAGCAACATTCCCTCCACTGCCACCACCAGATTGCGCAGGTCGAGCCCTGATATATTGAATTATTGTTTCAGTCAAACAGTCGGCACATTGTCTTCAAGAATCCCGTGCAAAAGTGTGGCACTATTGTTCTCATTTATTACTAGTGCTCCATGAAGCATGATCAGACAAGGTAACCAATATTGTCTTTAAGAATTTGCATGCTACAGTTATTCTAAGCACATTATTTCAATATAGTAGAATCTCAACATTCATATTATTCAAGGTGAACACAGACTGTATTCAGAAGTGCAGGCTGTGCCCTGCAGCTGTACCCTACAGTTCATGCTGCGCCTTACAGTGCATAGGATGCAAGCAATGAGTGCACCACTTAGTGCTTGAAAGCATGGTTGCAACTTGTGCATTTACGTCGTCCATAGTGGAATGTGGAACTGTTTGGAACATCCAGATCTCCGCACTTTGTGCACGTTGTGTCCTTGGCCAAGGAACTTTACAAATTCATGTGATGCTGAAATTCTTGTCTGCAGTGATTCAATCATTGACGTGCTGTCGCACCGTCAATCATTGCTGTCCGGCATCTCGGTGACAGCAATTACCATCTCACCAACAGCATCTGATGCCACACATGTTCTAAGCGCATCATTTGCACATTGTTTACAGGCCCACATTCTGCCTAGGGGCTTTGCAGATGCTGTCAAGTCTGCCACCAGGCACTCGGAGCAGCAATGGCGCAGATACGCTGACCATGACCGCAGTAGAGAAGACAGGCATAATGGCAGAAAAGGTGAGTTCAGAGGAGTCTGTGCCAGCAACTGCTGAGAGAAATTTTTTCAACATCAGCATCTCTGTTACTGTTTGCTGCCAGAGTGAAAACAAATGCAGTTAAACGTGCTTACTGCATCCATGATAACTATGACTTTTGGCATGAATTGCTAATCAATATTTTTGTGCTATTAAAATGTGAGTGGATTCCTTTGTAACTTGTTTGACGGTTACGCATTTCAGGGTCAAGTGGTTTGGATAATATATTTTCCCGGATAAGATGCTTTTTTTTCCCTGCATTTTTTAAAAGCGTATCGATGATGTCTCAGTGTATCTGAACCACGGTGGCTCAGTCACTGTGGTATCAACACTTTCAGCAAGCTCATGGAGCAGCTTGGGACCTGTAACATAGATTATGATCCGCTTTTGGGAGAGAAGTGATAAAAATTTGGGAGAAGACACATTTGTCATTTAGGCTGCGTTGCTCCATCATCTTGCATCTTCGGGGCCTTGACCTGATAGTCTTCCCTTTTCATTAACTCGGTCTCAGTAGCTGCCTTCGTACACTCTTTTAAGTGTGTGATTGGTACCCTTTGCAGTGATCCTAAAATTGCAAAGGTTGTTTTTCTGCTAGACTTTGCTGGCCTATTTTTATCCTGATGCGGCTCAAAACATCCTTCATGGGAAGTTGCCTGAGAAGCTCTCCCTGTGCTCATCATTACTTGCAAGTTAGCTAGGAAGTACAGCAGGCCTGGTGGAGCACGTGACCTTCGCAATCCTTACTCTATTATATGTCGTCATGCAGTGCCAAACTCTATGATATTTGCTTAAAGAATGCGTCCAGGTGCAATCATTCTTTCATTGCCAAAAGTTGGGCACTGGCAAACAAATCAGTGCTGTTGAGCTGACTTACAATAGTGTTTGTTTGCCAAGGAAATGTTATTCTTAAACAAAAGCTCAATTCGAATTTCACTGTACTGGAAAAAAGTTTTGATTTATTCGAAGTTCGAGTTGTTCATTGGCTCCAAAAAGCTGACAGGACCCACTTATATTGTGGTAAATTTATCTGGCAAAAGACAGGGCAATGGTCACCTGCATTTTAGACTAGTACAAAGTGACAATGGCTGTTCGTTCCGTATCAACCATGTTTTATTGCATGTACAGAGTTGGGAGCGTCAAAGCAGATCTAGTTAAAACAAGGGCCTCCCCGTCATCCTTCACAGTGCTGCACATTGGCAGCGATTTCCCTCTTTACAAGCAGCCTGCGTCGCTTGTGAAGAGGCATCACTGCACAACATGCCGAACAGCACTTCATAAGCACATCTTTTCAGAACAGTGGAAGAAACACGCTGATTGAAGCACGGAAAACACCCAGTGCTGCCAGTGAGTGTCCGGAATACCGTACAACGCGAGGTCACTGGCTTATGCGCGGCTGATAGCCTCGGCCGCCACGGGGTGGCACGACGCTCATAAAAGCACAACCGAAACTAGGGTAGTTCGCTTAATCTTGGAGACAAGGTCATGTGTTTTGAAGCGAAAAGCTTTACTATGCTAGTGTGTGATCACTTTTAGCCACAGCTGCGCATGCGCGAACTTGCCGAGTGACGTCACTAGGAGAGGCGCAGGTATTTGAAGCGAAAAGCTTCACTACGAGGGTCAGAGCCGAGCTTCGCGTATGCCGTGTGCCGTGAAGTCACAGACAATGCCAAATGCGCAGCCCCCTCACCAAGCTTTGTCGGCGTTGCCTTTAAGAGGTGTGATACTCCTCCTCATTAAGAACAAAAACAAAATTAGTATCTATCCGGGAATCGAACCTCCATCCCTTGGATCCCCAGCCGAGCAATTTACCGCTGTGCCACTCCGCGGGTCGTGAAACGCTCTTCATAATTCCGCTTGTCTACCGCGAGGATGATAGCGGGTTTCCGCGAGTGACAGATACTGCGATTGGCGTGCAAATAGAAAGCACCAAAGACTAAAATAGTTAAGTCACTCAATTAGGGTGACGTCAAGGACGTGACGTCACGCATCTGCCATCAGCTATGAGGACCAAGCAGGAACGAGTGCACTCCAACGCCGTCAGGCGGCACTTCTTGCCTTCCGCTAGTGATAGATGCTGTACCTTACCTTTCCTGTAAACGAATTATAGAACGCCGGTGAACTTAGACGTGCTCGACATGGAAGCCAAGGAGAGTTTAGCTGCTGACGAAAGGCGCAGAAGACTAGAGAAATTAACTTCTTCTGATTCCGAGGTAGTCACTGCTTTTCGCCACGTATATCCAGGCATAGCAGAGCTAAGCCATGTTTAATTTTTTCGCTGTGCGAGCACGAGAAAGGTGCTCAGTAAACTTTGCAACATGCAGTTCATGTTTGAGGAGTGCCATTTCGACAATCACTTACCAAGCCAATTGTACGCAACCTAACCAACCCGAGACCTGTAATGCAGTCAGTTGCCATAGCCTTATGCATGGGCTTTGGCTGCGACTGTGCAGGCAGCAAGACGTATCTGTATTTACCAATTAATGGGGGTTGAATTAACCAGTTTGGCGTTGCCCATTATTTTATGGTTTTACTTGTACCTTCTCTCCCGATTAGGGAGACTTGCAGCCTTATAGGTAACTATGCCACCCTACCACGGAGGCATTACTTTGTGCTGGGTGCTAGGCTGCCCAGATGCAGTGGCACATAGTTGAAATTTTCTGTGGCGGAACTTAATCGCTTTCAAATTGATGTGGCTTTTTTAATGCGTATGTAAAGAAGACAAAGAACGGAAAATGCTGCGGCATCGCCATCACCATCGCTTGGCTCCGGCGCCCATCTCTCGTGCTGAAGCTGTGCCCTGCGGCTGGCAATTCGACCCTGCTCTGCCCGAATTACTGGCAGCGCTAGACGTTCAAACGAACTATTAAATCCACATCGCACTTGGTGGAGGTCAATCTGAAGTTCCCTGTACTCATCTCGCCCTGGAACTTCGCAGCAGAACGTTGACTACACCAATGACGGAGCCGACTTCATTGCACCTACCTCCGCCCGTCACCTGCACAGGTGCGATTCGTCAACGGGACCCCGCTACCTTCAGTGGAAGCAGCGATGACGACGTCGACGATTGGCTGACCACTTACGAACGGGTCAGCCGTCACAATAACTGGGACGACAACCGTAAGCTCACCAATGTCATCTTTTACTTGAGCGACGTCGCTAATCTGTGGTTTAAAAACCACGAGTCTGACTTTACTACCTGGGCGAGTTTCAAGACGAAATTTTCTGATGTCTTTGGCCGCCCCGCCGTCCGAAAACTCCGCGCGGAACAGCGTCTTCGGTCGCGACTGCAGCTACCCGGTGAAACGTTCACCAGTTACATTGAGGACATTGTTGATATGTGTCGTCGCGTTGACCCGACCATGACCGAGGCCGTTAAGATACGTCATGTCCTCATAGGAATTGATGACGGCGCTTTCAACATGCTCGTCGCCAAAGGCCCCACGACGGTCAAGGAAATCTACGACCTATGTCAAAGCTACGACGAACTCCGCAAGGAGCGTGTTTTGATTCGCCAGCCTCAAGCATCACTTGCTGGACTAGCCGCGGAGAGGGAGTCATCTAGCCTCTCTGAAAACATCAAGGCTTTTGTACGTCAGGAGGTCGCACGACAACTGTCCCTGCAGCCATATGTTAAGGAGTCGTCACCAACTGGCCTTGTTCCGGAGCTTCGCCGTGCAATCCAACAGCATGTATCTGAAGTCCTCCCTAATTCTGTTCCTCAATCACCTCCGGTCGCACCCTCAATGCCGTTCCCCACGCCCACAATTTCATCGTCCGGCGTTGCGCCACTGAGCTATGCTCCAGCATTCGCGCCGGCTCCTCCCCAGGTATTGCGTCGCTCATATGCCGAAGTTACTTCAAGTCCACCTCCTGAGCCAGCATATGCCTATGCTTCGCCCCCTATGCGTTCGGCACCAACAGCGTTTCCTCCCCCCTTGCGTCAGACACCATCTCCATGGCGCACTGCAGACAACAGGCCTATTTGCTACCACTGCGGCATCCCTGGGCACACTACACGCTACTGCCGGCGCCGAATAAATATGGCCTTTGCTGCGCGGCCTGCGCCACCTTATTTGGCCCCCCAATTCCCCGTCCCATCGGGTCATCCAACAGCATCCCCTGACCCTCCGGACTTCCTGCCTCGTCGTTCGCCATCACCACGTCGCCGCTCCATTTCGCCAATGCGCCGACGACCCGCTACTCAGCCGGAAAACTAACCGCCGCAGTTCGCGAGGCACGAACTGCGTATTCGACAGAATTTCAAAGTCCTCGTCTTAATCCCGCGAATGTTACTGCTGTCATCGTTGAAGGTGTTCATACTCTTGCGCTCGTCGACACCGGTGCCGCTGTATCAGTTATCAGCCAAAAACTCTGCCGCTCCCTCCGAAAAGTGACTACGCCTCTCGAGGGACTATCGCTTCGTACCGCATCCGCTCACAGTATACAGCCGACAGCTATCTGCACTGCTCGCGTCGTCATTGCTGCAGCCTTGTACATCATCGAATTCGTCGTTCTCCCCACATGTTCTCATGACGTCATTCTCGGCTGGGATTTCCTGTCCCAGCATCATGCTATCATTGACTGCGCCAGTCCTCAAGTAGAGCTCATTGAATCGAGTGATGCACCGTCTGATGCCCTGTTCCACGAGCCGTGTCCTCGTTTTGCGACCAAACTCCTCGTAGCTCATGATACAACCATCCCACCCGGAAGCGCTGTTCTGGTTCCCCTCACTGCCTCTTTTACCACCGCCGCGACAGTCCTCTTTGTGCCCTCTAACGTTGTCTGCCGCGGCCGCGACGCTCTTTCTCGGTCACCGGTGTGCTCGCCTAACTCATCGTCCCCTCCTCAAACACTCTTGTCAGCACTCACCATTGAGGATATGCCTTTCGAGCAACGACAAGATCCTTGGGTTTCTAACCTGCTAGATATCCTTGGCACTACTTCCGCGGCTACGCATCCTCGGGCACTCCGCCGACAGGCCTCCCATTTCGCCATTCGGGAAGGCCTTCTCTACCGAAGGAACTACAACTCAGACGGCAGAACGTGGCTTCTTGTCATTCCGCGCCACCTCCGCTCCGAGGTTTGTGCCCACCATCATAGTGACCCGCAAAGCGCTCATGCCGGCGTCCTCAAAACATATGATCGAATTCGTCAAAGGTACTACTGGCGGGGAATGTACAATTTCGTACGTCGCTACATTCGCTCTTGTACCGCCTGTCAACAACGCAAGATTTCTCGCCACCCTGCTGGCCCTCTTCAGCCTTTACCGTGTCCAGCTCGCCCGTTTGATCGCGTGGGAATCGACCTCTATGGTCCGCTACCATGCAGTGCCGCTGGTAATCGATGGGTCATCGTCGCCGTCGACCACCTGACCCGTTACGCCGAGACTGCTGCACTTCCCGCGGCGACAGCTCGAGAGGTAGCCCATTTTCTTCTGCACCACTTCATTCTTCGACACGGCGCCCCCCGCGAGCTACTGAGTGATAGAGGTCGTGTCTTTCTTTCCGAAGTAGTCCAAGAGCTCCTGTCGTCTTGTAAATCGATACATCGAGCTACAACTGCGTACCACCCGCAAACAAATGGCCTCACGGAGCGCTTCAACCGTACGCTTGGGGACATGCTCGCAATGTATGTTACATCTGAATCTGGAAGCTCGAACTGGGACCAAGTACTGCCATTCGTAACGTTCGCGTACAACACTGCCACCCAAGCAACAACTGGTTTTTCGCCCTTCTTCCTCTTATACGGCCGTGAACCATCATGTACTCTGGACACAATTTTGCCATACCATCCAGATGCCTCTGAGTACAGTGCTTTGTCAGACATTGTACAGAAGGCCGAGGAATGCCGTCAGCTAGCTCGCACGTTTACCTCCAACACTCAAGGCTATCGCAAAGATCAGCATGATACCGATACTCCTGCTCCCACGTTCCAGGCCGACAGCTTCGTTTGGCTATGCGTTCCTGCCACCAACAAACTAGACACCAAATACCACGGACCTTATCGCGTCTTGGAACGCACATCCCCTGTGAACTACGTCATCGAGCCAGTCACCCCTTCTTCCGACCACCGCCGTCGCGGCCGCGAGATTGTCCACGTTAGCCGCCTCAAGCCATATTACAACCCTCTGGTCGTCTCTTCTCCCTGAGTCGCCAGGATGGCGACTTCTTCACGTGGGGGAAATGTAAAGAAGACAAAGAACCGAAAATGCTGCGGCATCGCCATCACCATCGCTTGGCTCCGGCGCCCATCTCTCGTGCTGAAGCTGTGCCCTGCGGCTGGCAATTCGACCCTGCTCTGCCCGAATTACTGGCAGCGCTAGACGTTCAAACAAACTATTAAATCCACATCGCACGTAGACTTCTGTGGAGCTTAGTGGGACATAGTAGTGCAGTTCGAATTATCCGAAAATTTGAAATATAGTTTCGAATTAAAGAGCTTTCACTGTTTAACCAGTAATTATTTAGCCTGGTCTCCTGAAAAGAGAAAGAAAAAAGACAGCAATTCATGCATTTTTAATCAAGCAGGAAGGTGTTCATTGATTCAAAGGAAAGCCACAGTCTGTCAGCTTCACTTGCTTCATGCTAGGTAGACTTACATTTGTCCTACATCTGGTTGCTGCATGCTGTCAGGTGAAAGGTCCTTTTGCATCGGTTTAAGCTGTTACCTAACGCAAACAATTCAGCGAAAAGCTATCCCCTGGAAGGCGCCGAATAGCAAAGGCCAGATGGCATCTAACACCACTTGCACGTGATGAGGAGTAGCTGCAATACACTGTCTAGCTTAGCATTGTAATCATAGTGCTATCTTGGTGCCCGTGTGAATAAGTGCGTTTAGGGCAGTTAGCCACACCATTCTAGTGCTTGACCACACCATTCTAGTGAGAAAAGGAAGGCTGCTCCACTTAAAATTTTGGCCTGGCTAATGCCATGACTGCTGCTAGCCAATTTATGGTGAAACACTGTCGAGGTGGTGTCAGCTTACTGCGATACATTTACTATGTCGTTCCCTTTCTTTCATCACACTTGACATGGCGCATAAGACACGTAAAACAACAAGGCAAGCACACTTGGGACGAGACAAAATACTGCCATGGGTGAGCTCCCTAAAACATCTCAGAGAGACATCCCCAGGCTCTTGTGAAAGGGGAAAGCTTTAACAAGTTTATCTAATATGTCGTCGGTGTTGCTGTCACTATCATTCTTTTCTGTTGTTCACACATACACCACGATTTCTGCCTCGGTGCTCTAATAAAATTTCATCGCATCATCTGCATGCCACGTCCAGTCTTGATGCATTGTCACCGAGCTCATCCCACAGTTTCATCATTAGCAAGCACTGATCACATTAGTGCTGCAGACCTGAAGAAAGCATGTTTCCTTAAATCAGTTCTTCACTGTGGAGACATGGATGTCAGCGCTTGCACCATGTATATGTACTTACCAGCCATCAGCAGCGTAATCTTGAAATCAGGTGGCTGTTCAGGACCTGCTTCCGTGCGCTGCAAACCTGCCTTGATGTTAGAGGGTAGAAAGAGTAGTACTTTCATGCTCTAGAGCTCTTTGTGGAAGTGCATGGAATAACATGCATCTGCTGAATTCTACTTTCCATTAGTGCAAAAGCTCTCTCATTTCTCACGCTTTTCCATTGTAGTGGTTGCACACGCCGATTCTGAAGGCACCTTGGAAGTTGTGTTGATGCTTCTACTTCCTGATGACAAATGTGGTGCACTTAGCGCCATACTTGTGCACTGAAATAGCCGCATGATAGCTTGCCATGCTCGTCGCCCTTACATTGGACCCTTTGGAACATACCGCTTTCAGTGGGGAGCATTCGAATAAAGAAAAAAACTTCACTTCCACCATCAGTGCAGATGTCACTTTACGTATGCATTTCAAAGATGCCTGGCAGTATTCCTATTTTTGTCTCTCTTTCGAGAAATATCAAGATCTATCACCGTTGACACTCTGTGCTGCCTGTCTCAGCTGCTATAGTGAAAACAGTTCAACGCTGCTGAACCAAATATTGAGCGAAAGCATTAGCTGCGGGTGACCGAGCGTTCTTCCTCACCCCACGTATAAAGCCCCGCTTTAACCAACCCATATGAACGTGCCTTAGTGGCCTATAGGGGTAACGTGAATGCCAGGGTCCTAGCAGGCTGATTCTGACATAACCATCCCATGTGAAACAAGAGACCCAAGTTGGCAGCTCCTGCCAGCCCGCGTGTCACATGGGGTGTGACGTCACAGCGTCACGTGGGCAAGACGTAACTGTGGCCGGGTCACGCGAAGGCTTGAAAGTGCGAGTAGTGTATTGCTTTCGCAATAAAATACAGGCCAACAGGTTTAGCTGTGCTCACAGGTTCAACTCATGGGCACTGAGAAACAATTGGTACCCTTCCATATTGATATTGCAGGCATTGCAGGCACCCTGCCTAATCCTTTTCAGCCCATTGTACACTGAACTACTATTCCCTTTTTCGGGTAGCATACAACTGTCGAAATATTAGGTGGAGGCAGTCCGTACTTGAGCACCGGGGCCAGAACTTTTTGGCCATTCTTTTGGCCATTCTTGTGGCCCTTAACATCCTGCATTATTGCTGTGCACTTCCTTTTCACCAGCCATGGGTCACGAATTCCTGTGGGGAATCACTTTGGGCAGATAGTATGCCACGTTCCTCGCAATGAAAAAACGGCACCTTTGCAGTACCACAGAAGTAGAGAACTTCATAATTCAAACATGCACACACAATGCAATAAAGCTCGCTACAGTCACTGCCACAGCATGACATGGCCTAGGAGATGACCAAGACAGTGGAGCATGAAGCAAGTTGGAATCAGAGAGCTCTCCGCCCATCACTTCGTACCTTGGCTCAGTTGATTCACGGTTTCAAGTGGGAAGGAGTCTTGCGAAGTGGAATATGTCTGGCGTGCAGTCTGCTGCAGGTGTTATGTTTTCGACGTAATCTTGCAATAGAAAATTTTAGCCACAAACATTGTTGTAAATGGGTACTTTACTATATGGCACACAGTAAGTTTGGTATTGCCGCAGCAGTTCATTGTATAAGTGGGTTTGCCTGTTGCTAACGAGGCCGAAGCTTGGCAGATACTCCTGTGCGAATGCAGTTGGGATGGATGTTGCTGTGCTATCGTTTGTACTAGGCACTGTGCCAGCCAGAAACTTGGTTGTTGGCTTGAATGACTATAAAGTTAAAGTGCCCCTTGGATCGAGATGCGAGCTTCAGCTAATGCGAAATTCCATAAATATTTTCAAGGGGTGTTTCTTCCCACTTTATTCCAATATTGCGTGAATTGGTGTGATGGTGTCAAGCAGTCCCGGTTTTCTTCATTGAATTTTTCCCTTCTTGTCATTGTCTTTGCCTTGCTTGCGCAATAAAAGTGCACTGCAGAAGTGACACAAAAGTTACCTTAATGTGTTGAGACATGTAACTGCAGCTTCCTTTTCTTGTGTGTTATAAAGTGGTAATCCATCTGTCTAGGCAAAGTTCATTTTATCATCAGTGTATTTAAAAGACAAAGTCTGGTGCACATGTTCAGCATCGAGCGTAGGCCCACAATAAAAAGTTTATGCATCCTGAAATAGATTACATGCAGTTCAATTGCGATTTTGTTAAACAGTGCGGCATTATTTGCTGAGGAGTACACATTGGCTGCTTTTTTTTTCTTCTTCTTCTTCTTCGACAGTCTCTTTTCTTCAACTTTTGACAGTGAGTGTAGAGTTGTGCGCAAAAGTGGAGGGAGGACACGAATTGACAGAATTGCATGGCAGCGTTTTCCAACAGTGCTGCAGGGGTTGTTTTTGCGATATTCATAGGGTGCTTCCCATGATATAGTACTTGCCCATGCGCTTCCGTCTGGCACACTTTTCTATACAAAGAAACAGTCATCGTAGCAGATTGCACGGTCTTCCCACTTTTGCGCATGGCAATACATGCTGGTTATAGCTGCATTTTGTTTATGACCAGACGTGGGTCATGGCACAATGTGTTGCCAGCGTGCAGCTTGATGGCACTGCAATTTGTATGTGCTTTCGTTGCTATGCAGAAAACTGGCACTATGAGCGCGATAGCATGAGACGTGGGCCCTCTGGGATGAACACAGGCAGGACGCAGTTTAGGGAGCCGAGGGATGCACCATACAGAGGTGGACACGAATGGAGGAGTGACTTACAAAACGACCAGGCCTGCAGGGACGACTCCTTGCTCTTCGTCGGAGACCAACGTGGCAAGGAAAATTCCTCTCCGAGGAAAACTTGCGGTGAGCTACACAGTGTTAGCAGCTGCAGCCTGTGCCTTTTTTTAAGAATTCTGAGAATTGGTTTGCCAGTCTATGTGCTACAGCAGAATCTTGTTGATACTATTCGCACGGGAATAATTGAAAATTATGGCACATTATTAGAAGATTGTATTATCCGAAACAGGCCCCAGAAGGCTGTGAATGAGGCTTACTTAACACGGAACTTGCATTTACGACTGAGCAGTGAATAGCCTGTCATTTTGCTCTTGACTTCTCAATGTCCGGAAGCAGGCATTTCTGAAACCTATAGACGCAAGTCGCACTTTCATCGCTTAGCTTTGTACCTGCAACAAAGCAGGGAAGAGCGTCTGAAACCTCAAGCATTACCACTCTGCCAACTCTGCCCTGAGCTTCACCCCCACAGATCACCTCCAAAGATGAACATGCGGAGAACTTATCCGCACGCGACATCTTTGTGCACTGCCAAGGTCACTGTGCCAACTGCGACAGCAATATACCAGCCTACGGGACTCTCCGCGAAAATTTTTAAAAATTTGGGGGACGCTTACGCTCCGCCGTTAAAGTTACGATGCAGTGGCGCTTCACGCGCATGGGCGATGTTTTTCTCGCTTTGTTTTATTTATTTTTTTCATACACCGATACTTAGCATCGGCACACATTGACTTTCCGTTCTCAGCAGTTTGATATTATTGAACACCTTTCTCATTTTTGTTTTAATTATTTACTTGGTCAAATATTACTACATTAAAAGTTGTTTTAATCGACATCAAGCATTGGCTTTTCAGTGTGAGCATTTTGACACCTTTGAAGCCCCCCTTTGCCAAATTTTTCATTTCTTAATTCATCAATTACAATGATTTGATTAACTTGTCATCGCCATTAACATACTTATCAGTCATCGATCACTAGAACCACAAATTATCACAATTCAATTTTTTTGTTACACAGCCTCTGATTATGTCCAATACGCAGTGTCGACAACTACGACGCCGACGGCTTTTCTGCCAAACGAGCTGCATAAGCTATTATTTAGAAAGTAAATTCTCAACGTCAGATTTGGGGAGGCGATTTGTTACGCGAGCAAAGAGTACTGAAACATCAGCATAAAGGATTACTGTTACTGCGTATTTGTTCTCTTGAAATTCAAAACCACAAAAGTTTTTATAATAGCTTCATATTCACATTATGCAAGCCAACGTGAAAATGTGATAAAGGCATCACTCTGGAACAGAAAAAAAATATATATATATCCTGCCAAGAAACTTAAGCGGAATTGTATGTATGTATCAGTAAGATTTCGCAATACTCATTGTGCAAGCAATATTTCAAATCATTTCTCATACTTTCGGTGCCACTTTTGGTGGCCGTGCAACCAAAACAACAAAGCCGGCATGCCCTAATTAATTGTGCTGCCGAATATACGCATTGCATAAATTTTGCAGGTCATGCTCTGGAATATACTATTATGAAATTATTCACGTTATTACATCAAGGTTATCCTGCGACACTAACCAGTACAGTGTTAGCATACAGTCAAATCTCAATACTATGAATAAATGAATTTTTCAAATTTACGATTTATCTTAAAACCGCCAGCAGATTTCTAATATTTTCAGTGTAAAAATATTTCAGAACTGTGAATTTCAGAATAACATGCATGACTTATCTTTTTTTCCTCTATAATCAAGGGCCATCAGTATTACGAATTTAACTTAAAATTAACAGTGCCACACCTCTCACATGAAACAGAAATCATTGTTTCTGTGTGCATGCCCTGTGGGCAGTACCTATCGTCATCACCATATCTAGTGCAAACTCCTAGTGCTATCGCAAAGCTGTAGTTTAAAACGCAATAGCCGGCTAACGAGCTTATTTGTTATGTGTCATTCACCAGTCGGTCGTGCCATTCACGCGTGCAGGCAGGTTATTTTTGTGTTGCGAATGATCATACTGCGAAGTTCGTGCAAAATTCAGTGATGATTGCAGCTAGCGGTAAAGTAAAGAAACGAAAGCAGTTTTCACTGCAGGAAAAAGTGACCATATTGCAAGAAATCGCCTTAGGGAAAAAGCAAATTGGCTTGTGCAGACAGCTTGGCATTGCCCCATCGACTTTTGTGGTCAGTTGAATCCCGCCACAACGAATACCGCCACAACGAATAATTTTTTATTCCCCGCGAGTATCCTATAAGAATTAATGGCCTAAATTTCTCTGCACAGCGAACCATTTTTGCAGAGCGTTTCCGCTTCAACGAAATTTTCGCGTTCAAAATCGAAACCGAAACTAGTTTTATTGGCGAGAAGTCCAAGTCAAATCCAAAGCCACATTAAGCATGAAATCACGTGATTGCAGTTCCGCCATTTTGGCTTTGTGTCGTGGTCGCGTTGTTCACTCGCTGCCTTTCTCTTCGACAACGACGAGTTTTCATCCGCAGGACACGATGGCAACGCAAGTGAAAAAACGCAAAACTCTTTCCCTTGAGCAAAAAGCTCAAATAATCGCCCAAGCAGAAAGCGGAAGGAAGAAAGCGGCAATTGCTGAAGACTTCGGAATTCCTGCAAGTTCGCTGTCAACGATTCTAGGCAATAAGGACAGCGTGAGAATGGCACTTGCTTCAGGCACATCCTCGAAGCACAAAAAGGTGACGCGGCCCCTCCATGAAGAGTTGGACAAAGCAGTGCATGCGTGGTTTGTGGAAGCACGAGCCAGCAACGCCCCCCTGTCCGGAAGCATCGTCCAGCAGAAAGCCTTGAACTATGCATGCCTACTTGGCATTGATGATTTTAAAGCCAGCATTGGCTGGCTAAACCGTTTCAAGGCCCGTCATAACATCGTTGGAAAAGTGTTGTGCGGCGAGTCAATGTCAGCAGACGTGGACGGAGCAGCTGCTTGGAAGGCGAGTAACATGGCCGGAATTTTAAGCAACTTCGCGCCTGCAGACATTTACAACGCCGACGGGACCGGGCTATTCTACGAGATGTTGTCGGCTAGGACGCTCGACTTCAAGGGGCAGCGCTGTCACGGCGGCAAACACAGCAAAAAACGCATCACAGTGCTGCTTTGCACAAACATGGATGGCTCGGACAAGCGTCCGCCGTTAGTCATAGGCAAAAGTGCCAAGCCGCGCTGTTTTAAGGGAACTCGTAGCCTACCTGTGCAGTACAAGGCGAACAACAAGTCATGGATGACCCGCGCTATTTTCACCGAGTGGATGATGGCATTCGACCGCGACATGAAGCGGCAGGGCCGTAAAGTTTGCTTGCTTTTGGACAATTTTTCAGCGCATCACTCCGACGAAGTCAAGCTCACTAACACGGAGCTGAGGTTTTTCCCTCCCAATTGCACGTCTGTCTTACAGCCTCTCGATCAGGGCGTGATTCTTAGCCTGAAGCGCGCTTACCGCGGGAGGTTAATTCAGCGGCTGCTTTTTAACACTGAAACCGGCCGAGACACGAAGGTGGACTTGTACGTGGCACTGCAGATTATGTCTGCTGCCTGGAGCACACTGGGGCGCTCAGTAATTGTGAACTGTTTCAGGCACGCCGGATTTGCCGAAGGTCGACCCGTACACTCTGCTGGCCTAACACCAGGCGTTACAGACGACGACGAAGAGGCGTCACCGGCTCCGGGGATCGCGGCCGCCTGGAAAACGCTGGGAGAAATAGGAACCGTGCCGCCTAATCTCGAGCTCGACGAATACATCGGCGCTGACGCTTGTGTTGTTGTTCACGAAGATGTGAGTGATGAGCAGATCATAAAAGCTGCTCGGAATGATAAGGACTCTTCCGATGAAGAAGACGACGACGTACAGGAAGCGCCGGCTGCGGCAACCGCCGTACAGGTGATGGACGCTTTTGATGTCATCAGGAATTTCGTTGCTGTCCGAGACGACGATGTTGCAATGGGTTTGCTGACCGAGTGCGAAAATCGCGTGACGGCGTTGCTCGCCGTGAAGCGTAAGCAAACCAAGCTTACAGATTTTTGGCATTAAACGCCTTTGCTGCTGCTTGGGCAATTCTTTCTGCGTTTCACGTCAAATTTTTGCGATAACGAAGTTCCGCGAGAACGAATTTTTTTTCGTGCATCGTGAATTTCGTTATAGCGGGATTCAACTGTATTGAAAAGCGGAAACAAGGTTGTCAAACTTCACTGGAGATGAGGTCATAGCGAACTTTTATGTCTTCTGTGCCTGAACAAAGTCCTTACTTTCATCGTCTGGTGCAACGACGTACCTGATGATGTGTTCTGCAAAGTGGAAGGTGTAAAGGCAAATAACTGATTTCTTCAATTAAAGCAGCTTTGAAGTTAGTGAAACACTTTCATTAAAAATTTTGCGCATCTGCTCATGTTGTGCCTGCTGCCAAGGTGCATCATTTTCATCTCTAGATTTAGCCACTGGCTTATAACTGCTCATTGTGACAGTTTGAAAATGCAAAAGATTTTTGGTAGTCCCTTGTGATTGAGTATATTGAGATTTGACAGTAGTACAGAGCATGTTGATGATAGTTCGGTATGTCGTGCACCACCTGCTGGGGGTTCTGCGAAGCTTATGTGAGCCCCATCTGCTGCGTCTCCCCGCCGTTTTTTGTATGTTTTTGCAGTGCGCTTGTTTTCACAACATATGTCGTGTGGGAGCTGCCAATTAGTCATGAATTTGCATTCTCGAGGCCTTTAATGGCATGAAGGAACAAATTTCTGCATTTTCAGACGCTCGAAGAACTATCAAATCAAAACCATAACTGAGGCCAGATATGCATGGAGAGCTGCTTGAATTCAGTAGGCACCTGCATGGCTGGGTTTTCTGCAGGGTGCAATGATGTCACGTTCCCTTACTGTGCTAAATGCTGGCATGGCGTCACCTTTGGCAACATTTATTGCCACAACACAGACATCTAAGCACGATGAAAGTGGTTCTTCCGTTTTGTCAATTTTCTGCAAGGAACACTGCAAAAATAAGCATGCACACATTAGCAGTCATTCTCAGTCTAAAAAACAAAAGTCTAGAGTTGCAGCTGGTGCAGTGGAAGATTAAAAAAAAAAAAAAGGCTGTACTGCGCATACTTTTGTTTTGGAGCCTTATTTCTCAGTGACCTCTCACAATGCCGCATTCATCAGTGGAGTGCCTTGTTTTGCAGCTCCCATCCCTAATGGTACTTGCAATGGCGTTGAGAGCAAGGGGATGTCACCTGGTGAGAAGGAAAAGTGCAAGAAGCCAAGCGATGTCCCTACGAGCGAACAACGCATGAATGACAGCGAGCCTGCTGAAGTTGCTGTGGAAGTGGCGAAGGAAATGAGTGGGCAGGGAGACCAGAACAGAAGTACTGACGTACAGTGTGAACCATCCCAGAGAAGCCAGCAGCTTGCCTCTCACTCTCAGTGTCCACAGCCCTCCATTGTATCTCAAAAAATCGCTGCAGTCTGTGGGCATAACCGTGACTCTGCCACCATTGAAATCCAAAAGAAAGTAGCTCCAGCGAGTAACAACACGTGGGCACATCAGAAGTGCTCAGAAGTGAAAGACAGCACAGCAGAAGTGCTCTACTTTCGGCCAGCTGAGTTGATGGTTCCAAAGCTATCGTTTTAATCTAAGGGTGCTCTGTAGCATCTTGCATACTAGTCAGAAATGGATTTCGTCATCAGGCACATTGCTTTTGCTGTTGCGATGACCACACATTAAACATTCAGTGGTTGCATGTTTATTCATAGCCATATTTTACCTATCGTGACAGTTGTGACATGAAATTTTTCAACATCAATTTTGAGACATTCAACTTTACATCAAGCTTCTGTTTTGTAACAGCTGATCAGCAGATGAACTGTTTCATAATAAGCATGCATCAATTTGCAAATTTAATCCTCAGAATTATTTATATTTACATACATTAAAGGAGGCCAATTACAACAGCCCCTCTGCTTAAGTGTTCGTAAATAAGCTAGTGCCGGCGTTTCTCATGAAGATTGCACCTCCGTCATGATTTCAAAATAAAATGTTTTGCACCAGTGACAATGCGCTAAGTAGTAGTAGTTGTACAGCCCAGTAACACAAACTGCACCAGGTTTTGCACGTTACCTGGGAGTAGTAAAAAGCTGCCCCTTCCTAGTAACTGCTTATTTGTACAAGACACCCTCTGGGGCCTTGTTTTTCATGATTGCAAAAAATCTCGTTCAATTAACATTACCTGATCCACACACACGAAGCCACAAATGGATGAAACTCCAATTAGGCATTCATGGTATTTCGTTACATAGTTGCTATCAGTGTCACATATTATTAAGCAGTTACATACCATTACTGAATACTATCCAGCAAAACCAACAGTGAAATTCATAACTATATATGCGTGTTCCTTATCATTCTTTTGCTTTCATAGCTTCAGCTTAGCAACACAAGAAACAGAACATTAGCCTGTTGCATCAAACTTCACAAATGGCAAGTCAGCTGTGGGAGGTCGGAATACAAAAAATGTTTCCTAGTGTTTCCTGGGGTAGTTTTGCTCAATTTATCCTGTACTGTGCCTGTTAAAGCACAATGTGGCAAACATGCTGAACTTTATTTTAACACTGCTGCCTCATCAAAATTAGTACCTCACGGGCACCTTGGTATGTAGCTTTTTCTTTGCACCTTTTGAAAACTGGTCACAGGATCCAATACTTTTGTACAAGTGCCTGATATTGCAGTGGGACACCACACTGAGACAATATGCTATCATTAAATAAATTGAATGAATAACATTTTTTGCCTTGAAGCGAGGATATTCACCACCGCAAATTAAACGTGCCGGCAATGACTATGGCACATTCCACTTGCCACTTGTGGAGTGATGGCGGAACAAACTTGCACCATGCTCAAAGGCAAACAACGCATGATTTAACAAATGCAAATCCTCAGTACATGAGGTTCTCCATATCTTCACAATAATTTACCATCCCTTCCAAGCATAACACACCAACATGTTCACCAACTGCTACAGCATTTTCCAGTGCAGGTAAATTAGGCAACGACAAGCAATCCTGTTTGAGTGCTGCAGTCTAATACACTCAATAGAAGCCTACCAATATTCACAGAAGAGTTAATAAAAGCTCAGTTTCGCTAAACAAAACTTTCCTTCTACAATTAGTTTGAGGGTACACACTAAAAGACATTGAAAGGGAATGCTATCTCTTGCCCAAAGCTGGGCAGTGGAACATTGCAGTGGGAGATCACTTCTATGGCATTATCTATACTCCGAAAGGCATGTTCTACATAACCATATTCATGGTTGCACGTGCACAAAGGAAATGCAGCCTTTGAACATGGTGCAAGCACCCATATTCGGCATCTTTTAGAACAGCTTGCATCAAAATAAAAACCATAACTTCTGCCAGCTCAACAACAATTGTACTGCAGTTGGCAACACGTAAGTATGAGAGTGCAAATAAAATCAGTTCATTGTAAGTGACTCTCAATGAAGCTGCCAGCGAAGTGTCGCATGGTTAACTTGTTGATGTGGCTCGTCGCTAAGTTCAGGTGACCAAAAGAGGACCGAAACCCACACAAGGTTCCGCACATTGTCTGCTGCTTCCGACCTCCTGCCTGCCTCAAGGATGCAGGTGCCAGTGAAAGTATAGACTTGGGGGTGGTGGGCCGTGGTGATGTGGCTGATTGCTGCGTTGTGTCCCCAAAGGAGGTTTTTATCTACAGTGTGCGGCTGCGTTAGAGGTTCGGCAGTATGTCTGGATGGACGTACTTCACCAGGTCATCTTGGCTGCCAATAAACACCACCTTTTTGGCTGTGACCTCATTAAGCCTAGAAGAAAAAGAATAAATATCCTATTGCTTTCTTTTTCGAAGCCAAAGGAACAAAAATGACCCCTTTGCCTTCGTGCAATACCAACGATAAAAATTATTCAATCTGGCTGCAGTCAAGTAAGCTCGATTAACAAACAACCTCTCTCGCCGACACTGTTTTAGAACTGCAAGTATGACATTAGTAAATGTTAAATTTTCCAACATTCAATGCATATTTTGTAATTTAATGCTTTTATTCTGCAGCTCGAGTGACATCACACGATGCACACGAAAGCTGCAATATATTCGTTGCGTTGCAGTTTTAATTTGCATTAAACTATGCTGCTCCAGGAGCTGGAAAAGCAAGGACTGGGATACGATATGCTCGGGTAGCACAGATGCACGTTGCAGCTATGTATTCAAACACGCGGCGCGCCCACCTGTCGTGGTGCATGAAACAGACGGGCATGGTATGCAAGCTCGCTAGAGACCTCCGAACTATCATATTGCTATTTTTACGGATCTCGCATGATCTTGTACTCACAACATTGGAGCCATTGTTTGCAACCTGAAACTGAAATCGAAACTGTGGAACAGAATAAATTCGATTATAAGATTATTTACTAAGCAAAGGCGAATTTTGAGCCATGACCTATGTTTACTAATATTTTATGCATAATTCCAAAGCAGAAATATATGAATAAAAATTTCATGTCTCTACCCCTTTAACATTTGCTGACATTGCACAGTACACTGGTGCCTTGGGTTTTTGCCTCCTTTGTCCGAATTGGCAGTCGGGTGCCCTAACCACTGAACCACTTGGTGGGGCAATTAAAAAATTTCTATCCAAAACATAATTTTCACTACAAATAGCATACCGGGGCCTTGCTTAATGCTAATTCTATTGCTCTCCAACAAAGAACATCAATACTTTATACACGTGCAAAATGTCCTACATAATAGTTCAAAACTGCAGTATTAGGATAATGGATTTCGTGAAATGCACATTGTGGAACCATGAAACAGTGCGATTTCAAAATGAACACAAGGTGTGGGGAAGAGAGCTGCTGCCACTCGCACTCACCTATACAAGAATTGCACTAAAGCTAGTTAATGCTTCTCTGCACATCTATATTCGCATGAAAATCTGTCTTACAAACTACAAACTATCAGTATTAAAACTACAGCCAGCTTTCTTCCTATGAGAAGCAAAGTGAAGGCTAACCGAACCTATTTGTATTGCAGGCACTTATCCAGCACTTCTGTTTTGCATTCCCGTAATCAGGCACATACATGCGTAAAAGCGGACAGACCATGTGAATTGCTAGAAGTACTGCTTTTCAGTATAAAAAGATGCGCCGACAAAATTACTCGGGTAAGATGGCAAAGATAGGGCGCATAGATAGCTATGTACTAAATCTACAAAATGCGCATGAGCTGCAGGTATTCCATCACTCCTCTCCACAGTGCAAGAATTTTTAAGTTGGCTTCACTATCACTGAACATATTGGCGATCGAAAAGCCTCCTCCTCTCAACTCTGTGCACGCCGGCGGGCAAGATTAAATGAAGAAAGCAAGCTGTGGCGGCGCCTTACAGCACACCGTCTTGACTGCAGCAAGCCCAGCCGACATCAGGAAGGGAACGTGCAAGGAGATGTCACCCTAATCAGTGGCAAACTGTCACGAGGAGCACTTTTTAAAAATTATCTGCAAATTATAGGCTCCAGAGATTCTAAATTTGACTCAAACGCTCACAAAGACTATCTCTATGGATTTGTAGCATTCGAATATTACCGCTATGCACATTTCAGAAACATCCGCTTCATCAGAACAATCTAGCATGCCACAGTGAGTGGTCTCTCCAAATTTGCGCACTGAATTACAACCAGGCATTGTCAACCCAGCTATACTGACTGAAGGAAAAAGGCCTTAGCCATTGATCTCCAATAGACCTCCCTGATGTAAGCAATCTGACATTTAAAAAAAGGTGTTTCCCAATGGGCAGAATTGTGCACTTTCATTTCTCAACTGCTTTTCTTGGGCTGAGCACTGCTTGCCTATTTCTCCCAATTCGGAATGGAATGCTGCACATTTTGCCTATCAGATCAGATATGTGCTCTTACGACGTAGGCCAGGAGATGTCTATTAGCCCTGCACTACGCCAGCTGCAGCATCCCCACAAATATCTGGCAATCGCAGAACATAGTGCTCGCAAGTACAGTCGCGGCTCCTGCCTTTTCTTGCATAATCCATAATAGCACAGGGGAGCACGAAGGAACATCCTGCACACAAAGCACTTAGGTCAGGAAATCTTACAAGCTCATATCGTATCGAAATTTGTATCAGCTATGATCGTGCTACCAATATTCTACTGTTCTTTAATTATATACGTCTTTTACTGGGTGATGAATTTTCTTGCCACCCATTGCTCACGCCATAATATAAGCAGGGTCGAGAGTTACCTTCCTACACACTGCTTGAAAAAAAAAAGTAAAGCAACCTCATTTTCATGATTACTCTTATTGCGAAGTTTTATCAACATCAACTGTGCCAAACACTTAGCAAGCAAAGAAGTGAAACCCTTGCAACTTACGCTCAAAAGTAATCATGAAGAAACGACAATGAGAAAGGCCCTGTAAACCACTGGGGCGGGGCATCTGCTCTGCTCTCTACATGAAATTTCAGTTAGTATCACAGTACAACCACTAAACCACCTCCTCCATCATAAATGACCAAAGCCGTCATCAACACCCAACTTACAGACTCTTTTTAACATGAGGCAAGCTCAACACTATATCATCCTGAAGAGTCTCAAGCTATTCTGGATTATTCCAGGATCCAAACTATGCTGCTGGAGTATGCCTCAGACATCAAATGGCATGCTCAATCATGCACTTACCATCCGCGGATGACAGCCCAGCATCCAGAAAAAATTGTGGGCGAGTTGAGGACAAGGCAGATACCAAGCCGCTCAGGGTAATGCTTGCTAAGCAGCCAGATGAGGTTTTTGATAAGAGGATAGTCCATACTGTTTAGACCAAAATCCTTAAGGTCAAAGATGATGCAAAGGTTGTCTACAACTTCCTCGAAGCACTTCTTACATGCTTCCTCCTACAGACGTGAAAAATACAAGCCAGAGTCAGGCATCGCATGGGATGATCGGCATTTCTACACTGCACAGCCTCACCAAGACACCGCTGATGAATAAAACAAGAAACCTTGTTCCAGACACAGCAACGACCATGCACACGCACAAAGAGTAAATTACATTTGCATGCTTTAGCATCTGATACAATAGTTACATTTGTTAAGCAATTCAAAATTTAACAAGGAAACTAACTATTTTCAATGCAACATTGAGCCAAGAATGATCCTCATCAATCAGGCTAAATCTGTGGTAAAATAAAGACCCCTCTACGTGAACCTCAATTGCCAGTAACTTGCATTACTCATAACGCTGCATAACCTTCGCACGTTTTCCACACATGCACACACCCTTCCAACCTAGCAAGAGTGAAGGTGAATTGCAGTTGGCATTGCATGTGACATGTGATGGAGCTTATTCTGCTCTTTGCAAATAACACCTTCTTCAGGAGCATGACGGCTCATATTCTTCTGAAAGCTGATTGATGTTCCCAGAAATTCCTTGGCCCACTCTTGGCCACTAAAGCGTGGCTATGTGCTGTTACAAAACATTACATGATAGCATGTTTCCTCGAAGTTACCATATCTTATTATAGTAAAATTTCTATTGCAATCACTTGTTAAAGTTCTTTCATGATTGTTTACTTGAAATGCTCCACATTACTACTCAGCCACCACCTCCACAAATGCGTGACAAAAACCAAACGACTAGTACAAGCGTGTAGATTGGCATACAAACTGCACTAACATAACTCTTTATTAATGCACAGAACAAACGATCACCACGCAATTGTAAACGGCACCACATTGGCTCAGCAATTAGAGCACTGCTGAATCCAAAGGCAAAGGTTCAATCCCAACCGCGGCAACCATTTTTCAGTGGAAATCTCCACGTACTGCGCAATGTCGGTGCATGCTTCAAGCAAGCGCCCTACCCTACGGTATCCCTTATAGCCAGAGTCACTTTGGGACATTGAACCCTATTAACCAAACCAAATATGACTCTAAATAAGCCTGGGAATAACCCCACATTAAATAAGCCTGGGAATAACCCCACATTGGCATTAAAAAATAAAGTGCAAATACAGTGGTGCTTCATTAATATGAACAACTTTTTCCCGTGCAAACTGTTCACATAGCCAGTCATTAGCAGTAATGACCTGTGCAGAAAAATAAGGTTGAAGGAGTATAGACACATCATTTTCGGGTTCGTGTTTTATCCTTTGTAATGATGCCTAAGAAAATTTGTACATGAATCACCACGTCATATTTGCCTACGACTGCTGAATAATCGAACTTCTTTTCTCACCTGTTTCTGTTTCGGCTTCAACAGCCGATCGATGGCTGTGATGTCAAAATCAAGTCATATAATCATTCCGGTGTCATTTGAATTCACTACAATGATAAAGCCAATCTGCCTCAAGAATAGGAATCACTACAAGTGAAGAATCAGTTGTTATATCACTGTTTTTCATGCTGCGCGCCAAGACTTGATTGTGACATCACAGCCACCATCTCTCGGCTGCTGAAACCAAAACTGGTGAGAGAAGAAAATTCAATTATAAATCATTTAGCAGTCGTAGGCGAAAACTGCGTTCAGATCAATATACAGGAATGGCTTACGCATCATTAACAAGAAAAATGCCACCAAAATTTGGTGGCTATAGTCCTTTAAGGTGTGCTTGAATATCACTAAGTAAATAAACTATATATGCTACATAATAAATAATTATAAATTATAATAAATAATAATAAATAACAATATAACGATAGAAACAATGCCTGTTTTTTCTCATAATGGTGATCTTTTAAATAGAAAATAGATGAAACCTTTGGAGCATAAAACTCCAAGCACATTAGCCTAGCATCTAGTATCTTTAAAATAATGTCAGTCAGTTTATGCAGCTAGTAGCCCATGATATACATGACAGCACTGCATGTTGTGATGGCATTATTCTTTACTCAATTGTTCGTATCCCACAAGTAGCTAGTATAGGGAGCTTGCATGAACCGATGCATGCTGGGCAATCCGCCATGATGTTGTTGACAGCAGAAGACACAGCACGTCACTACCACACTAGCCTCATCTAAATGGTCGCTTAGTACACGCAGATGATTCTGGCGTGATTGGACAGGCCGACTGCGGGTTCTTCTCTTCACAATTCCAAAAATATGTCTACACGAGTGCGAGAAGGCAAATGATCCCTCTAGCGACGCCGACGCAAGTGGCTGTACAGGCCAACACACTGAGATCGACACCAATCCGGGAAAGTAACAAACTACTCGCCAGAACTAGAAGTCATGAATGTCGGCGATGTCGACGGGCGGCCACAGGTCCAGACGCATAGTGCAGTCAGTCGTCTGCGCGTAGCGTGAACAGGTCAGCACTGCACTGCTTTGCATTCTTCATAGCGCACCCGATTTTTCGGGCACAGCGTCAACGCGTACGTTCCTCACTGATATCTTGCAAAATCTTGCACGCACGTAAGGGCAGCGCATGAAAAGCTGAGTGTTTGCTCGGTGAACGTCGAAAACGACACGGCCCTTGCTCCATTCAGCCTGGCTGCGCTGCCCGCCGTCTGCTGCCAACGACATCATGGCGGACTACCCAGCATGCATCGCTTCATGCAAGCTACCTATATGTATTGAGTGAGATGACAGGTGCTGAATGCGGCCGTTAACATAGCAAAAGCTGCGGAGAGTTTCTTCACACCCATTCATACAATAAGGCCAAAGGGAAGGCACATCAACCAGGCCTTCAAAGCATCAAGTCACAAAACAAAACAAAAAAGTCATCACTCAGGCCTCTTTTTCTTTACCAATGTTTCTCACTGGTGTCCTGAAAAGAAAGTGGAGGAAACATCTTTCTCGGGCAAATAAGATTTTCCTCCAATTGCTATCTAAATGAGCAAAAAAATGTGGGCTAATGGACTCTGCACATTTTCACCATCCATTTTCTACACAGCAAGTTTTCATATAAGCGAGATATAAAAATATACTGAATAAATTTGGTCCTTGGAAAAACTATCTCCAATTCCATTCCATACAAACTAAACTCATATTAAAGGGACTTACTTGCCTGTGCCTCATTTCTGCTCACAGTATGAATTGCACATAACTACAAAATGTCAAAACCTTTTTCAGACATTATAAACATTTTCACACCTTCATATTATACAAATAGCTCAGCCAATTCAAACAAAAACAAAATATCAACTATAAAGTGTGCCTAACATCATAGAAAACTACTCTCTTATAGCACAGTGATTGACATGCCAGCATATTTCATATCTGACAGTGGTGAAAAAATGCATTTTTTTAATCGAAACTAAAGTCCAAAAGGAGCCATACCAAGATGAAGACGATGAACCTAGTCAGCTCATCAATGTCCCTCTCTTGGACATTATGCTTGCAGGCAGGGATATAGATGACGGGCCTGAACATGGGAATAAGTGCACAGAGATTAACCACCACGAAACCCATACCAAAACCAATCAGGTCACTTATGCTGTTGGAGCTCAGTCAGCACCACAGAGATTAAGAGAAGTCTCAATGAATGGATACAAACACGAGAATACAGCTCTCATACACAAATCCCGTACAAAACAAAGAAAGCTAGCATAACAAGGGGCTAAACCTTCAAGCGCCTCTGAAAAGACTGAAATAAGCTCCGACTCAGAGTTGCACAGAAGAAGAAACAAGGTGTATACGACTTTTGCATTTAGCAGGTCACAGACCACCAACCTTTATGTCCGGCATTCTGTCTGTTACCCTGAAATATACAGAAAAGTAAATGATGGCAATCACACACCTGCCATAGAAGTCTCGGTTGGGAAGAACCATGGCTTTCTTGGACTCAATGTTTCTTTTGATATCAGGGTCACTGGAATTGATTTTCTTAACCCCGTATTCTGTGCGCCATTTGTTGCACTTGAGAATTGCCTGGAAAGCTGCATCAACTGTCCGAAAGGCTCTCAAGAACCTTCTGATAGAGTAGTCGTTGTGATACTGCAAAACAATTGGCACAATTTCAGTACAGGTTCTTCAATTACTGGCCTTTACTGGCTTAACCCACAAATGAGTTCCTATTAACAGAATAATTAGTTATTTGACAAGTTCCCGCTCGTCACACCAGTAGAATCAGAAGTGCTTTTAAGTGCAGGTCACAAGAGACACGAAAACTCGTGCCTCTATTCATACACCGTTACGCTGCTTCGACCATAACAATAATACATTTTCTACATAATTAATTTCTTGCTTTCACTTGCAATGAGAAGATTGAGGCTTGCAATGCATTCAGTAAATGACCTCGCGTCAAACGAAGGAGCAGCACAGAAACTGCTACAATGATGAAACTACCAAGACCGTACTGACCTGCTCTGGGTCTGCGTCAAATATCATCTGAAAAGAAAAGAAAAAAAGCGTTAAAGCTGGGCACGGCAGCAAAAGCAAAAATGACGTAGATCTGACATACCGCGGCGGCACTCCACATTAGCCGGTACTCATTAAAGGGCAGCATGTCTATCACATTAGACTCACTTTCAGTCGCTTCTTGAGCTCTTCGAAATCCTCCTCCGATACCGGTGACGGCGTTGAATTCTGATCTGCCATTGCTGTAGACATAAAGACATCAATTGTCAACGAGTCGTCATGAAACCGAAAGCATGTGGATGCAAGCCATATCGAGTTATCGCTGACATTGTGAAATACAGACGGCCATAAGAAGGATAAGAAAGGAAGCAGGCATCTAACAACTTGTTGACTAAACATCCCAATGACCATTTTGTGAGGAAATTGCCACGATTAGCACAAGAAACCGAAGCAACAAGTTATCTTAGCGAGCAGCTGTGTCATACAGTTTTCAGTAGCATTTTCCCAACAAGCCCAAACCTTCTCCTCACGCTTCTGCAGCATTCAACTTCGTAAAAGCCAAATTCAGGTCAAAAGCAGTAAGAATATCCATTACTTATCAATGAAAAGATGAAACGTATGGTTTGAGCAGAAAGGCGTGGGAACGTAGAAACAAGAACCCTGAGCAAAAACCTGCGTTCAACGAAGTGGACAAAGTGTCTGCAGCATTTTCTGTTACCTTCGATAACTGTGTCGAGTGTATTGGGCCGGAAATTAAGTGGTACAATCGCTTATCATGGTCAAGCAGATCAGAAAATCAAAGCTGGTATCAGACGCCCTGCAGCTCCTGCAACCGCGATTCAACGGTCGCCGCTGCTCACTAGATGACGCCACCGACTCTTTAAAGTATGTTTCCGTCTTTCCGTGTTCTGGGCCACGTAAAAAGCTCACACGTCTTTTGGTGCGCCGTTACGTCATCATGTTGGAGAGAATTGTCTTGAATCTCTTTGCAAACATAATAATAAAGCTAAGACAAAAAAAAAACGTGTTAAATTTATAGTAATGCTATAAAGATACATTATAATTAGGATGCGCAAAACGTTGGTCGTACCGTTGGTTGGACCGTCCTCAGTCGTACCATGCCATACCAAGGAACGAAAACCAAATGGTGTGTGTTTTGCGTGTTTTGTGAACAGACAGTTTCGCAGGGATGTTCGCGGGCATGTCCGCGGGCCTTCAAAGCGCGCCACAGATAGTTCCAGACCAGCAGTACGGTGGTAACGGTTCTCCTTTTTTACAAACTTGGGCATAATGCTAGGTCAGTCACCTAACCAACGTTCACCTAGCATAGTAGGGGTACAGTGCTGTAGTAGGGGAGATGAGATGAGAAAGGTAGCAGAACCTTGAGCAGCACATATGAAGCGAGGTAATCAGATCGAGAACAGAGGCCCTCGAACATTGTTTAGCCTGATGAGTTGGGGAAACATTGTCAAACTACAAAAAATTAGCCTGGTTTAGCTCCGTTTAAACCGATTAAGAAGTGCCAAAGCGCTGTTTGCAATAGTTTTGCCTGACGGATTTAGTATTGAGAAATTGTGTTTTATGCTGTGGACTTGTGTGGACCGAGAATTGAAATAAATAAAAGAGAAGAAAGAAATAAAGGAAAAAGACGCGCTTCTCAACAGCCGTCGTCCGCCACCGAAGCGGCGGCAGGTATGACGGGATGCACAACAGATACAGATACACCGGTGACAAGGAACCTCCGCCGCAAAGGGCAAAGGCCCCTAGGTTTACAGCACCGAAGGGCCGGGAGAAGTCACGCTCCCCACCCTTGAGGAAATTGGCACAACGATGTCACTGCACGTAAAAGTCCTAGGGGGTGGAAACAATTCCGTTCCCTTCTATAGGCGGTACCTATCTCACTCTAACAGTCTTACCTTTTTCCGCATAACTTGTGGCGCGGCTCAGCTAAAACAGTGAAAGATGATGCGGTTATCCTTCCCTAACCACGAATTTGAGACTGACGCAGAGTTCGCAAGGGGCTTGTGTACTATATGGGTGTCAGTGCACGCAAAGTGCTCCGGCGGCGTGGCGTGCAATCACATCCATCGCTTGTTGAAGTGGGATATCTCGTGCTCCCTTGAGAATTCCGAGCTGCTCTTCATCCCAGGACAACGGCTTCAGCGGTCATCATCACATCTGAGCAACTGTTAGCGGCAAATCCATATGTAAAGTATACACCATTAGGGTATTGGGACTTCTCATTCAGAGAAATCAGAAAAGCGCCGATACCCTGACTGAACAGCCTCTGTCTTGAAGGCCACTCGTCTGATTCGGCGCATTGCTAACAAACATGAACGGATATGCGGGAGGCTGTAAGCCCACGTCTGATACGGGCGTTTATTATCAGTCGCCTTACCTGTATACCTCAGTTGCCAGGAGCGAGGCCATGTTGACTCCCTTATTATATGTATACAAGGTGGCTCTTCATCTTCCCCATCGTGCTGCAACCTATAAGCTCCTAGCATTAGGGCACTGTGATGGAGCTCAAGAAAACTCACCTCAACTCTCACTACGACAGTCTCATGCACACTTCACGGAACGTCGCACAATCTGTGGGCTCGGAATAAGCTTCGAAACAACCATCACCGAGAAGGCCCAGCTGACACGATGGTAGAGGGAATCCAGTTCACGACACCCCTACTCGCTCTTCATTGCGAGCGTCGGAAGACGTGGGTCATAGGGCTATGGAGAAACATCTAAAAATGTGATGGTTAAAATACGTGGGGTTAGGCGGAGACCCTCATCGAAATACTGCGGCCGCATCTCTATGCAGGTGTAGCGCAGAGGTGCCAGCGTACTGTGTGATGTCAGTGCACGTTAAAGGTCGTCAGGTGATATAAATTATTTTGTTTGGTTTGGTTTGTGGGGTTTAACGTCCCAAAGCTGCTCAGGCTATGAGAGACGCCGTAGTGGAGGACTACGGAAATTTCGACCACATGGGGTTCTTTAACGTGCACTGAATCAGCCATCCACTACGGCACCTCAACCGAGAAATGTGAGAGGTACTGCTCCTTTTCTTTCCTGCAAACGAATTTAAACTTTACAAGATACATGAAATATGAGAAGGAAAAATCTCCCTTTACCATGCCACCCCTCTAAAATAGTTCCGCCGCTTTCCTTCTGTCGCTTTTAGATCGAAAATCTCCACCACTATATGCCTGCACTATCCTACAGAGGTCTTCTTTGACTCCTCTCCTACGGTTGCTGATTCTTCTGATTAGCCTAATTGACATATTAACTGATGTTTTCAGCTTTTGCAGGGTTTCTTTGTTTTTCTGTTAGCTTGTAGATACAGCCCCAATATCTTTATTGACTGCACCTCTGATTGGAAGTCCCCTCGCGCACACGCTAAGCGGGGTTGGGGGCGCTTGGCTCCTGGAACCGGGACCCCTGGGTTTGGATCTGATGGCCAGAAGCTCTGATTTTGGATGTGAGCATGTTAGGCCTGAATGACCTGCGAGTTCTGCAATAGTGTCTACCGCGCTTTGTAACGTTTCCTCTATCTGCACGTCATTCCCGTTCGTAGTCCAGAGTGTGATGTCATCTGTGTAGAATGTATGCCTCAGCCCAGGAATGGCTTCCAGTCTGGGTGGAAGCTTTATGAGGAAGAGATTGAAGAGAAACGGTGACAGTACCCATCCCTGCGGTGTCCCTCTACCTTCTAGCCGACAAGGCAATGGCTATTTTGCCTATTTTAATTATCGCGGACCTATGGCTGAGAAATGAGCGAATGTATTGGACGGTTTTTTCTCCCGGGTTAATGTCTGAGAGGTTTTCGAAAATGGCTTCGTGTGCCACCTTATCGAGGCCCTTGGTGAGGTCTAGCCCTAGCACTGCTTTGATGTCCGTGCCTTTCCCAGTATATATGACGTCTAATTTGAGCTGAACAATGACATCCTGCGTGGATAAATTAGCTCTGAAGCCTAGCATAATTGTCGGCAAGATCTCGTTGTCCTCTGCGTACTCCTAAAGTCTGTTTAGGGATCACATGCTCCATGAGCTTGCCTACGGAGGTGAGCGAGATTGGGCGTAGATTGGCTGTGTCTAGTTTCTTGCCTGGTTTGGGAATACAAGTAATCATTGCATGCCTCCAGGCTTGAAGGATTTCGCCCTCGTTCCAGTGCTTATTCATGAGCCCCATGATTGCCTCTACTGATTTTGCGTCCTTAACGCTTTGTTTGTGACCCCGTTCGGGCCTGCCACGGGTGTGATGCGGAGCTGCCCATGGCGAAGCGAACCTCTGCCTCCGTGATTTCTGAATCTAGCTGTGGATTTGGGAGTCCTCGGTAGTCTGGCAGTTGAGCCCAAGCCTTGCTGAGATATCGATCCTGTAGTTCTAGCAAGAACACTTCCGTGGTGCTCTCTTATTTATGGATCAGTCTAGCGAGCTGATTTTTCTGTGTTGATTTTGCCTGTGTTGAGTCTAGTAGGTGTCTGAGCATTTGCCATGTTTTCTTTACTTCTAGACGTCCGTTCATGCGGTCGCATATCTGACCCCACTGCTTTTCTTGAAGCTCCAGTGTAGGTTTATCTGTCTTTCTAGTTGCGCTATACGTTTCCTTAGCGGTCTTAGGTGTTTGTGCTTCTTCAGTCTCTTTTGCAGGCTGAGGTGGGCTTCCCACATTTGTCCTGAGCAGGATGGTGTATGCACTGCCATACCTAAAGTTAGATGCTGCGGAAAAAGGCAAAGCCGAGTCAATAAGTAGGCCTGCATGCAAAGCAGCCTTGGAGCTGCCGAACTACACATCGACAGAAAGACTCATGAGACTGGGAATACATAACACACTAGAAGAGCTCAAGGAGGCTCACCTCACAATGCAAAAAGAACGGCTTAAGCGCACCAAGGCAGTTAGAGCCATACTAGGGCGCCTAGGTACAGGCGTGGAACTTCCACCCGAGGATACGAAAACACAGCTACCCAAACTCCTTAGGAAGCGACTGACGATCAAACCACTACCAAAGAATATGTACCCTTTCCACCACGAAGGAAGGAGAAAAGCTAGGACAATAGCTCTACACGAAAAATACGCAATGAGCGAAGAAGCTGTCTATGTTGACGCGGCAGAATACATATCAAGCGGAGCGTTCGCATTGGCGGTGGTAGACGTGCACGGGCGGCTGCGGGCATCAGAGTCGGAAGTGACAAAATTTTCGGAAGCAGCGGAAGAGCCAGCTGCGGCACTAGCGAGCTAGCGATAGCTAGCACCGACGTGGATGCAATCTTCTCCGATTCTAAATTTGCCGTCCGTAGCTTTGGGGGGGGGGGGGGGGGGGGGGGGGGCAAATCTCAACTGCGGCACAGCAGATACTGAAACTGACCAGGCAACCATACAAAGAAATTGAGGTGATATGGGTGCCGGCTCACTCAGGGAATCCGAGAAATGAGGCAGCTCACAACATGGCTACAGGTTTCGTCAACTGAGTCAGTGGATCGTTGGTATCCATGGGTTACTCTAAGAAGGGGCTGGCATCTTTTCACGATATCAAGATTATAACGGCACAAATTTCCACCACCTGACAAAACGTTGGATAAGGCACAGGAGACCGCTTGGAGGAGACTCCAGACGAGATCCTTTCTTAACCCCTGTCTATCAGCAAAAATGTACCCGGATGACTTTAACTCCGCGTGCAGGTTCTGTGGTGAAACAGCCACGTATGATCACATACTATTGCAATCTAAAGAAGAACCTCCACCGGAGGATCTAGTACAAGTTTCTTCTCTTGAGCAATGGGAGGCTGTTCTGGTCAGCTCGGACCCGGGCATTCAATCCTTGGCCACCGAGTGGGCTGCTGGTAGATTATACGCGGCTGGAGGACAGAGCGGACAAGCTGGCAGGCCGTGTGAGCACGCGCGTCGCCAGAGCGCATAGCTATGCGACGAATCCGGCCTAGAGTAGCGTGAGCGGACTTACGGATGGCTGTCAGCCATGGGGTGCCAGTCCCAGAGAAATGAAGGAGAAGACTAAGAATGGCGAACGATTTCTGCCTGAGGAATTGGGGTATTATCTATCATAAAATTTATAGTGGGAGCTTTCCGTAAGCCAGTTTCATTTCCAATGCGAATGAAACAGGATTTTGTATGCGAGAGAGTTAGACCCAAAGGAGGGAGGCGAAATGTCAAGACATCCAGTGCATGCTGGAGGGCCGCCTGATGGACAGACATATATCCGGGTGACAGCACCATAAGGTTATATCATTAGCGTATGCAAGCACGCGTATAGAAGGGATGGTCTCTAGGGCTCGAATAAGTGGAATAAAAGCCACATTAAATAATGTAGGGGCGAGAACGGAGCCCTGGGGCACTCCTCTATTTGAGGGGGAGTGACCAAAGGGCTTTCCATGAACACGCACACTGAGAGTTATATTTGTTAGGAAGGCGTGAATGGAGAGGAGAAACCTGTGAGGGAGACCAGAGTTTGTAGGGAGGCAAGAATGGCTGAGTAAAGGATGTTATGCCTTTGTTATGTCTGTAGCGATCACGGTTCTAACAAGATGACTGTGCGGAGAGTGGTGAAGCACGTCAGCAGCCAAAGTAAGGCCGTCCTCCGTTCCTATTTGCGGTCGGAAGCCGATTTGGGATTCTGGATAACAATCATGGCATTCCAACCACTACGATAAGCGAGCAGCGAGAATATTGTCACATTAGGCGGTGTATATACGCATAAGGAAAAAAGAAGACCCTCGTGAGTTTGAGAGAAGACGACGTTCAACAGCGTCGGCTGGTGCCTGCAGAGAACGTCTGTTTGAAAGCCTTGTCTTCGGTGTCCGCCCTCTGCTACAAGCTGAACTACCCCGTAACACCTTGGTGGAGGTACTTTCGATTCCCCTTGCCACAGCTCCTCGTACTTTCGCGCCAGAAACCTGGATTTGCGCAGTGGACGTCATCTCCCTGAGCTCACCCCACCGACTACCACAGTAAGCATGGCATCCCAGGACGCATCACCCGCTACGCAAACTCCCGCTGCCCCCATGGTTTTAACCAAAATCCGTCATCCGCCTATCTTTAACGGCGAAGACAACAAGGATGTTGAAGATTGGCTCAACGAATGTGAAAGGTGCAGCAAGAATAACCGGTGGGATGCTAGCATAATGCTTGCAAACATAATCTTCTATCTGGCGGGAACGGCGAAGACCTGGTTCACCAATCACGAACAGGAGATGCCTACGTGGGACATCTGCAAACAAAAACTGCAGGACTTATTCGGCAAACCAATTGGGCGAGCTCTGGCAGCCAAAAAAGACCTGGCTACTCGGGCTCAATCGTCAACCGAGTCATCCTACATACAGGACGTTCTCACTCGCATTGTGTCGAAAGGTGAATACCTCTATGACCGAAGATGATAAAGTGGGCCATATACTTAAGGGTATCGCTGATGACGCATTCAATATACTTCTCTGCAAAGACTGCTCTACGGTAGACTCAGCCCTGCAAGTCTGTCGCCGTTTCGAACAGGCGAAGCAGCGCCGCATCGTCCATCGGTTTCAGCGCCTTCCCAACACGGCGACTATCCTCATGTGACGACTTGCCCACGTTACAGCAGCCTTCAAGTCAGAATAACCTCACTACCATCGTCCACAGGGAAATCGAGGCCTTGGCTCCTATTACACATAAATCACCTCCTGCACAGGCAGCAATAGCTATGATACAGGCTGTTGTCCGCCAAGAATTCGCTAATGTGGGCCTTGTTTCAAATCCTGCCCCACCACCCCCTGCACCACAGCCAATCCCAGTGGTTGCTGCTGCTGCCACAACCCCGCCCTACACACCGCGCTACCCTACCCGCAATCCTGCGCAGTGGCGCACATCTGACGATAGGCCTATTTGCTTCGTCTGCTGTCGAGCTGGTCATACGTCCCGCTATTGCCGCAGCCGTCCGGCTCCCCCCTCTCAACCCTATTACAGCCCTGTCCGCCATAACTATTATGCACCACGACGCGTTTCTGTCACCCCAGCACATCTTCGTACTGAGAACATAGAGCAAGACCGTCGTCCTAGCCGTCCTCCATCGCCTCAAGCCCACTATTCCCGATCACCTAATCGTCGCCGTAGCTTGTCCCCAACGTACCAAGGCACCTACTCGGAAAACTAGGCAACGCATCGCCCGGACATGACGCTGCGTTACCAACCCGGACAGCCAACTGTGTTTCGACCATCGCACCACGCAACAACCTGATCAATGTCCTCGTAGATCGAGTCCCTGTGCCCGCTCTCATTGACACTGGAGCCCATATTTCAGTTCTTAGTTCGTCGTTCCGCTAGCGCCTCAAGAAAGTTCTTACGCCCACTAACACCTCTACAGTTCGTGTTGCTGATGGAAACACTGCTGCCATCATCGGAATGTGCACTGCACGCGTTAGCATCGCCGGCCACCACGTCCCTGTGCTCTTCGCCGTCCTTACAACTTGTCCTCAAGACGTGATTTTAGGCCTAGACTTTTTAACAGCCCATTCCGCTCTCATTGACTGTTCCTCCGGACTTCTGCGCCTAGCCCTGCCCTATTGTGTTCATGACCCCAGTGCTGACCAATCCCAGCCTCGCCTCCGCTCCAGTACATTTACTCGCCTACCTCCCGAGGCGGCAGTATACGTGCCCATGTCACCTTTTCCCTCCCTTCCTGACGGCGACTACGTTGTCAACCCCATCACCGACATCACTCTACAGAGCAACATCGTCCTACCTCATAACATTGTACACGTCGAGAATAACCTCACCTACACTCCCGTACTCAACTTCAGCATATCTTCACAAGTTCTCCTGGAGGGCATTTTCCTTGCCGAGCTGTCGCCTTTGTCCAGCTTTACTATTTCTGCAGTGCTGTCCGACCGTCACACCGACGTACCTGCACAACCTGTCCCATCACATAGTCCGGAGGACCGCATCTCAGCCATGGTTGCCTCTGACCTGCGTCCTGAATATGCCAGCGCCCTTGCCGGCCTTTTGCGGTCATACAGCGACATTTTTGATTTCGATCACGGATCCCTGGGCCAAACGTCCGTCGTCACACATCGTATTGATACTGGAGATGCCAGACCTATTCATCGACGGCCTTACAGAGTTGCTCTTTCCGAACGCAGGATCATTCAGGAAGAAGTAGAGAAAATGTTGCCAAGCAACATTATTGAGCCGTCGAGTAGCCCCTGGGCGTCTCCGGTAGTACTCGTCAAAAAGAAAGGCAACGGCTGGAGGTTTTCCGTTGATTATCGACACCTAAACAAGATAACAAAGTAAGACGTGTACCCTCTTCCAAGGATCGATGACGCTCTCGACTGCCTGCATGGTGCTAACTACTTCTCCTCCATCGATCTCCGTTCTGGATATTGGCAGATCTCTGTTGACGAAAGAGATCGTGAAAAGACGGCTTTTGTCACTCCGGATGGCCTCTACCAATTCAAGGTGATGCCTTTTGGCTTATGTAATGCCCCTGCGACATTCGAGCGTATAATGGACTCCCTATTACGCGGGCTCAAATGGACCACATGTCTGTGCTACCTCGATGACGTCATCGTATTTTCATCAACCTTTGAAGGCCACCTCCATCGTGTTTCGGCTATTCTTGGCGTCTTCCGACAAGCTGGCCTTCAGTTGAACTCCAAGAAGTGTACCTTTGGTCGCCGGGAACTCAAGGTCCTAGGACATTTAGTCAACACCTATGGCATCCAGCCGGACCCCGACAAAATTCGCGCTGTAAGGGATTTCCCTATACCGAAATCTAGCAGTGACGTGCGTAGCTTCCTCGGACTTTGCTCATATTTCCGGCGATTTGTACCAAACTTCGCAGAAATATAGCCCGTCCGCTCACGCTGCTTCTGAAAAAAGAGGTCTCCTTTTCCTGGGGCCACGAACAATCGGCCGCCTTCGTCGCTCTTATTGCCCACCTCACCGGGCCGCCAGTGTTGGCTCACTTCAATCCGTCAGCGCCCACAGCAGTACGCACCGACGCAAGTGGTCATGGAATTGGTGCCGTTCGCGCGCAACGTCAGCTCGGTTTACCTCGCGTCATCGCCTATGCCAGCCGACTCCCCTCTGCGGCCGAACAAAATTATTCCATCACTGAACGTGAGTGCTTAGCCCTAGTTTGGGCCATTACAAAGTTCCGCCCTTACTTGTATGGGCGGCCATTCACAGTAGTCACTGACCACCACGCACTGTGTTGGCTTTCTACACTCAAAGACCCTACTGGCCGCCTTGGACGTTGGGCCTTGCGCCTTCAGGAGTACAATTTTTCAGTAGTTTATAAGTCTGGCCAGTTGCATCGAGACGCCGATTGCCTGTCCCGTCATCCAGTCGACCCGCCAAGTCAACCTGAATGTGACAATGACTCTTGCGTGCTCTCTATTTCTGGTTTCTCCAACATTCGCCGTGAGCAACGCCAGGACCCTCAGCTTCGCGGAATTATCAATCGCCTCAGCGCCGATCGCCATGACCCTTCCCTTCGTTTGTTCGTGCTCCACGACGGCACCTTATACCGGCACAATATGCGACCTGATGGCCCCGACCTTCTACTAGTAGTCCTTCAGCACCTACGCTCAGCCGTCCTTCAACAGCTTCACGACGTTCCTACAGCGGGTCATCTAGGCGTCTCTCGCACATACGACAGTGTGCGTCGTCGGTTCTTTTGGCCAGGCCTATATCGCGCAGTCTGCCGCTACGTAGCTGCTTGTGACAGCTGTCAACGCCGGAAAAAGCCATCAGTTTTACCAGCTGGACTTCTGCAGCCAATCGACATCCCCATAGACCCATTTTCTCGAGTGGGTGTGGATCTTCTAGGGCCTTTTCCACTGTCCGCATCGGGGAACAAATGGATTGCGGTGGCCACTGATTACACCACACGCTACGCGGTCACACGAGCAATAGCAACCAGTTGTGCAACTGATGTCGCTGCTTTCCTCCTCAACGACGTTATACTCGTCCATGGAGCTCCCCGCCAACTGCTCACCGACCGTGGCCGTTGCTTTCTGGCTCGTATAGTCGTCGAGATCCTACGGCTGTGCAACGTTCGTCATTCTTTCACGACTGCCTACCATCCACAGACGAACGGGCTTACCGAACGCCTTAACAGGACATTGACTGACATGTTGTCTACGTACGTTTCTGATGACCACCGTGACTGGGACATAACGCTGCCATTTGTGACATTCGCTTACAATTCGTCGCGTCACGACACTACCTGCTACTCCCCCTTCTATCTTCTATACGGCCGTGAACCTCTGCTTCCTTTTGACAGCCTGCTCCCGTCTGTCACCACTGCCAGCTCATATGCTCGTTACGCCATAGCCCGAGCTGATGCTGCCCGCGTTGTTGCTCGCAACCGACTCACAGCCTCTCAGCACTCCCAGAAACGTCGCTATGATTCCTGTCATCGCAACACCGAGTATTCTTGCGGCTCTCTCGTGCTGCTTTTGGACTCCAGCTTGCCGCGTTGGCCTCTCGGAAAAACTTTTGCCCCGTTATACAGGACCCTACCGTATATTACGACAAGTGACACCAGTGAAATACGAAATTGCGCCCTTGCATCCCATCCGCCATGCCTCTACACCACGCACCGAGACGGTCCATGTTGCACGCCTAAAACCGTACTACATGGACCTTGGTTTGGACGCTAGTACGCACCGGGACGGTGCTTTTCAGCCGGCGGGGTAGTGTCACATTAGGCGGTGCATACACATAAGGAAAGAAGAAGACCCTCGTGAGTTTGAGAGAAGACGACGTTCAACAGCGTCGGCTGGTGCCTGCAGAGAACGTCTGTTTGAAAGCCTTGTCTTCGGTGTCCGCCCTCTGCTACAAGCTGAACTACCCCGTAACAATATTTTCGTAAAGCTTGCAAATTGTTAGCGTCAGGAAAATTGGACGAAGGGCCGAGAGAGATACTGGAGGATGACCTGACTTCGGTATTGGAACAACAATAGAATGCTTCCACTCGTCCGGCATGACACCAGAATGCCACACATCGTTGAATGCATCAAGCAGGGTCTGCAAAGCTTTCCCTTCCAAGTTGCGGATAAGGAGTCAGGTATGCCGTCGTGCCCGGGAGCAGAGTTAGATTTGAGGCGCTTAATTGAGGCCAGCAGCTCTGCCATGGTTAAGTCAGAAGTAATCTCATCGAGGGGTTCGGTAACTGGTAAGCAAAGTGGAGAAGTCGAGGTGGAATCATTGTGTGGAAAAACCTGTCTGGCCGCCAGTTTTGCAAATGTGTCGTCATCCACATTCATCGCAAGGCGAATGCTCTCTGTGTAATCAGAAACTTGAGAAGAGCGCTCCATGGCGTGTAACACTCGCCAAAGTTATCGATTACCCTGCTTGGAGGACAGGCGCTCACACCATGCAGCTCAACATTGCCTTCCTAGATGCTTCGCATACCGCCGTGCACGTGCGGTAGCCCGGTGAAGAGCGGGGATAGCCGATGGGTCATTGGGGTAACGAGCAGAATAATGGTCCGCCTGCGGACGCAGAGCACAAAGATTCAGGAGGTGGATGTCCGGGTTTGGCTCGCCTTCATATACAGTGGTGGTAATCGTGTGGGACGCAAGAACAGCAGAGAGAGTAGACAATGCTAATGATGGGTTGAATTCAGATAAGCGATTGTCTGCGAAGAGAAATTGTTCGACTGGCCGAAGATGCCGCCGGGGTCCAAGACCTACCGGCCTGAAACTAAGGCGACTGTCCCACCTTCCAGGTCTAACCACCGAAGAGCGGGATAGTCACTCTGTTGGACTAATAAAAGTTCTCTCTCTCTCTCTCTCTAAAGATCCCCTGGTAGTCGAAATTAATATCCGTACACACACACACAAAAAAAAGGTTTTGCTAGGTACTAAGGCAAACCTAGTCAGTGCTTGTCACATATGCTGCTAGGTTCTTAGTAACTGCAGGTAGTAAACGGAATGGTAAGCCATTACTAGGTCTGAGAGCTAGTCCTTGTAACTAACCTATCCAGGGGAGCCTAGTAATAAGAACTAGCTTTTGACCTGTAACCACCCAAGCAATGCAAAATGTTGCCGTAACGTTGCCTGAATGTCGTCAGATAACGGCCCGTAACGTTACAGATGTTTTGACAGAGCAGGTCGCACTACGGATTAGGTCATATATACCAGTCAGACAAGAAACACTACGGCGAGCACACCACCGCTCTGCGAACGCACACAGAACAGCAACTTTGCTGTTATTGTTGTTGCGACTGTAGGAAAAAGGAAAAGAAAATGCACGGGTCTGCTACTGACTCTGTAGCTGAGCCACCTACCCTGCCTCGTGCGGATAGCTGAGCCACCTACCCTGCCTCGTGCGGACAGAGGAGAAAGGAAGAAACAGGAAAAGAGAGAGAGAGAAAGACACGCGTCGGCAACAGCCGTCGTCCGCCACTGAACCGGTGGCGGGTGCAATGACGGCTTACAACAGATACAACCACCGTTGGCAGCCTAGGAAAAGAAAATTCACGGGCTCTGTAGCCGAGCCACCTCCACTTCCTTGTGCAGACAGAATAAAAATAAAGAAGAAAGAAAAAGAAGAGGGAGAGGAAGACGCGCGCCGTAACAGCCGTCGTCCACCACCGAAACGGTGGCGGGTGCAATGATGGCGTACAACAGGTAAAAATTCAGTGGCAGGCTAGGCCCCGCCGCAAGTGGCGGTGACCTACCTATCCCACCCCCATCAGGGCCACGACCAGCCACCCTTCACCTCTCCCTAACAGCAACTTTCGGCGAGCTTATATCCCTTACATGATGCCACGCTGTTTTAGAGCCAGTGACACTCGCAAGTTCAAAGAAGATACTTCAATCATTTTTGCGCTTGAAATGGCAAAAAATAAAAATACAAGAGTGTACAATCATGTTGCTAACAGTCTCTATTTTAAAAGTCAGCTCTGCCGTCTTAGTGCGAGCTTTGTCCGCATTATTTTACAAATTTCTGTTCACCTTTTTAGTCCTAGTAACAGTTGCTGTGTTAACAGCTGTTGTGTCGTGTTGTGTTAATGCAAGAATATGTTCATTGGCTGCATTTTCATCTTCCTTTTTTACGGGCCTCCACACCACTTGAAACACAAAAAAAAATAGAAGGGTTCAACGCTGCTGAACTGAATATGGAGCGAAAGCATTAGCTGCGGGTGACCGAGTGTTTTCTTCTTCTTCTTCTTCTTCTTCTTCTTCTTCTTCTTCTTCTTCTTCTTCTTCTTCTTCTTCTTCTTCTTCTTCTTCTTCTTCTTCTTCTTCTTCTTCTTCTTCTTCTTCTTCTTCTTCTTCTTCTTCTTCTTCTTCTTCTTCTTCTTCTTCTTCTTCTTCTATTAGGTGCAGCGGCGGCTCGGGGACCACAGACTCGGACACGGACATGGCACACAGCAAAGAGCGGTTAGACCTGGTGTAGTATTGCTTTCGCAATAAATCTATTATTAGAATAGAGCAGAGCGCACAAAGAACGCTAACCTAGATTACCCGCGACGTTGACCCCTTTGAAGAGGATCCTTTTATTCGGACATATAAACAGTTTATCAGTGAATATACTGGGGGTCCCAGAGCACGAAGACTGTATCGGGACCTCCTGTCGGTAGTTTAAAGAATTCTAATGCGAGCAAGAAAACAACAGCAGGATGCAGTTAGATGAGAAAAAAAAAAAAAACAAACTTTATCTGAACAGAAGAGGTAAACAGAAGCACAATAACATCGTTACAAATTGTCAGCAGCAAATTCAGGAACGGCCATAAAATACGAGTTTAGTTCACGCTTAAAGATACGCAATTAGACATGTTGAACTTTTGATGTCAGTAGGAAGCTCGTTCCAAACTTATAATGCAGAAAAAATGCTGGTTTGTTTTTCATAATTAGTACGCACTGATGGGAGCAAGTAGTTGTTGTTGGTAGCAAATTTTGTGGAATTGTTGTTGATGAGTTGGTAAGTGTCAAATAAATTGATTGGTAGGAGGTCGTCGGCAGCCTTGAAAAGAACGATTAACAGTTTGAACTTCACCAGGGAGCGAATTAGCAATATGCGATGGTCATGAAGAAGTGGAAGTACACTACTGCGGTGTGGCTTAAATGTCATGATACGAATGGCTCTGATTTTGTCGAACACAGTGCCGTGCCATCGGATTGTAAGCCGAGCCCACACCTGTGAGCCATGAAAACTTTCTCATTCCCTGTGGTATTATTTTTCCACTGAAACCATGTTCTTTAGTAAGACAACGTCAACGACATCACGTACAATGGTACACACCAGGTTAACAAAGCTCTAGACAAGAGGCAATGCTGAGCACATACAAATCCCTTAATTGAACAATGAAGGTTCATTAGTTTAAACTTGTTAACAAAGTACGTACATACTTGCTTAGTGAGTGCTATCTGCGTATGGGAGGAACCCGATAATGCATTTGTGCAGAACTCTTATGTAAAAGACCTCATACGAGAGAGGAATTTTATTTTTAAATGAAGATACAACGTATCCTCGCGAGATTACTAAACCGAGTGGACTACTTGAAAACGTTGATTATAATTTTAAAACCCATATCGTGATTTCTCATTATGCATTCTATTTCGCGTTAAAGCACACTTTCATAACCTCCCTCCGAATGCGGTCATTGTTCTAACCCCGCGTCAAAGCAGCCGAATACTCTACTCCCTCCGCGTACGCTCCGGCAGCGGTAACATGGGACCGGCACCTCGGTCATTGCTTCAATCATACGCTGAAATTCTCCCGAATGAGCGGAGGAAGCTGTGATTGCTCTCGCGAAGGCGAACACCGTCGCCAATACGATTTTCAGTGGCTCAAAAATTGCCTTAAGTGGTTTGCAAGGGGCCGCCATTTCCCCCATCACCCTCCCCTTCCTTCGTTACACCCTATCTTCCTTCTGAGAGATTCAGCTTATCTGTTTCCGAGCCAACGATAGACGCACTCCCTCACAAATTCCTGAACAGGGCCTAGGAATTCATCTGGCATCGGTTACCAAATCCCTGCTACCTCAACCGAGTAATAGTATATTCTCACATATAAACGCCTGTCTGTACGTTCCCTTGAGCACTTCGTGGTGACGAAGTCACATTAGGCTACATAGTGCGGAATTTTCAGTAGAACCTTCTTCCTCCGGAACAAGATCAGCTCCTTCTTGGGAGCAATGGGAGCCCGTGCTACTCAGCTCCATCCGGGGGAGAACAACTCCTCGTTGCAGTCGAGCGGGCCAAAGAGGTCGCCGAGAGCCAGGGGCTTCCGGCCACTTAGTGCGACCAACAACCTGCCATTTCCCAAAAACGTCTTCACATAAAACATTCTTCCATCTAGCCATAGCCTACCTCGTACTTGTTCTGGGTTTTCTTGCTCCTTTTATTGGTGCGTGATTGTTTTGTGTGTCTAGAAGGCACATTGTATATGGTAGTACGTCGATCGGTTGGCATTTCACTATCTCAATGATGGTTTGAGTTTTGTTTTCATAGATTCGCTTTTTACTTGTTTGTGCACATGTGTACTTGCTGATTGGCTTTGTGTGTCACGTGTTTTCTAACTAGATATACGAATGCCCGTCCTGTAAATTTGGTCTTCCCTTCGGTCTCCCTTGTGTAGTTCGTCACGTTGCGCTGAGTCTCGGCTCACTTCATACGTCCACCTCGGCCGCTATAACCCGGCAGCATGCTAATGGGTATAATGTATGGGATCATAGATGCACAAATAAAGGGGGTTATTGATTCTGCGAATAGTAAAACGCATGTACGCGAACGAGGATCTGCAAGGAAGTGCGGAAAAGGGGAGCCGCTAACACTGTTACGTAATTCTCTTAAAAGCTGACATTAAGTGTGCTCATGATTTTTTTTTTTTTTGTCATGTGCATAGAAAGATGCACGTGTGAGTGCAGCTAGCCTTACGTTCCAGTTTTGATTTTGACTTTCCCGCCACCCCCCCTCCACACACACATCACAATCTGAAAAGGTTACCTGCTTTAAAAACGGTCTGTCGCCTGGAGAGCTGTTTACATAGTGTAATGCTGGAGTACGTCTATATAACCCCTGAGTCACTAAAAGCATCGTGCATGTTTCATGGGTCGATGCAGGTTGACCTTTAAAAGACAGTGCGCTGACATTATGTACGTTGTATTTATTTCATTTTTTGAAAGAAAATATACACTCCTACCAGGCTTTTGCAAGGTTCAACGCTGTTCTTGCTGCGTTCGCTCGAATGAAAAATGCACGGTAAGCTTTCAAGTCGTTCCGTAGCCGTACTTCCAGCGCTCGTCAAAACGGGCTGTTGCAAATACAACGCTTTATAAAGTATGCTTTGAACAGAACACGCAGCCAAATGCTATTATCAGCAAAAACGCAAGCGAATCGCGGAGCTCTTAGGCACGTCACCAATTGAAACTTGCAGTCAGGTAATGTTGGGTGAAGTAACGAAAAAGACGACGCGTGAGTGAGTGAGTGAGTGAGTGAGTGAGTGAGTGAGTGAGTGAGTGAGTGAGTGAGTGAGTGAGTGAGTGAGTGAGTGAGTGAGTGAGTGAGTGAGTGATCTGTGCAAGGCGAACACAAAAACAGCCGCGATTAATCGCATAGTTTCTACCACCACAACCACTGAAACGTAAATCGTCAGTTTACAAAGAGAGAGAGAGAGAGAGAGAATAGAATAGAAAGGCAGGGGGGTTAACTAGGCGATGTCCAGTAGGCTACCCTACTCGTGGGGAGCGGAACAAAGAAATAAAAAGAAAAGAAAGAGTGCCAAGGAAAGAAGTCTGTCACATGTCCAGAGATCTATAGTAAAATGGGGTAGAGAGCGTACACTTGAAGTCTTGAACTCAACCCCGAGCCCTTTCAAAATTAAGGAGTTCGTGCACTGTTTTCCTTTCTGACGAAGGTGTCGTCCAAGGGCCCGGAATTTTAGCTTGTGTAAGAGGGCGAGAGTCAAAGCGGCGGAGTGTACCCGCCAGGAATGTACACTCACGCTCAAATTAGGGGCAGTCACAAAGGATGTGCGCAATCATTTCAGCACACCCTCACAGCTCACACGTTGAAGAGTCTACCATTCCGATGAGATGGGAATAGTCGTTTGTAATCGCCACTCCTAGCCTCAAGCGACACAACACTGTAGCGTCACAGCGGGGGAGGCCGAATGGTACCTGCAGTTGACCATGATTGTCCAGTCACGTTTCGGGCGATCAGTCGAAGGTGCCTTGCTGTGTCGGCTCTTGTCAATGGTATCCCGATAATGTTGGTTGTATCGTGAGCCAATCGAGCAGCATCGTCAGCTAAGTTGTTTGTTTGTTTGTTTGTTTGTTTTTTCTTTTTCTGAAGTACCTGCACGTGCGTGGAAAAATAATCGCTGGCCGGTTTATCCTCGCGTATGCTTTAACCACGGGCCATTTTCCATGGGCTAAAGATATGAGAAGGTGAGCAACCCCTTTGAACATGCGGAACAGCTGATCCAGTAGTGCCAACATTTTTTGTCCAAAATTTACGGTAAACACAACAAAAAGAAGTTCTGATATGCATCGTTAATCTCCGACTCCATTACCGCTCGCGTACTATTTTCACCGCTACAGGGGCCGCTGGCAGCAACTGCATGCTCCAAGCCCCCGCAAGACTCGCGCCGTTCTTGAGCGAATCTCCTGTCCACTGTACGTGCTCTCAATGCATGTACAGAGCAAATTCTGGCTATAGCCCCATCCTTTGATGCTGTTCCAACGCGCATTCTGTGGATTCTTCGTTGGCGCAAGCGCGCACTGCTTTCCATACGCCATACAAGGGATACTTGCGCAAACCATGCGCTAACTTTTTGATGTATACGTCGCAAATTAAACCTGAGGAAAAGAGTACCAGCTATACGAAAGATTGCCCGAAGAGCCGTCTAATATTTTTCCTTGTAGTCTCTGGGGCGAAAGTCACCCTGAACAAGATAAACGACGTTTAAAACTCTCCTTCCCGCGACACAGGCGAACGTTACGCCGTAGAGAAGACGAAAAGAGAAAGCGGTCCCAACGACCAGACTTCTTTTTGCTCTGCTCAGCAAGCGCGTGTAACACGAGGGGTAGCGGGCACAATTCTCTTTTGCGCGCGTGCGCCCACTGATTACATACATGCATTAGCGAAAACGAGTACTGTAGCGCCGTAAATGTTGGACGAATCTGGCGCCTTCCCCCAAGCCTCGGAGAGAAAAGGCTACGCGGACCGCTTTCAGCACGTCAGAGCCAGCGTCTATGTAGCAAGGGGGCTCCCTGAATAAAGGAATCTGCTGACGCGAAAAAAGCGTGGTGCCAGCGGCTAAGAGGATACCGAAATGGGGAGAGTGGGAGGCGGGGCGGTCGGGATGAAAGGGGAAACGCCGCCGCTCATTACCCCAAATGGGCATCGCCGAGGAAACGGGCACGGCTGCTGACTTTCTCTCCCTCTCAACTCTCTTTCCTCTTCTGCCCTTGAACGATGGCGCACGACGGTGAGGGTGCCCTCGACCCGGTTGTATACGTGTGCAACCAAGACGACGTGCGGTCACGCGTGTCAAGGTCGCGGTTCAGACACCGAGACGATCCCATGCGGTCCACATCGTGAGGAGAGTGCGTGCCAGAAAGGGAGCACTTGGCATTATGTGGTGCGTGGCTAAAATTGAGGGATGACCCTTTATTACCTCAGAGAAGACGCTGACGCAGACCTGTCCTCTTGGTGGACTTCTTAGAAATTGATCGTGCCTCTTTTAACGCGCAGGGTTTGTTTGGTTGCTTCTATGTATATCACCTCCTTTCATTCTCTTACTTCCTTCCTTTGGACTCGCTATTTGAACCTGTTTTCTTCATTCTTTCCTTTTCTGCTTTCTTATTCTCTTCTTACTTGATTGATGGCTCTCATTTCTTTTCTTCATTTTTTTCCAGCCACCCGGGTTTCCCAGAAGATTTCATCTTGCAGAATGCCGTCATCGAGTTCCTAAGATCTGCCTTCTTGCCTGTCGTCTTTCTTTTTCTTTTCTCAACTCGCTTGTTCACTCCATTGCCTTATCTCAACATCATATTTCGCATCTATTTTTTTTTTCTTCTTAACTTCCCTCTAGTTTCCTTCACTTCGGACCTCAGCAGTTTTAAGCGTTCAGCAATATTTCTCTTTGTGATTTTGTTTCTCCTAATCGCCAATGAAAGCCGCAGTTATACATGTGGCTTTGGAACACTTTATTTGCTTCAAGCCAGAACGGTAGTTACTATACCACTCCACTAGAGAATGCAACGGCTATTTTCCTATAGTGCAGCACAATGCTATTTGCCGGCTGCGCGGCAACAGAGATGAGGAGAGCCAGGGTGTCGTATGTATAGGGCTGCAGGCGGGCGTTCGACACCCTCCTCTGGACAGGGTACTAGAGAGAGAGGGGAAATCTATACACGGTACGTTCACTGAAAGTGGTCACTGGTGAGGCAAAATTGAGGCGAGAAGAAGGAATGCAGTACAACCACAAAAAAAATTTAATGTTCTAATGAAACAAGAGCATAAGATTTAGCAAGACGTAACAGAGATTCTAAGAAATCAACAATGCCGAGCGAGCAAGGAACAAGTGACAAGAAAAATGAGGCGTCTGCGACAGCTAGGCCTTGAAGACGTCAGCTTCAATTAGACGAGGGAAAAGGAAGGAGGAAGGCAGTTACAGGGAGGATCCGTAATCAACCGCCCGACGACGGCCTCTCGACTCCTAAATGGGCAAAAGAGGCGGGGACGACGAGGAGAAACGGGATCAATTATTTCCCTAATTGCAGCAAGCCTAGCAGTTTCTGAAAGAGACCTAGTGTCATCGAGGCTCTCTTAGTTATCGAATAATTTTTCAACTGACGACGGCTCACAGAAGGTGGAGACTATACAGAAAAGGCATTTTATAATGATCAGAAGAGGCCCACCCTTATTTTCGCTCTTAAATATCATTGTTCCTTGATTATACACTAAATGCTAGCGCATAGCAACACTGGCTGATGCCAAATGTCAGACAGCCGTAGTGATACTGGGGGATATAAGAATAAAACATTTCTCGTTAGAATATTTTACGCATTGATGAACTTGACATCAACGTTATGCTTATTGAAAAGCTAAAGTGGCGCCGGCCGTATTCACTATCGCAAATTCGCTTTAGATGTATTTGTAGGAAGCCCTCCAATAACTACGCAACGCTACAACCTTCTGTAACAGCCTAGAGGCTGAGTACATATATCTCGTGCATGCTTTGTAGCATACTATAGCAGTGCCTCAGATTTTAGAACGCTCGACAAATGAGCAGACGGACACGTATTCGATTCCGGGCACAGCAGCCGCGTTTTGAAGGAGGTGAAACAAAAGACCATATACTGTGAGACACATTAAGAATCCATGCGGATACAATGACACACCTTCACACATCATACATCCCGGCACCTTCCCCTCTTCCCCCGGATGCGTTCCTATCCCATGTTTCCTAGAAAGAATCTTTGCGCCAGCGAACATGCGCTTTAATTCCTCCGATTCCTCCGTGTTCGTACCCTCTTCCCCGTAATCTCACTCGGGAGTAGGAGGTACTTGTGCACCGGATTCGGGCAGGATAGGCTCTGACCCCTTCTGCGCATCATCGGGGGTGTGACAAACGGCTTCAAGTGCGCGACAAGTTCCCGCATTGTGGTGCTGCACAGGAAATGTGCAATATGAAACACCTGCTGTGGACCAGCCCAGCTACGGCATCCGTGAGACAGTACTACCTAAGGAAAGTATAGACCTCAGTGGGACCTTGAATGTGTCTACTGCAAGTGGACGCTAGACAATCAGTGTATTGTGAACTTATGCGAATTTTTAAGAGAAACCAGTTTACACTTCTAACTTTCTCATACTTCCCGCTCCCCTTTTCACTATGCCTGATGGCAAACGTCCTGAATAAAAGAACCCCGGATGGTCGAGATCACTTCCAGCCTTCCACTACTGCGGCCATCATAGTCTGAGTCGTTTTGGGGCGTTAAACTCCATAACACTAAGCCTAGCCTGTGTGTGCTTACAAACGCTGGTGACGACCAGTTACTCGTTACGACCGATTACTCGTTAAATATTCACCGCGGATGTTTACCTGAAGGCTGCGCTCCAAGAGTTAATAGTTCGTTCCCTGAACCAGGCAGAGGGCCTAACCATGCATTTAAGTTTAAATTTTCCTGCAGTATTGTGTTTGGTTATTACTCTTTAGCGCCGGCACAGGAAAGTTTATTGTTACACTTTATTGGGCGCCACAGTTGCTTTGCTATCTTATGAGAGGTTCATAGCCAGGTTAATCTAGACGTGACAGATGTGGCTCGGTCAAACCAGAGCGTGCTGCGGTCCGCCAAGCACGCACATCAGTCACTTTGCCCCACACGATCCGCGTGCCCCCGCAACCCGATCGCCGCGGATCACGCGACGCCAGCAATTTTGTACGTAGTGCCACAGCGGCAGCCATGCTTTCTCAACATCTCTTTTGGAATATCTGCCGCAGGTGAGAAAGTGACTTATCTCACACTTACTCCAATAGAGTGTCTACATTCTATACGCTGTGCCTATAAGAAGGCCCATCTCCCTCCTAACACTGATGCTGAAAGATTTCTCAGTGCCCATGTTACTGGTGCCGTGTGCTGTAAAGCGCTGCAGATAAAGGCCTGATCCATGTCTTAGCCTTCCTTCCTGCGAGACTGAGACATATATTCACGCCGTGTTTTGAACTGTTATCGCCTTCCTTGACGCATTTTTCTTCGCCTCCTGACAAGAATTGTACAGCTAAGTTCACCTCTATGTTACCTTTTTCTTCTTCACTTGTACATAGCTAATTTCGCGCCGAGACAACGGTTTCATTTTGTGTCCAGCCGTGGGGGATTATAATACTAATAGCATGCTTACCGTGCGGTCTCCGAGTTTGACTGCAGCGACGATGAAGCGGCCATGGGCGCATGAGGAGCTCTCTGGATGGACTTGGTGTGGTGATTAAAGGATCTCATTCTTGGGCACAGTATGCCTGCACAGCTCCTTGGGTTGTGACACTATTACCTTACCAAAATTTCGACTAATGTTCGACCAGACGAGATATAAAAGTAATACACCTGCGCGGTATTCTGGAGGCTTGAAGCAGCGACTTTATAGAGGGGATATGGTGTGTTCTACTGTACGACCTGGAGCGAGAAAACTTTCTCCACGAGTCTAAAGAGCGCATTTCAATGGGTGATTTGGATTCATATACTTAGCTCGTATTGGAGCTCGACAGATATATTGGTCCTTCGCGGATTCGAAGAATTGCTCGGGATTGCCGGTTGAAATAAGCCACAGGAAACTCTCCCTTCACTTCCTTTCACGTACAGGCCAGCACCATAGCGCAAGTCGCGGCTTCATTTTACATTACAACGAGATATTGCCATGAATACGGGAATGAGGAAGTGCATGGCAATAAGAACGAAATGAAACGAACTTCTTTTTACCTATACAACTTCTGAGTGCGCCCTAATCAGTATGCAACGGCTGTGTTCGATTGCACTTTTATTGCGAAAGCAATACTGCTCTAGGTTTCGAGCCTTTAGCGTAGCGCGGCCGGTAGCCACGTCTTACCCACGTGACGCTGTAACGTCACACCCCACGTGACACTAGGGTGTGGGCTTCCAGGAGCTGCCAACTTAGGTCTCTCGTTTCACATGTGACGGTTATGTCAGAATCAGCCTGCTAGGACTCTCCCATTCACGTTACCCCTATAGGCCACTAAGGCATGTTCATGCGGCTTGGTTAAAGCGGGGCTTTATATGTGGGCTGAGGAAGAAGGAAAAGATAAGAAGAACGCTCGGTCACCCGCAGCTAATGCTTTCGCTCAATATTTGGTTCAGTAGCGTTGAACCCTTGAAATTTTGTTTTTCTCTAGTTCAATGAGCTGTTCTGTGGGCTGTGTTTACACTCGCTCGGTGGCAGAGGTGAATATCCCTGACTGTCACGCAGCGATAGGCGGCACTGAAGGTCTGCCAAGCCGTTTTGCTTTCTTTTCTTTCTTTTTTTTTTTTTTTTTTGATGTGAACCTAAATCTTCCGTCTTCCTCCAATTTCTTTCTACGGTGCACGGCACCACACTGATACCTTTTCAGAGTTATCCACCCACAGCTTTTCCAACTGTTTTCTGCCTCCTCCTCGCTCTTATATTTTTTTCATCGTTTCCTGTTTTCTTAGGGAAGCTGTTAACCTCGTTCCTTACAACCGAAGGAAATTCATGCACTGCGCTGGTGATTCATCGATCTAATACGCGCTCATTCAGTAGTTTGGCAAGGGTGAAGGGACAATTACAGAAGCTGCGATGATCGCAATGCTCTATGCCAAGCTGAGCGTCGCAGTCGAAGATAGGTGGGTCGTGTCATCATGCACATATGTGCAGTTGAAGAAAAGAAGGAACTTCGAAGTCAGCTGTGCAAGGTATGAGCTATTTTCAAAACGACATAAGCGCTCAACACCAGCTCCACTTTATGAGTGCCCTCTTGTACTTTCGTATTCGGCCCGCAGCTTGCTCGTAAGCACATTGGGCTGTTCCAGATGGCTTTCCAGCTGGGAGCGAGACCGTGCGCCTCTATAAACATTCTAACCTATTTTGAAGCCATCGCTTCAGAGGTCGTTGTCGGGTGCTCGAAGAAAAAGAAAACTTCATTTACAACCCTCATCTATCCCAATATTCGGTAGACACGCGGTAGCTACTCTTCCGAGCGTACTTTCGCAAGTGTCGGCTAGGCAGTTCTTCTATATGGGCGCTTATAGATGGCGCAACGAAGCATATTAGCGACTGTTACATTTGGGTCGCGAGTGCCGGGGTAGCGTACAGCTGCGGCGCGCGGCCCCACGGTAGCGTTTGCCTGGCGGCTCCGTGGACGGCGGACGGCATCAAAGGTGCCAGCAAAGACGAGGCGTCTTTTAACGAAACAACCTTTACTGCAACATCATGAAGAAACGGGCAGTGAAGCTAACCCGGAGAGATTACAGACACTCTCACACAGCTGGTGTCTAGCGTCGTGCCAACGGCGCGTCAAAGTAGTCTCTGTCCCAGCGGAGTCGGCCGCTGCTTTTTATAGTTTTTCCAGTTCACAGGGAAAGGGTAAACCCTCACAGGAAAGGGAGAGCCAAACATGTTGGTTCACGACGAATGACTCAATCGCAGGTGTTCCGACCTCATCTCCTCCACCTCCTGCAGACAGGAGAGGGCGACGCACTTTCCCTCGAGCTCCAGGCTTGGCCAGCTTTTGCACACACACACGCACGCACACACATTTGGCGCGTGGCAGGATCACGTTGAGACTTGTCGGCGGGAGGAAGCGTTGCGCGGCCGATGAACGGCGTAGAAATGGCCGATCCGCTCGCGGTTCTGCCTGTTGCTGTGCGGTGGCCGCGTCAGCTGTCCCACTTCTCGGTGGAGAAACGTAACACGACGCATAGTGACCTAGCGAACAGCTAGGACCTCGCCTGGTTCTCATCGTGCCCCTGCAAAGAGACCCGCATCTGCAATCCTGCAAGTTAGCCTAAGACTTGCATGGATTAAATAATCCACGTGAAATACATGCCCAATTGAAAAAGAAAGTTGCAAAAATCAGTAAGCGCACTAAGTTTTGCTTTCGTCCTCCCATTGAAGATTGTGCTTCGTAGAACAATCTTCCGTAGGCTTCTATTTCCGATGTGACACACTGACCGTTTCTATTTTTCATCCAGATTTTTTTTTCTCACTTCGGCCATCCTCATCCCGCTATTAAGTACACATTATCCTTGTTTTCCTGCAGTCTTTCTCCCGTTCGTGTGCCTCTCCCCCATCCCTTCCTATACATTCCGCTGCTGAAATTAGACGGCATGCCCCGAATACGCCTCTTTGTTTTCAGCCTCGCGGCCTAAATTGCCATCCCGATTCTAGGCCTTGAGTCCCCCATTTTCCTTCCATCGAGTGACCTCGTTTCCGTACGCTACTAGAGAAACCAAAACGCTTGCTTCTTCTCTCCAAAGGGAAGATTGTCTTTACCACAACACACTCAAGGACCGCCAAAAAGCACTTACTCTATGTCTCATATTTTCTTTTCTCTACCCGCCGGGGTGGCGCAGTGGTTACGGCGCTCGACTACTGTTCCCAAGGACGCGCGATCGAATCCCGGCCTCGGCGGCAGCTTTTCGATGGAGGCGAAAAGCAAGGCGCCCGTGTGCTGTGCGATGTCAGTGCACGTTAAAGAACCCCAGGTGTTCGAAATTACCGGAGTCCTCCACTACGGCGTCTCTCATAGCCTGAGTCGCTTTGGGACGTTAAACCCCACAAACCAACCAACCATTTTCTTTTCTCTTTCTGTTACTGCTCATTTCCTTATCAGTTTTTATAACCCCTGGGAACAGAGTAAGCATTACGAATATTGCGAGCGAACTTTTCTGCTTAAAAGAAGGCTGCCTACAACATACCCGTAATCTCTATGCGTACGTGCTTTTGAGACACAACAGAAAAACTGGCCCAGGTGAAGCTGATACGATTTCACCGAATCGGCGCAAAAAGCTGCCTGGGCGACGCTAGTCTTGCCTTCTTAGCTGCTCTAGACCTTCGCTCATTATCACTTTTAATTTATCATTATGCTTCATGCTGCCAACGAGAACCATGTACTAGATTGTCGTTGTTAATAAACAGCGTGCCAGAGCAGCGTGATTAATCACAGAGATCGATGTCGTCGAGACGAAAATAAAAAAGGAACTGTAAAGGAATATTACTGACGCCTGATTTCTTTTATTCTTTTTCTGACCTCAAGATGCAAACAAAATAAGGTACTTTACGCCTTCTTGAGCGTGACGTAAAGTGAGACCAGAAGAAAAAAAAATTAAATTAATGAAATAAAAACTGTTTATAACAAGCGACTAACTCGTGCATGAAATTTGTCTTTCTTTCATGCAGCTCAACGTTTATCCCTTTTAGAGCCCTAAATACCGACCTCCAGGACGGCGTCGAGCGCCCGACGTCTAAAGGAACGGCCATTCCCGAGTCGTGCACAACGGCAGAGTATCCTTTTGGAAAGAAATAAACATACCACCGCACGGAATGCAAAACAGAAAATCAGGAGAGGAAAGCATCCCGGATAGTGATACGCCTCGCTTTGTACCCTTGAAAAGTGAGACAAAGCAGCGAGTGCGTCTTGACGGACGGCGAGCTTTATCTTCCGCTCTCGAGTCATCGTCTTCCATGCACGAGTGCACTTTCGCTCTCATCACCGTAGTGTGGACGAGGGCTCCTCCCCGCTTCGGATCCCTGCAAGTAAGTCCGAGGTTTAGACGACAGCCCACTTGGCCTCCGCTTTTGACTCGCAAGTGGAAAGTGTGTGGCGGCGATGCCTGGGCACCAGTTCCCTTTTCTGTCCTCTACATTCTTTTTCGAAGAAGGAGTTTGTGAGACTCGCGCGCACTGCGTCTTTTCTGCGTCGAGGCAAGCGCAGAGGCACTCACGGGCCGCGCCCAAGTGTAGACGTGCACAGCAAAGCCGTCGTCTGTCGTCGTCTGCGTCGTCTGCTTGTAAATCGATCGCTGACTGCTGGGCAGCCTCGTTCACAGGAAAGCAATCTTTTTCTACCTCTTCTTCATAATTTCTTTTTGTGCACGAGTACGCACTCTTGTTTGTTGCCGCGCAGTTCTTTCGTTGTACCCTTCCTCCCCTGCCCCCTTTTTTTCTGCCTCTTTTCTCTCCTCCTATGTTTCCTTCCTCGTCTCGCGGCGTTTGTTTCGCCTACGTGACGTATCCTTTTTCTGCCCGCTTTTCCCAATCCTCTCTCCTCCGCCTGCCTCGTAACCTTGACTCCTCGCGCTTCCGGGCGGGCTTATGATATTCACGTCTCTCTATGAGCTCGCTGGGGCGTGTCGTCGGACCCTTCTGAATCTGATTGGCGGACTGATGAGGTGCGGCGCACCGAAGTCATGCTAAAGTTAGTTTCCGAGTTCAAAACTGTTTCCAAGTTCAAAAACTTCACTTTATTTTGTTTGTTTTTGTTTGCGTGGTTTCCTGGCACCATGGTTGCCGACGAACCACCGTAGAGGCACCTCTGAGAGTTGAGTAAAAGCAAACTAACAAATCACCTGGCGGCCGTACCCTTCTGTTTTCTTTTTCGGTAAGCGAAAATGTATTTTATCGGCGTTGAAATCATCGGGCACTTTCTGACCATATAGCTAAATAGCTTCGGTAACAAAATAGGCAATCCCTCAGAGTATTAACATCAGATGATGCTAGAGAAACATATGCAGTCCCAATGTATCTGGCGAGATTGCATCTCAAAGTCGTCCGAGGACGTCTATCAGCTCAGACAGGAACCTTACATTTGCGCACCTCCACCACGCATCTCTCTTCGCACCGGCCATCAGCAGCAAATTTCTCGACCTCGCGCCCGCATGGCCACGTTCACTTCGTCATTCTTTCCCCGGACTGCCAGTGATTGGAGCGGCCTTCCCCGAGAGGTCGCTGCCATCACCTGCTTCCTTGACTGCACCACACGTGTACCTGAATAACGATGATCTTTGTATATTTTTTTTGTTTCTGTAGAATCATGTACTTCCTCTGTTATTAATTTCTTTGTGCCGCCTCCCCTTATGTAATGCCCTCTGACGGAGGTCTTTAAGGTATTAAAGTGAAGTGAAGGGAGTGAAATGAAGTGAAGTGAAGTGAAGCGAAGCGAAGTTGGGGAAAGATCTTCAATGTAGTTCCGTTCTCGAGACATGCATGTTTACACTATTTAGAGAAATGTTTCTAGGTTTCGGCGAGATGATGTTGTCAACAGAAGGAAAAGGTTGGACGCAGTGCCGAAGTCAACTCGTATTCGCCGCGAGATCGACCTAGAGGTGGCGCCACCGTCACTCCGGTAGTGTGGATCGGCAGCCGGCGGCGCTCGCAGAAAGGCACGCCGCGTAGGTCTGCTTCCGAGTTTACGGCGGGTTTGTTGGGGATGAAAACGTGTCTTCTGCAGTATTTCTGCAATATTGCAGAAAAAATTCAAGGATTTCGCCAATGCAGCAAAAGAAGAGCGGATTTTAGGAAAACAAAGCACGCAACCACCAGTCTTCTAGATTTATTTTGCACGTTTCTTGCGCTGTACCGCGCTCAAGCGCCTAATGCTTGGGCCTGCCTAATGACAGCTTTGTTTTTCTTATCGACTTTTAAACAGTTTGCGCGTGTCTCATGCGAGTGAGACCGGCGAATTTAGTGTCAAGCCCACGCAGATACAAGGTTCGTGCTCTGACCTGCAGTAATTTAGATTGAATCGAGAAAGCCTGGTTCATTATATCGTACTTGACTCGAGGATTAAGCAGGTTAAATGTATTTTTATTTATTTATTTATTTATTTATTTATTTATTTATTTATTTATTTATTTATTTATTTATTTATTTATTTATTTATTTATTTATTTATTTATTTATTTATTTATTTATTTATTTATTCAATCCTCAAAGGCCACATTTAGGGGTATTACATGAGGGGGCAGCGCATTGCATGACGAGTTGCTTTAGACTGAGTGCACATCAACTCTGGCCCAGACAACCACGCACAAGTGTTCCCCAAAAATGAGATCACGCCGACACTATGCAGGAAACCTCGCCGCACTGGAAAGCTGATTGTTGACGTGTACAGCGCTGAGTGGATTGCGTTTGCCGAGATGCTCTTTGCGGCCACTGTCATAGAATGTGATAGTGTATTAATGCATGCGCCACTAACTGTAAATGATTTCCTGAAACCGAGGAAAGTATAAGGGATTTTTGATGTGTGTGATGCTAATATATAACGGTAAATTAGTAGTGTAATTATTTTGTTTTGCAATGCGAATAAATTTCACCGTATGAGAGAACGTTTACACACTTGACAGAATTTACAATAATCCGCGATTAATTTTCAGTAACGTTAAAGTGCAAGCTACGAATTACTCATTGCGAAGACTTCGTTATAAACTGCGCATGGGCACTGTCATGTTTTGGGAAGCAATTTTACAGGCTGAAAAATTTTTTATCACTAATTATTTAGCAGTGGCTAAATCTTATGCGAAGTAAAATATTAGGGTTGCTTCTAAAACAGATGCCGGATATAAAACTATTCCGAAAGAAATGGAGGCCATCTTATCATGCGACTATAAAAATGTATTTATCCTCGAACTAAACACTAATATTTAAGCCCGCATGAAGCTGTTTTATTCCCCTTGTCAAAAATGACGAGTTTTGTCGGAAGACAGCACTTGGACGAAAAGGGATTATAATGATTATAATAGGCTACCAGTAAAGTACATTGATCTAGGTGTATTATGTAATATTTAGGGTAACAATTAGGTGCAGGGAATATGTTTACCAAACATCCGAGCATTTCTCTAAAGCAAAATGTGCTCACTAAAACTTTTACGGATGCACTGAAGCCTTCAACAACAAAAAGAAAAGAAAAGAAAAGAAATGCATATTGGCCCGGGTTTAACGCATGAAAGCGGCATCGGCTATGACAGATGATTGCAGAGGCTGGCTTTTATGTCGTTTTTTTTTTTTTTCATTATTAACACCACATTTACCACGTGAGATTGTTTATTGTGCAGTCAAATCCCACAGCAGGGGAACGCCTTTCGAAACAGTTGTGATTGAATCCCCCATTCTCGAAATCAGCAGCCGAGCGCCCTTACCATTGAGACACCGTGACAGAGATTTAAAAGCAAAAAAAAAAAAAAAAGTACTCACACAACTCTAGCGTGCATACAGACGGCATAGTACGAATAGAGTGGTCTGTTCAAACTGCATTCTGCTATATAAAGCAGTCTGCGGTGGCATATGTTTTAGTAGCTGCAGCAGTGTTCCAAACAGAAACGGGAATATGCGATTTCTGAGCGTTTGCATTAACTTTTATTGTTTGCTTTTGACACGGCGGTAACGACAGTACCACTTCGTTTGAGACATTGCACGTCAAAGGATCTCAAGCGCCGAAGACCGCGATGGATGATGTCCTTATCCAAGCATGACATGCTCGATACGGACAAGTATATATATTTTTAATGAAGCGTGGGGTTATAGACTGTTCATATTTCTTTTGCAAAAGGCATATAGGTAAGCAAAAGCGCACAGGAACCGCGAAACAAACAAAAACACTCCTGTACACGCCGCATGCGCGCGCGTAAATCACTGAGGGGCTGGCACGCGACGCGAAAACGCATCCACACTGAGTAGGTTTCGCCGCTGAGCCGCAAGGTGGCGACTCTGCTTGATCTCGAGGCCAATAGCCTTCTCAGTAAGGCGGCGAGCTGTCGAGCTATGTGTGTACGGTTGTATAAGGAAATCGAAAACGGTGACACCAATTCCGGAATTTAAGCAGTGCTTGAGAAGTGGGCGTCAATACAACTTTGCGCCGCTACGTTCGTGATACAGCTCAGCGGACGCGTTCTTTTGCTTGAACAATGCAGTCAATTTGCATCGCAGTTATTCGGCGCATTTCTTTTAACCTATGCGACGTATTTTAAGAAGCAAGGCATCTGCTTCAAATTTTGCTTCAAACTTACCAAAGTTCTCGGGTGCAGTGGTTCGAGTCCTGGGTCGACAATATTTTCTTTTGTGTGCAATTGCTTTTCTTTATTCAGAAGCACTGCGTAATTTTGATGGAACGACTTCACAACCATGTAGACCTATTCTGCGGTGACGTCATCACTGTCGTAGTTGGTAATCGTTAACGGGTGTTTGAGTTACCCGTCCTCGGTCAGGTGGTTTTTACTTCACATCGCTATCGGCCGATAAGAAATTCATGTCAGACGCCGGTTTTCTTGCTGACAGAAAACCTTAATGGTCTTGAATGAAAACAGCAATAAAAACCGATCATATGCTGCAGGAAGTGTTCGGAGTTAATGCCATGAAGCAAAGGAAGACGCTCCCATAATACAAAAGCTTCAAAGATAGCCGATTGTCTGTCGAGGATGATGGCCATGTTGGAAGGCTGTCAATAAGTACAGCAACGAGAATAACTGCTGAATTAAGTTCGCGAGGCTATCTTTGCGGATCGCCGTGAACAATGTGTGATATCTGTGACAGTTGTGCGTATAATGTGGGACGTTTTTGGGCACGAGACTCATTTCTTCTTCAGTAAAATTTTTGCCAGCACAGCTCAGCGACGAATCAAAGATCAACAACATTTTTTTCCCTCTTGCAAAACTTAAGCAACAAATCATAGATCCCTCCAGCTTTACTTCAAATATTAATGTAAATGCCGATGATGAATCATATGTCTGTGATCGTGATAGCGAAATCAAGCACCAGTTGTTTGAACAGAACGTACCAAATGATTTTGTACTAAAAGTTCGCACCACCTAGGCGAAAAGCCATATCAAATTTTAATACGAGGTTTTGAAGCGTCTAGAGGAAAACATTGTGTGCAAACACGAAGGGATTCGGTACGAATGGTTTCTGCACAATGGCAATGGGCCCGCTCATGCTTAGCTTCGATAATTCTTGACTTTCAAAGACGGCCGTCCCGGAGCTTTCACATCCACCCTTCTAGTCTGCTCGGCCTCTGCAAGAGCATCGAACGCTATATTCGGAGGCCTTGGGTTAGGTTCTCACAATTGATGCATTGTTTTTCCTTCTGCTTTGTATTTATTAATTTCTTCCCAAAGTGATCACAGTACTTAAATACAAAAATACGCTTTCCCTGGTCTCGCTGACTGCTGGCTTCTTTCATTCGTTTCCCTTCATTTCCCCTTCGTTTTTCTGCTTCATATATATATGTATATATATTTATATATATATATATATATATATATATATATATATATATATATATATATATATATATATATATATATATATATATATATATATATATATGTGTGTGTGTGTGTGTGTGTGTGTGTGTGTGTGTGTGTGTGTGTGTGTGTGTGTGTGTGTGTGTGTGTGTGTGTGTGTGTGTGTGTGTGTGTGTGTGTGTGTGTGTGTGTGTGTGTATGTGTGTGTGCGCGTGTGTGGGGGGGGGGGGGGTCGGGTGGTAGAAATTTTCGTAGCCCTTCACTACGGCCTTCCATATAGCCTGAGTCGCTTGTGAACGTTAAACCCCATAAACCAACCAAGATTCATACGCACTCGCGAGCCAAACAGCACTAGCTGAGCCTTGTAGTAAACTAATATACACAAATATTTGCGTTTGGCGGTCAGGATGTCAGAGAAGTAATCGCTTAACTCGCATAGCAATGAATTGAAGGCAGCAATAGATCCCAGTAGTGAAGAACACGAATCTCAATGATATAATTTTTCTCGTTAAATCGAGTCGTAGTTGTTACTCGGTCGCTTTTATTTCTTTTTGTTTCATCTTCTCTAAATGTTGAATTTGCGCAAAGTTACACAAAGAGAGTATAAAAGTTAGAAGGACGTTTAACTTACGCCTCAATTGTAGACGCGATACCAAGGTTTAAGTGTTCACCTTATATGAAAGGAAAGCTCATGTTCGCAAGCGAGGAACCGCATGGGAAGCCAGCAAACGGAAGCCACAAATACTTAAATGCAAAGCTTAGCCCTCTCACGGCAGGCGTTTCTCATTCTCCATTATCACTTGTGTCGTGTTCTTTTCTTCATTTCTATGTATTTTATCACTGGCGTTCCCAGCAAGATTACTTGTCATCTCCCCCCCTGCAATAATGCCTTCGGGCGCTGCAGGAACTTGTAATAAATAAATAAATAAATAAATAAATAAATAAATAAATAAATAAATAAATAAATAAATAAATAAATAAATAAATAAATAAATTTTGTTTTTTTTTTCTAAGAGCTGCAGGGAACCGCTTACACTATTTTTTCATAAGACATGGTTGCGACGGTGGATTGAAAATTTCAATTTTTTTCTAACATTACCTCCGAAATAGAATGTTAGGAGGTATTCTTCTCACCGACCAGCACGGACATAAATTTCGCCAAAGTATTGATTTTGGTTGAACTAACAAGACGATGAATTTATAATATAGCAATAATATAATTTTTAAATAATGTCTTGATATTGCTTACAACAAAGTTGAAAAGATTCTGCACTACCAAGAAAACACTTGGTTCTTTATGTATATTTTTGACACGCAGCTGTGGCGGTAAAACGGTTATGAGTTTGCCATATGCAAAGAGGGGCCGAAAAAAAAAAAAGAATTAGCTCTCTAAATCATTTATTTCGCATAAAAGGGTGGAACTACAACTTTTTCTTCAGGTTTCACAGATGTTACACGAGATTGCTTCATGCTTTTGTGGTGAAAAAACGTTCGCCACGGGCGTACGGCCAATATGCATAAGCTGGGAACAATAGCCCCCACCGCCCGTCAAACGATTTTAAGTGTCGACAATTTTTTTATTTTTTTTCAGACTGCTGCCTATGGCGGCGGCTGCTTTTCGAGGAAACGATCTGTATACTTTTTCACTTCAAATCTAAAACGAATTCATGGTATTAGTCACAGGCAATACTTGTCACTACTAAGGCACAATTCTTCTCACTTCTTCCAGCTCGCCTGCATTTTGTAACAAGCGCTCAAGCACTTGAAGGTAGAGTTACTGTTTCGAACTGACAGTGTTTTCTGTGTAGGCCACCATAGGGTCTCAGTATATATGTCGTCACTGCTAAAAGCAGAGCCTAATATCTCCCTTAAAGGAATTGATCTATGTTAGCTTAGTTGTCACTTCGAGCGACGACCTCGTTTGCATATGAACGAACTCGATTTCACAAGTCATCTCATTACAATCACCTTGGTGAGAATAATTCAGACCTTGTCAACTTCCACGAAGAAAGCAAGCTTTTTTTTGTTATTTTATAATATCGCGTGTGGTGGTATTGCCGTTGTGAATGCATTTTCATGTATGCGATTGACGATAGGATCATAAGAAGACATCTTTTGAAATTTCGTCTCTGGGGTCGAAGTATCAAACGTGTTGTCGCCACAAGGACCATGTTGATGGCGCTTTGTGCCAGGGTGTCTTTTCTCATTTGAACACATGTTGTTTTATGGGGTACTGCTGCATGCACGAAATCACACACACACACACACACACACACACACACACACACACACACACACACACACACACACACACACACACACACACACACACACACACACACACACACACACACACACACACACACACACACACGCACACGCACACGCACACGCACACGCACGCACACACACACACACACACACACACACACACACACACACACACACACACACACACACACACACACACACACACACACACACACACACACACACACACACACACACACACACACACACACACACACACACACACACACTATACATCTCACAAAAAGAATTATAAATGAATGGGTATTTTTTAGCACCTGAAGCATATGTGCCGCCTGTGCTCAAGTTTTCAACCAGGCATTAGAACCGACACAAGTTTCCTCCCTACATTCCTTTTTCTAAGCGAAAGGTGCACACATATATGTCATGCGTAAAAATGAAAACTGGAATTCTTTTTCTTGTAGGACGCCAGGGGACAAACTTTACAACGTAAACTTTTAGAAGTTGCCGAACTGCGACATCCTCATTGACAGGGTATCTAAATAAAGTCTGCGTAATTTTTTTTGTTAAACCATTGTTCAGACTAACATTTAATTTCTTTTTTCTTGGTCTCCGGTTCATTGCCAATTCCGCTCAAATTTGTGCCGCCTGCTGTACAACTTTGTCTCATTCCTGAGTTCGAAAACCTTGTTTGGTAATTTATAATTGTGCTATGATGAGTCCATTCTGCGACCTTGTCTTTGATCTTTGAATGAACATGCATATTTTTCGTTTTTCTTCGGTTTATGTTTTTCTGGGTCCTCGTGCAACATGTATGCACGTTGGACTATGCTGCGTACTTTCACAAAACATACTTTTACATGTAATGGAGGAGGGAGCAAGCCAAGCTGGCTTCTCCATTCGACCCCCCCCCCCCCCCCCCCCCCGTCCACCCTTTCCTTATCGCCTAGTTGAAAAATAAAGGCATTGTTACTCTTATTATGTCTGAACTAGTTTTAGAATTCGATGAGATAACGAAAGACGAGCACCTGTGTACAGAGTATTCTGCTTTCGGAGTCCCATGCAATGCTGTGACATTTCCGTTCCTGCACTTCTCCATTTGGTACACATTTCACAGTCTCATATCTGTTTTTCACTTCCCTAAGTTCAGGGATAAAATTTTTTTATACATACATCATTTCTTGCTCCGTTCCTCCCTCGCATGTGTACAGCTGTTTGTACTACTCCGCGTTTTCAGCCACCCTGACAAAAACTGCGAACTTTCCAGATGTACTTTCTTTGAAAAAGAATACGTCGTTACATATGAGTCTACATGAGGAGGAGGACAATTAATCAATGAGGCCCTCGCCAGATACTTCTCGGCATGTGCACACCTTTTGGCGACTGGCCTTTGTCGTCGCGTAAGGGGCCGCGTGGGGGCCGTATTTCGCGCGCGCTTCGCACCGCGCCTCAGTCACGCGGAGAGAGAAATGAGGAAAAAGAGGAAGTAAGGAATAAGGGATGCCAACGTCGTCTGGCGAACTGCTCCCGCAGACCGGCGGTGACCTGGCTAGCGCGCTATTGACGGTGCGTTCACTTTTTCTTTTTCTTTTTTTTTTTCTTTTTTTTTGGGGGGGGGAGGGAAGGGAACGAACATTTGCCACCGCAGGCAAGGACATGCAGCAGGGAGAAAAGGGAGGGGTGTGCGTCGGCCAGGCGGTGATCAAAATGAAAGCGGACGCACCAAATGGGGAAGAAGAGCCGGCTGCCGCCTAACGAAAGCGTCGTCGTCGCTGCACAAATGAACCGTCGTCAGGGGCAACGGGAAAACGAGGAAGCCGACGGCAAAGCTAAAAATTCGAGAACGCGCGAGGCGCGCCTCTGTATAGGGGAAACATCGAGGAAAGAAAGGAAGATCGGGAGAAAGTGTAGAGCAAGGGAGAAGGTGATCGGCGGTGGCGCGACTGCAGCGCCTGCGGAGCGCGGCGTTCGACGGTGTCCCTCACTCCCCTTCTTTTCCCTTCCCCGTATTCTTGGCTTCCTTTCGTTCCCGGACGCATAGTGTCCTTCCCTTCTTCTCCAGCCGTTCTCGAAATGGGGAAGTGCAGTCCTTCGTTCTTCAAGCAGCGTCGACGTCAGCTGGCCGGCGCAGGCGCTCGCGGCGCTGCGCGCTCTCCCGGGCTCGCCGGGTCTGCGAAAAGCGCGCCTCTACGGCCAGTCACGCTAAGGATAGCGGCCGTCCGGTGCTGCCGCCGCCGCTGCTGCGAGCCCAGCGTCGTGGACCGCGCTTAGGCCGGCGCCACTGACGACGCCGCCGCCTACACGCCAAGAAAGGAAGGGGGTACGGGGGAGGACTCTTTCTTTTTATGTGTGCGTGTGTGCCCGTGACGCCACTCAGCAAAGTGCACTGCAAGTGGTGGGCTGAGTGGTAAAGCCGGCGTCAAAGGGGCCCGACCTTCGGGCGAGCTGTAAGGAGCCGTCGCGTCTGATCGACAGGTGAGAATGAATGGGCCTTCATTGCAGGCCCGATCCCTCATCCTTTTCCATTCGATCCGGCGCACTTATACCAGACTTAGCGCAGCCAAGCGGCGAGTGGTTATTCGGCACCGCGTGAATTCAATTGTGCCGTCACTTACCTGTCAGGTTGAAGTGGGCTTTATAAATCGAATTAGCTGTAACTTGATCTCGCATTCTTCATTCGGCTGCTCTCCTGGAGGCAGCTGTCTAGGAAAACGTCTGCTTTGTCCGCGTGCTAGAGCGTGCTGAGTCATAGTAATCACACGGCGCACGCGCGGTCTGCCTATTCAGGTAGCCAGTGCCCTCCTGCGATGGATATTGGCACCGGTAGCACGGTACGCGTGGAATTCACTGCGCAACCCTTCATTCGATACATGACATCTCAACAGTGTGATTGTGCTTCCCTCATGCTTTATGCGGGAGCCGGCGTTTTGACGTTTCCCAGAACAATCAACCTCAGCGGAGTTCATTGGCGTCGTGGTGTTTCCACTTCAGTGAACCAGCGGCCGGTGATTTGAGTTAATTAGCAAATAAACAGTGAGAACGCCAACCGCTGTTCCTGGAAGACCGCTGCTTTAGTAACGGGTAATCTCGCAAGATTTGGCGTCGTCTGTTTTTTGAGAAAGTGCACCTGCACTGCGTGTTCAGCGTGTAGCTAAAGGTCAGAACCAGACTGTGAATCTGGCCAGAGGAAACTTTACCAAGAGGGCGAGGTCTTAAGCGCATGCTCCGTTGTGTGGTGTGCCCGCAGGTAGCAACAAAATACTACTGTTGAGTTCTTCCGTGGCTTACTACGCTAAGCAAATACATACAATTTTTTTAGTGTGCATCGTCGACTGCATTGAAAAACTGCGGTATGTATACTTTAAACGGGGCCTAGCTGTGCTTTCAACTCGTTTATTCCTCCTCATTCTATGACTCGGAGTCACTACCACAGAACTACCACGAAGTCCCCAAAGCAAGTTTGCTTGGTAACAACTTTATTTGCCCCAGATATCGTGATTTAGGGCAGGTGGTCCTTTGTGGCCTCCAGGTTGGTCCTAGCTTTAGGTGGGGAATCGTGTGGAAAGGGATTCCCCAAAACCGCAGTTCCAGGGGAAGCGAGTGCTCTTATCCAATAATCGATGCATATATGCAAATGGAAAGCTTCTCCCCTTATCACGTTGGCTCCAATTGGCTTGTGCTTTGCGCCTTCATAATAAAACGCCTACCAAATAGATTAATCGAGAACGACAAGGCTAACCTAAGCAGTCAAACGAAGATATCTAGAAGTAGCTTCCCAGTTCTGCCCTTCTATTTTGCTTCGATGGAGACAGAAACACATTGAATCTTAGCGACAAGGAAATTCTTTTCAATGAAAGCGACTCTCACAGCCTGAGTCGCTTTGGGACGTTAAACCTCACACACCAAACCAAACTATCAATGAAAACCTAGAGCTAAGAGCGGTGCAGCAATTGTGATGTATTTTTTTTTTCCCCCGGTTACTGTAATTCCTGCCCTCGGTATGACTTAAGCATGGTCTGGGGAGTTGTCGGAAACTTTAAAATGCCTTCCACCCTACAGAACGGCGAGGAAAGCAGCCATGACTTCCAGACATTCTTCTTCCCGGCTAGCTGCAGTGTTTCACCAACACTTACTTTGTTTAATTTAAATGTTAAAGGTAAATAAACCTTGTTTATTTGCGCTTCGCACAGTTTGTTATAAAATACTCCCATATCTTGGTCCACGAAACTAATAAGGAAACCAAATGTGATCACTATTTGAGAATAAATGTATATGGCCGTGAACTGCAGGACTGCTAGGCATGCGAAATAAAGAGACGATTTTTCTGTTGCATAGCCATACATCGCAAGCATCGGTGCTGCAGTAACGTATGGGGTCGGTATCATCTCGTTCCCCTTGAGTCGACCAAACTCGGCCGTTCCGCCCACTGTTCCCAAACACCCCCAGGACCTACAGGATGGATGAATAAGTGTATTAACCTCCGAGCCAGGCATATTTCTTGGCCAGTGAAGTAGCAATACCTAAGTCACAAAACCTCAAAAACAAAACAAAAAAAAAAAAAAAAACGGAAAAGATTTTGTCTTTTCATCTTTGAGCAATTGTGATCATAATGTCCAAAAGTCCATTGAGTAATGACTAACAATTGAGAACCCTTTCTCATATAATTAGATGGAAGCAACAAGACACCATAGGAGAATAATTGAATGTATAACTGAACCATCGCCTCCCCTTCCATTCAGTAATAATCAATTTGCATACAAATATAGTAGTTCTACTAAATCTGCCACAGTCCATCTTTCCAGAACATACAAAGGGCAAATCATCAAGCAATAGTAATGTACGAGGAAACCTCCATGGCTTTGATTTACACTCCCCCCTCCCTTTTTCCCTCTTTTTTTTCCAGTTTTTATTTGTTCTTTTTCTTTCTTTTATACGGTGTGAAATTTTCTTTTTTGTCAATTTTTTAATTTTATATTGGTTTATGCTCGTCGTGATTTAATGCCCACGCTAAACTTCAGTAACGTAGAGGGATGCATAGAGAAGTCCCCCCTCCCCTCGAATGCTTTACGTTTGTCTTGTTGCTGAGCTGCTGCTAGCGAGCTATCGGATACCTGTATAGGCTACATGCCCGGCCGGCAGCCCTGCTTCCCTGAAGCGCGGGGGCGAGTCGTTGGCTGGAAATGAATCCGGCTGCGAGTGGCCGTTAGGGAGCCATCAGGGAGCGAAGCCGGGTTTATTAAAAACACGCCCGACAGTCATCTCACCGGGCAGCGGACGCCTCTCGCGTCCGTTGCCGTGAGGCGGAGGAGAGAAAGTTATAACCTTCGACGGGGCGCCGCTAGTCGTCCTTTTTTTGTTTTGTTTGCCCCTCTGCCGTACATGGCATCCAAGTATTTTTCCTCAAAACCCAAACACGCGTCTCCGCTGCGAATGGTGTAAAGTGAAATATATTGCGCTCCATTTTCGGCACAGTCTTTTTCGAAACAAGTGATACGAGCCACTACATTTACTCCTCTGTCCCCTCACCATTCCTCATAAAACTGCAGGTTGTTGGCCCCGTGTATAGGAGCTCTGATTTGTCCGGAATTCATTGGGGAGTATCGCGTGTTCGAGAAATTGCCTATCCATCCTGGACTGTGAAAATAATGATTCTATCTCCTCGCCTATACAGAGTAGATGGAAACCGGTATACGCACCATAGCGCTCCTCTTTGATGATGATGATGATGATGATGATGATGCCCACACTCGGGCCATAGTCGGGCCTTTTAACATGATAGTGTTAAAATGCACGTTACGCAGGAAATTCGGCGCCTTAGCGTCGGTGTCGGCTTCGGTATTGTGAGCCAAAAATCATATTCATGGCTTTGGCGAGTGGTAGCTGATAACTGACATGACGAACACTGATTCTTCTATGCATTCTGCGACTTAAAAACTGATTGATTTATAGGAAGGGAAAGGTGCGGTAACTGTCTCACTCGTTTTTTCTGTGGACACCTCAACCATGCCGTAAGGGAAGGGGGGAAGGTGGGAGTGAAAGTGGAAAGAGAGAAAGAGGAGCCGTAGTGGAGGGCTACGGAGTAATTTCGACCATCTGGGGATTGGATTGGATTGGAAAACATTTATTCACCTGCAGAGAGTGGTTCAAGGTGAGTTCTTGGTCGCGCTAGATGGACGTCAGTCCGTGGCTAACCGCGACCTCGTTGGCCCGCTCCACTGCCCGGAGTTGGATCTCCGGGTCGGAGCTGAGCAGCACGGCCTCCCACTGCTCGGAAGTTAGCTGGATCTTTAACGTGCGCTGACATCGCACAGCACACGGACGATGTCAGAATTAACTCTGGTTGCTCATTTGAGGTGGGAAGGGGGAAATAAGAATCAAACTTCCAATGATCTTTGTTACCGACTCAGGCATGCTACCCTTAGCCATGCGAGGCTTTATGTGAAGGGGGGTCGCTTACGCTACAGCCTCATACCCTTAAAGCTGGAGCATAAGTATGCCCCGTAATAATGGTTCCTGAACATGACCCCGCTTTTGCCTTTGTACGCTTATGGTCGTCGTACTGGACTGCGCATGTGGTCTGTCAGGGTGATTTCGTACCTTTTTAGACCTGTTGTTGTTGTGTAGGAAGAAGGAAAAAAAAATGCACGGGCCTGCTACTGGCTCTGTAGCTGAGCCACCTCCGCTGCCTCGTGCGGACAGAAAAAAAAAAAACTGATTTATTCATAGGAAGGGAAAGGCGCGGTAACTGTCTCACTTGTTTTCTGTGGACACCGCAACCGCGCCGTAAGGGAAGGGAGGAAGATGGGAGTGAAAGGAAAAAGAGAGAAAGAGGAACCGTAGTGGAGAGCTACGGAGTAATTTCGAACCCCTAGGGATCTTTAACGTGCGCTGACATCGCACAGCACACGGACAGAAGAGAAAATAGAGAAGAAAGGAAAAGAAGAGGGAGATAAAGACGCGCGCCGCAACAACAGCCGTCGTCCACCACCTAAGCGGTGGCGGGTGCAATGACGGCCTACAACAGATAAAATTCGGTGGCTGGCTAGCACCCGCCGTAAGCGCCGTTGACCTACCGTCCCAGCCCCGTAGGGCCAGGAACTGCCACCCTTCACCACCTCTCCCTTTGGAGACCTACGCCACCAAACGCTCATTTAGTTAGACAACGCACTTGGCTTCATTCGCTGTTTTTGGTGCTTTATGTGCCGCTTCGTCCTCCTGCAGGCCAGTGCGCTCGACGCATCGCCCTCTCTTCGGCCGCCTTGCGAATCCCACACTCAATCCCGTGCATGCGAACGATTTCTTTCTTTTTCTTTTTCTTTTTTTTTTGTAAAGGTTGGGAAGTTTACGAATAAATTCGGCTTCAGGTTTATCGAAGCTTGCCGACAATGTTCGTCTGAGTTTGCCGAGAATGGAAGCTATTTTTTTTTATGCTTGATGCTATTCACAATGCTTCAAAATAAATAAAGATGAAAGGGGGTAGACAAAATAAAAGCTCGAAAACTCTTTCTTTCGCGGCAGCTCACAGCATCTGCTTCACTTGTAAGGCCTGGGAACGCAACCGTTTGGCTTCGCGTGCGTTCCCTACGACAGGTGGGGTTCTCGGTGTGTTTATCTTCCAAGGGCGCAACGCTTTTGGCTTCTACTGAAGCCACCGTGTGTAGGGGCACGCGCACTCCGCCAGCGCATTCGATCGACTGGCTTGGCGTGATAGTGTCGGTGAGCGGCCCACTAATGGCTATAAAACAGGCGCACACGATAACAAATTAGAAAACAGAAAAAAAAAAATCCACCACGCTGCTTGTTGCTTCGATTCGGCACGTCCACCAGATGTGAAGTGGGAGTCTAGATACGCCATTCTCACCGCTAATTGTGGCACAATGTTCGATGTGTATTTCAATAATCACTTGGCGGTATAATTCCTTGACAACAGTTGGTGCCCTTCAAAAATATAGCCCCGCCACGGTGGCTTTTCGGTTAGGGCGATCGACTGCTAAACCCAAGGACGCGGGTTCGATCCTGATCGCGGGGGCCGCTTTTCGATGGAGGCGAAAAGTAAGGCATCCGTGTACCGTGCGATGCCAGCGCACCTTAAAGAACCCCGGGTGGTCAAAATTTCCGCAGCCCTCCATTACAGCGTCTCTCCTAGCCTGAGTCGCTTTGGGACGTTAAACCCCATTAACCAGAAAAAAAAAAAAAAATATATATATATATATATATATATATATATATATATATATATATATATATATATATATATATATATATATATATATATATATATATATATATATATATATATATATATATATGGTTGGTTGGTTGGTTGGTTGGTTTGTGGGGTTTAACGTCCCAAAGCGGGCTATGAGAGACGCCGTAGTGGAGGACTCCGGAAATTTCGACCACCTGGGGTTCTTTAACGTGCACTGACATCGCACAGCACACGGGCGCCTTGCTTTTCGCCTCCATCGAAAAGCTGCCGCCGAATCCCGGCCTCGGCGGCAGCTTTTCGATGGAGGCGAAAAGCAAGGCGCCCGTGTGCTGTGCGATGTCAGTGCACGTTAAAGAACCCCAGGTGGTCGAAATTTCCGGAGTCCTCCACTACGGCGTCTCTCATAGCCTGAGTCGCTTTGGGACGTTAAACCCCACAAACCAACCAACCAACCATATATATATATATATATATATATATATATATATATATATATATATATATATATATATATATATATATATATATATATATATATATTATTCATGCATATGCGTGTCTATAATAGAATTTCTGCGTTATATACTGACCTCAGAGTTATAGAAGTCTGAAGAGAAGTATGTATCGTTGGTATACTAGCCGAAATATACTGCTACTATGAGGTACTATATCCTACAGCGAGGGTTGAGCCATCTCAAAATGGCGTCGCTCAAGCCGAGCGGCGGTTCGGGCCGGTTTCCCGAAGGCCGTTTTCGGGTCGCTGATTGGCTCGCACGCGGCGCGCTTCGCGCGCGCGCCGTTCTGCGCCTCCCATTGGCTGGTTTGTTATAATGGAATTTCTGCGTTATATACTGACCTCAGAGTTATAGAAGTCTGAAGAGAAGTATGTATCGTTGGTATACTAGCCGAAATATACTGCTACTATGAGGTACTATATCCTACAGCGAGGGTTTGTTGTGTGACTTATTACAACGCGAAGTTTCACCATACCGTGTACGCGGCATCTCAGCTCGAAACCTTCCTGTTGAATTCATTGGCCGCGAACAATGTGAGCTTTCCTTCCACATGAGAGTGGAGGTGAACCCATAATTCGTGCTAACGCTTGCGACCTAAGTTGCGCTATATTCGCATCCCACCTTCCATTAGCACCACCCACCACAGATAGCCTCCAGAACCACCCACCCATCTAAATCCGCCCTCTACTCACTATCCACGCAGAAGTCCTCGCAGCGGCGGAACGAATCAGCGGCAAGAGAGGAATCCAATTCAAAGATGGAATGCACTGCGAAAGGCAGCAGTTCTATAGACGCACCACCTCGCAGCAAGTGCGCCACCTTGCTCGAGAGCGATCAGCGAGTAATCGAGGAATAATGGTGCTCTCCTTGTAGATCCTCGTTCACGCACACGCACATTGTTACTCGCTTAAGCTATAATCCCTTAGTGTCTGCATTATCTCGTACATACTCACCATAAGGCACACGTCATATTAAATACCACCTGACATAACCATACATTAACGAAGCCGTACAAAGGTGCCCCCATGGCCCAGGAGTCTGACTCGTCGATGTGTTTGGCTCGGGGTCTAAGGGTCCCCGCGGATTCAATTCCCATGCCACCTTCTCATCCCAAAGGACATACCCAAGTTGGTAACTCCCGCAATCACGTCATGTGGTATCATGACGTCACACAGCCCGACGACCAATGAATGCCAAGGTCGATGCCACCTGCCAGTTACCACCTTCCAGAGTCATATGTTATCGTGATTTCCTTTTTGCTCAGAAAAGCACGGTACCTTTAACGCTGCCACGATAAATCGTGACCGTCCTATGCCTGCGGTATCTGAGAATTACTGTTGCTGTGTGCAGGGCGGGCTCCAAGCGGCGCGGACCAATGGTGGAAGCATCGCTGCAGATCTTCGTCCGAGACATCGCAGCCTCTGAAACGCTGTCGCTCCGGAAGATGGTGCTCCGACCAGACCTAGCATGTGTCAACTATCGCGGGGATGACCTTCCCACCACTGCGCACTTCGGCGCTTACGTCGACGGCCGTCTGGTCGGCGTGGCGTCCGCCTTCAACGAGCCACTCAACTTTCCCCAGACCCAACGACTTCCTCCTCAGCCGCACCACAACTGCAGCCCCTCCGCTGATACCAACGTTGAAGTGTGTAACGAAGGCTCTGACCTAGATCAAGGCAGCCAGCCTGGCAAAGGGGTGAGCGGCCAGCAACTAGGAAGCGAATCGAACGAACTGATATCCGAGAAGGTTTCAAAGCTTACCCTCGATGCGTCGTCCGAATCGGAAAATACGCCGCGCGTTGTCTCCAAAGAGGGCAGTGCCAAAGTGTCTGCGGCCGAAGACATTGAGGTAACTACAGAGGCCTACTACCAAGGAAGTCGTCCAGTTTCATCGAGGAGCTCGCAAGTGTGCCCTAACACCGGCATCGTCACAGCATCGGAGTGGAAACGACCGACGTACCCTTCGCAGACCAGCGTGGACCGAGCAGTCCGGCTTGCTTCGGAGGCCAACTCATGGCGCATCCGAGGACTGGCTGTGGACCTTCCACTTCGGGGTCGCGGCCTCGGTTCCCGGCTCATATCGACGTGCATACAGCATGCCATTCAGCAGCGAGCTGTGTGCATATGGTGCGTGGCCCGCTGCTCGGCCGAGCCTGTGTATGAGAAGATGGGCTTCCAGAAGGCCGGGCAAGTCTTCCAGCTGGAAGGCATCGGACCAGTGCGCTACATGGTCCGGGCCTTGATCTAACTACGTTGTGGACGCGCCACAAGAGTTGTGTGTGCGAGTCTGTGAGTGAGTGTTTGTGTGTGAGGTGTGGGGAAAGGAGGGCACACAATGCGGTCGGGCTTCAAGTTGAGCTCATGGTGATGCAATGCCGTTGACGTCAGCATCCGTGTGCTCTTCACGGTTACAAGTGGCCCCAGGTGCTAGCACACGATACTAGCGATTCTGCCCGAGTTGCTTGAGCTGTGTTGTCACGGAACTTACAAGTCAGTAATGAGGGTAGGAAGATTGTTCTAGATAGCCGTCATCAACTTTTTTTGCTTAAAAGTGAGCGCAGAAATGGCCGTCAAGAAGACCACGAGTAACGGAGACAAGAATGGTTTTGTACAGCTAAGGGAATTTGTGCTGTGTGCGGCTGCCTACCAATGTCATAGTTGGTACGCAGCCGCTGCAAAGGTGCCTTGTGGGACCAATCTATATTGATTACTCGGACATGCACGAGGCCACACGCTTCAGTATTTTCATCACTTCTTTTTTTTTTTTCGTGAGAGAGTTTGCCTCAAGTGTATCGGCGACTGCGTGGGACGTGTGGCGGTGCTCGGTTTCGACGAGCCCGGATCACGGCTGGTAACCCGCATATGGTTGCTACGTTCCATCGCAGTTTCAAATGGAGAACAAGCACTGACGGTGCTGAAAGGATGGCGTGTTGCCGCCCGCTTAATCTACTGTGCACACCTTGTTTCCTGTCCTGCGACCACTCGATATCGTTGTCGAGTTAATTCGTCGGCAGAGGTAGTGCCTGTTTTAATTCTATACACCTACGTCTTGCCTTTTCCCTCGTAATTCTCACAACAGGCGACAATCTGACCTGTATACAACTCTCTACTAGAACGTGCTCATTTTCTGACACGATAGAGCATGCGTCGATGTGCCAGGAGAACATTTGACGGAGCGAAGTAAGAACGGTCCTGGTGCTAGCACTGCGTTAAGATTACCCCATAGCTGTTTTCAACTAGTAACACTGTCTCGAACTCTCCTCCAGTTTATTTAAAAACAGTATCTTGTACTTCATTCCCAAGTGCCCGATTAGCGCTGATACTACCAGACACCGTGGGATTGAGGGAAAAGTCAAGGCACCTCTTTGATACTTTTCCCTTTTCCTCCCTCATGGTATTAGAGAATCGGTCAGCTTTCAACATATATTCAAGCGGTGATCCAAGGCCTTTTCGCTATTAGACTTATTTATATTTTCGAAGTAGTTAATTCAAGCACAATACCGTCCCCTGTACTCCTCGCGTTCTTACCTGTAATTTTCGAGTTTTTCGAGAAAGCAAGTAGTCTTTGTACACATAATCAAGCAGTCATCTTTCGATCCAACAGCGCCTTACATGGACGTAGTCTTTAGAAAAGCACGAGAGGTAGCCCAGTGCCCGTTGAACAACGTCAGGACTGGATAGATGAATTTTTCATGGTACTTCTTCATTCGTTCTCTACACCCATGTAGTATAAGCCCTCTCATATCCTATACACATCGCAAACTTACAACCACAGAGTTTTCGTCGATTAATAAGTGGCTACGTATGACATGATCGCTTTGACTGCCTCAAGTGACATGCAAAACAAGAGTCGTCTCATGTTCAAAATTTCTCTTTATTTTGTTTGCCTGTTTATATCGCTGACATGCTATAGTCTTCCCCCGTTGCCGGTTTTCGAGGACCCTCCGAGTAGCCAAGGTGAAATGTACGAAGGTTTCTGCTAGTCTTCGGCTCTGCTTTTAAGCACAGCAGTACGACTTAAGCCAGAGCGCTGAGCGACACATAAACATACGCACATCTACAATTTAGGCGGTAATGCGTTAAAATAATAGTCAGTGTTCCCACGTGTTTGCTAGACATTACCATGTTGGTGACAGCGTTCAGGCGAAAGCCGCAAGACCGTAGCAAAAGGCCCCGCCTGTGCTAGTTTTCATGGCAATTTTAGGCAATATTCTATTCTTGACAACTTTGTACATAAAAGCGCCGGCTAATGCTGGCACGCACTAAGACTTCTAGAGCACGGATGTTGTGAAATGAACCTCCGCGCGAACGTCGAAGCATGGCATGTGCAGTTAGTGGTCCATTGGCATCGCAGACGTGAGAACCGAGGAAAGGAAAACGCAGTCGATGACTAAAGGGACTCGGGCAGATGTAGCTCAAGAAAAATTAGTAGCCATGGCAAACCAGGGAACAAGGGGACATTTGGAGGCCCTTGGGAGAACATTTCCCGTACTGCGAATACTTTAACCGACACGTAAAATCGACGGTGCAGGTCGTTTAACTGCAGCGAATTAAGAATCGGAGCGTAGGGTACAAATGAGGCGAGGTCAGATGGTTTTCCGTCTGTCGCATCCTCACCGGCGACTTCATCAACAGCCGACGTGAAATAGTGACAACAGCTAATCTGATAATTATGTACCTTTTCATCAGTCTGGTTGGTGCAGTATTGGATAGCAGTGTCGGAAAGTATGGGGGAGGGAATGTGATAGGTGTAACGCTACAAAACCGGAAGAGGCAGCGCCTACTTAAAAGCAGGCGTTTGCTGATGATATTCTGAGTTAAATGAAGAAAGACAGGCATTTGATAAGGCAGGAAGCGCGTAGAACCGATATCACTCTACGGAAATCCCATCATTTGGCTCCGTTAGATGCGTACAAGATATAGTGAGGATGAAATACACAGGCAGAACCTCATGTGGTTAGGAAATTTGTAATGATCACTCTGACCGTGACTGACGCAACAAGTGTGCATTTGTAAATATTTGAAATTGCATGTGGAAGACGGCGAGAAATGAATATTGAAAAAATTAGCACGCAGCATCGAAATCAACTCGGCTATTTGGACAATATTGAGAAGTACAGATGACGCATTCGAAGTATCTGACGGGAGAGAAGGAGTGAGGAAAAAAAAATGCTACGACCTGACGCAACGCTTGAATTTCTCTGAGGCACAAATTCGTTAGGAATTGCGTAAACAGTTTAACACGGTGCCAACACGCGCCAGCGTCTTCCTTGCACGCGTTCCGCACTTTTCCGAGCCAGTTAACTCTGTCGACGTGACATGGATTAAAACTAAGCAGCGGCAAGTCATTTGGCTGCAGTTACATAATTTACATAATTGCGGACGATGACGTTTTGCTACTAATACGTTTAGAAATGTTTTAGTTGACGCACAGCAAGCTTTCACTCATACAGAGTTGAGTATTTGTGAAAGGCTAAGCTTTCGATAAACCTTTGCACTAAGCACTCAGCCCTCATCTATAAACTCATGCGATGATCCTCTTAGAAAACTCTATTCGTCCAAATGACTTCATGTCTTCTTTATTCCAGCTAGCCATTGCGCACATTCTTGCACCGGAATACGCTTTTTCGCGTACTTTTTATCTTTTGTATGCTACTCTCTTCGACTTTCCAGCGAGCGTTGCTGCATCAGACACATTTGTGTCACTTGTTTAAAAGCGTACCTTGCATTTTCTGTATTATAAGAGGACGCTGCAACGTTTGTACTTTACGCTCGCTGTTCGCAATGTTCTTCTAGTGTTCTTCCTTGCTCGGGCATATCGTTGAGTTTGTTCCGCGCAAGTTCTCCGCAGCCGAGAACTGCGCCGCGAGCTTTGTTCTTGTTTGGGACCTGCCGACTTGCACGCGGCAAACCCGCTCCATGTAGTACTGAGATGTTCCGTTGCCAATTCACGTAAGCAGCTCGTGCGCAGCATGTGCATTACGTGAACTTTGTTAGAGTCTTCAAAGATTATCTAAGACGTTGCGCGAACGCATTTTTCATGTTAAGAGAATCAAAGCTGACTTCGTGCCTAGTTTCTCATCGCGACATTTATAAAGCGTAGAATGAACCAAAAGACTGGCGATACAGGTTAGAAAATTTTCCCCGAAAGGCCCATGTGTTAAAACATGGCGCATTTGATAGCGATTAACTACCACGCCACCAGAAGTCTACATTGAAATCAAGTGCACAGGGTTGCTAAAAATATCCGGCTACATAAAGCCTGAAAATGAATCTGCCTTGCATTAACCTCTGTGGCGTTACCGTATATTGCCAAGGGTGTTTGCGCTGAAATAGTACGGCGTCTGTCATAGCCTGAGTCGCTTTTGGACGTTAAACTCTACAAACCGAACCAAACCAATAAACCAATCCAAACCAAACTCACTTCATCAACAAAATACGTTCAAAGGTAATATCTGTATGTAGTTCTAAGGGCCTTGGCCTTTAAAATGATTCAGGTATTTAAGGTCTAGTTTTGTGGTAATAAAGGTAATCCCGGTAACGGCTGGAATCAAATGATCTGAAAATGTCATCTTTGACAGATTAATGCTAAGGGCTGCCTATGAAAAAGTTTCACCGATTGTTAGCACCACAGTTAGCTATAGTATTGAGACAGAGTGCATGGCAATAACTTCGCCCGTTTTCGCTCCAGATTCAGTAAACCCTATAGCCCTCTAAAAAAATGAATAAAAAGAGTTGGCTGCCAAGTTCGCATCTGACGCTATCACATATTAATTACCAAAAAGTGACGATAAGTTACAGCGGGTGTGATTCAGAGTTTTGTTACAGTTACGAATGAACGACTCTGGGTTTGAACAACCCCGCTGACTAAACCGGAAAATGTCTGTCCAAGGTCGGGCGTCCGAAGGTGCAACGTCCAAGGCAAGAAGCCAGTGTTCAGAGCCAAGCTTTTAAACTTTCTAACTGCCTGTAAGCTGCCATTTAGAATTAGGAAGTGCGCATTTTTGGCGCCTTTGCTGAGATAGAAAGTGAAAAGGGCGGTGACATTTTTTTTTTTTTTTTTTTTTCGTTGCGAGGAGGTGCACCGCTGACGATATGCCTCGCTAACTAAGCGTTTCTGGCAAGCTTAAGTGAAAGCGCCTGTACACTTTCAAATTAACGGCCAGAATTCGCTCGGACGTGTAGCTTCCACATTACGTGTCTTGAGATTAACCATCCAGAATCGCGTCATTTTACGGCTCTATGTCAGTGCTGCTGTGATCTAGAAGGGAGAGAGAACAGGCACACATCTCAATGATCTTCAACGTATTTTCTGTGATCTTTAGAACAGATGCAGAAAAGTGCATCGACGAGGACGAGAAAAGAAAGACAAAAAATCTTGAAGTGCTAAAGACCGACACCACAAATCAACGCATGCGACTTTTTTTTTTTTTTTTTTTTTACTAAAATCATGCACCTCTCACTTTTTGAAGGGACGGTTGTACTGAAATGGGAAGTAAATGCCGTGTTGTTTCGTAATAACGGCAAGTGTGATACTGTTTTGCCAGTGTTTTGTCAGAGTATTAATAAAGGCGTCGGGGCGTACAGACTGATAGCGAAAGTGATAATGGCCGCCAGCTTGGTAGCGCAGGTTTTTTGCTAATCGCGTCTGCTGATGGCGAACTGACTGTAACCATCGTCTACCAAGCAGTGCGTATAGAAAAATGCAGTAGATACTTTGCGGTTTTTCTCTACAAACGCGTATTTCTAACATCTTTCCGTGGCGACATTTTTAAGTGCATGAGTGAGCTGACAAATAGAAAGCCCTTCCTATTTAATAAGCACTCAATAAGCGCAGATAAATTGATACATGAAGAAGGCTTAAATTACATGAGGCATTTGATGGTTCAAGCCCATCGCATATCATTTGCCATGCGCCTGTTGAGTTCTTCATTGTATATATATATATATATATATATATATACGAAGTATTCTGCCGCCGCATTCATTCCGCCGTACGTAGAGCTGTCACGGGAATAAGAGAAGAAACATCACCGTTTGATGGCGGCTTTAAGTCACTACAGTGGTACATTCTAACCATTTTGCCTCTACGTAAACGCAAGGTTTTTTTTGTGCGAGGTGCGAGGTTCTTTTTTTCCGGAGTTCTTTAGACGTAGAGTACTTTAATCACAATCCCCACCAGCGTCAGTCACTTCGTCTCTGGTCCCAGACCGCCAGCGTGGTGATGTTTTCACCACCGACCGTCTTCGTTATTGCTTCAACTAGAAGTGCCAACCGTAGATGTAGGTCCCGCCTCTGCTGAGAAGGGAGAGAGAGAAACCGTGCTCAATCTCATCCGTGATAAGCGCGATGCCCATAAGGGTGGAGAAAGTTACGCCTAGATGTGTATGTGGCAACGCATACAGCTGTTAAAAAGTTTTATGCCAGTTGAAACGCTAAGCGTATCGAAGGCTCCGCGATGCGAGACACAGACGAAAGTGCACGTATTCATACATGTAAAGTGGATTGTTACAGACATGTTTGTTAAGGTTCAGGGAGGGATAAACACAATGATTCCTTCGACTCTATTCCATCTTTATCGTCCCCCACACTGAGTGGCAGATCAAATGGTAGTGGGGGTGTGATTTCTCATTGTTTAGGGAAAGTCAAGAAGATTGGAACCGGAATAGAAATGGAACTGAATCATTGTGTCATCCCGGCCTAAAAAGAACGAAATGTATGTTGAGCTCGAGGTTTAACAGCGTTGGAGAGGATGGTGCATGATGATATGGCTTGAGCGTGTTTCTGGCTTTCAAAATCTATCATAAGTGCTTCTTCTGCTTGTTACTTCGCTTCTAAAATGCAATTAACAAACATTGCAGTTTGTTGAAGTCGCTTTAGAATGCTGTTAATAACGCTGGCTAAGGTGTCCCGCAATGTGATATGCGACGTCGAGTTCTAACTGTTTTAACACTTGTATGTGATGAAATACGGCTAAACTGTTCTCATGGCCTCACGTTTTCTCATCTTTTTTTTTTTTTTCGACATCCTGCGCACACTAAAGAATAAAGTGATGTCTGTGTTTCTCCTTTTGATGTCAGGATCCGCAAGCCTGCTCTCACTTGAGATCCGTTCTTGGCTGGTCTGAGCTTTTATTTGCTGTTCAAAACAGGAATGAAGCTGGCTCCTTGTTTCACACGAGGTTGTTTGTGTACGCTTCATTTGCGCTGTCCATTCGCGCACAAATCATACCTGTTGAAGTTGGCAAGGAGCAGCTTTGTGAATCCGGACACTTAACATACTCTGTCTTCCCCTCAATCCTTTGTTTTAATTTAAGGAGCTCTGAAGCACGTTTCGTCGAAGGAAAGTTTTTTTATTAATGGAGGTCTTCCCTTTCCATGCAGAATGCGTGATAAATGTGTCCCGCGAAGAAGAAAGCCTGGGGCTGATAAATACGAGAAAAGCGAACAATTTCTGGCTAGTCGTACTTAAACTTGATGCCTCCTTTTGTCTTTTTTATTCTCTTTTGAGGCACGCTTGCCAATGTGCGATTCTTCTGGTCTTTAAGTGGAATCTGTCCAATGGCAACTGAATGTTTTCAGTACATCACAAGGGGGCAATCCGACGAAGACGGAAGAAACAAACTATAGAAAACTAAAGATAGAAAAACTATGTTCCGGTCAAGAAGCGTGCTTTAGGGCTTCTTAAATGTCATGTTTGTAAACGGCTCACAGCTGTATTCGCGCCCCTTGTCCTTTCTTACGGGAAAAGAAAAAAGTGAATACTTGCGTGAAATGTGGCTCCAGCACCTCTGTTTGCTCCAAAACTATAGCTTTCGCGCTGAGAGAGTCGGCAATTACAGTCAGTGCATTGCGGTGTGTGACGGAAGAACGGCTTTGTGTGGCTCTTCATCCCTGTACCAACCTGAAGCTCATCCTCCGCTTGTTCGCCCGCTGAAATGCCTTGCTCATTCCTGGACTCCTGGACCGTAGTGTAACAACTTGTTTCGAAGTTCTTACTAAAGTGAATGCTTACTCACGTCTCCTGTAATAAGAGAAAGCCAACTGTAATACAAGCTAAACTAATAAAGATTCTTTATGCGGATTATTAAGCTCCTTTTCTTACTCACTGTTCTAAGTGTTCATGTTTCTTGTTGCATGAGCTAGCAGAATGCTTGAGCGAACCCAATTAGGTTCGCATCACTATGCTCTGGAAACAGCGCGTCAGCTTATAATGTACTGTCTCCGCCTGTCGGTATAGCTTTTCAACGGACCAAACAAGAAAGGTTCCTCCAGGACATCATTCCTCCTTGTTTAGCGCTCGCAAGCCACACCGCCTTTCTTGAAGGTTCTTCGGGTCTTTGTCTTGCAGCGGCTATCATTTGTATGTATGCCTCTTTGTACATTTCAGTACGACGACGAATGGCCTGCCGCTTCCGCTTGTCACGTTTATACGCCTCGTTACCCCTTCCGGTCTTGCCTTTTTACCATCATGCGTGTCTTCTTTCCGCTCTCTTTGTCGCTTACCAGTCCCCCCCCCCCCCCCTTTTTTTTTTTTGCTTCAGCTTGTCTTACCCTTTCTCAGAGCAAAAGGTCACAGCTCCTGATGTGATCATCGCTGGCATCATAAAAAAAAAAAAAAATCCCCGGCACCCTTAATTGTACATTTTGCTGAGCTCATACTAACAGAGTAGGTGCTGTTTCATCAGTCAATCAATTTCAATCAATCAATCAATCAGCTAATAAAATGGCTCGTAATAAACAAAGTTCGTTTCTTCAGCTGAAGTCAGCGAAGCCCATGCCCGCCTTTCTTAGTGGCCGCAAGCACCTTTATTCTTTAGACTCACACTCTTTAACTACAACCCCTTAACTGGCACATCTAATATGTCGCACATTTTATTAACATACGGTCCTAAACTGCCATGTTACCCAGCTACTAGTCAAGAAGCGACCCCTCGACATATAGATATAAAGCCCCGCTTTAACCAAGCTATATGAGCGTGCCTTGCGTGGCCTAGGAATATAGAGTGCCTGACATGGTACCGAAAAGCCCTGCAAAGTTGATTTCTGTCTCACTGTCTCACCTCGAACGAGCAACCCGTGTTGGCAACTCCTCCCAATTTTCTGATATAACGAAGTTTCGTTACACCGCAAAAACTATCGACGAACAGTGGTCGGACAAATGTCATCTGCCAGCTACCTGCCGGAGCCATATGACCGCGATTTTTGTAGAGAAAGCTACACTACTGTAGATTTTCAAGCCGTCGGCGTGGCACCGTGGCAGCAACTGCCAACTTAGGTCTCTCGTTTCCCATGAGACGGTTATGTCGGAATCAGCTTGCCAAGACCCTGGCATTCACGTTACCCCTATAGGCCACTAAGGCACGTTCATACGGCTTGGTTAAAGCGGTGCTTTATATGTGCGCTGGTAGCCTACGCTATCGCGTCATATCCTTAAAGGCGGAGCTTAAGTGTCCCCCATATTTAGATGCAATGAACGCCTTTACCTCCACCAGCTAAAACGACGGGGAACCTTGATGCGTTCAACGAAACGCTGGTTGTGTTCGATGCAACGCTCGGTCGCCCGCAGCCATGAGCTTTCGCTCCACACTCGGTTCAGCAGCGCTGAATTTGCGTAATATTTTTGCTCACAATGCAGACCCCGCCGGATTATGCGCAAAACGGCGTCTTCAAAAGGGAACATATGATAGTTATAAAAATAGACAGTCCAAACACGCTCTAGCGCTGTGGGACATCGTGAGTCCAGCTCATCACACGTTGAATTAAGAGGTCGAATTAATGCTGAACAGTCCCCTATACGGCGTCCTTCAGAACCCATATGCAGCTTGTGGGCTTTAAGTGCCACATCCATGCCACACTTTCAAATATAGTAGAGTCGTGTAGGTGTAATGTATTCTTTACTACACTGCCCAGAAGTGAGCCTGTACAAAACAAAAATAGCAACTTAACGTTCTTGAGATTTTCTTGAGCCCAAAGGCAATGCAAGGAAGAAATTCAGTCGCTTGATCCTTGCGGTTGTAGCAACGGAACAGCATTTCGTTGCATTCTGATGCTGTCCTTAGTGTGTTGAAACCATGCTAGTCTTACAATCTGCAGGACTGGTAAATTCTCGTAAGGCAGGATATGCTGGAACTGGCCTGGTTAGGCAAGCGGCCTCCTTCGGGTGGCGGAACGAGAAATTATTTGCTTCAATGCTGTTTATTATACTGTTTTCTTTTCTGTACAAGTTTTGTTTTTCTATTTTGCTGTCTACCGATTTGTGTTTCAAAAACTATGAAAGATATCTCAGTGTGGTATACGACCAGGTGGGTTGTGCAGCAAGGCGGACACTCTAAAGCCTAAAGGCAAGACAAACAATTAACTAAATTGTTGATTCAACTTTCTATATTTAATATTATGGATAATATTATATCGCGAAATTGAATGCCTACACCATCATAGGTGAGCCACCTTTTTAAATGTTCTTAATCGTCAATGTGTGTCAAAACATAGAACCCCAAAAATTGCAACCAGCTTCGCTAAGTTGACGAAGGATGTCCGTATCATTTCGCATTAAAATGCGAAAGCATTACTTCACGATGTTCACAGATATCTGTCCGCAGACCGCGTCCGCAGGCCGCGTCAGCAAAATTGTGTCCTCAGCAGTTGTTAGTAATTGAGAAGTGGTAGAGGTTAATTAGTGGTGTCAATAAATAGAGAGTGGCGTAATTTTGCGTCCGAAAAAATAATGAGGCCACTAAGTTAATTAGGTAATTAATTACAGGCAAAAATGTAAAGGTAAAGGCAAAAATGGTCTCATTAGCCAATGGCTTGGAGCCACATTTGAATGTATCAAATATTAAAATAGTGAATTAAATCACTCTATTAAGGTGACGTCAATAATATGACGTCACGCAACCGTGAGTAGAGCCGGAAGGGATAGGAAAGGATTGGCGCGCAATTTGAAAGTACCAAGGACTAAAATGAGTAAACAAGAAGTGAATTAAGCAACTAAAAGCAACCAGAAGCAACCAACAGCAGCATCCGTGCTTTCGCATTACTCCAATGCAGATTCTGCAGTGCTCTTTAATATTTTTTTTTTTTGTATCCAGTTCAGCTCCGTTTATTAGAGCATTCATAGTTGGCCAAATACGAAGCATCTGGTTTAACATGTTGAGTATTATTTCACATTCTGTTCGAGGCTAGGATTTCAAGGCCAGGTTTGAGGTAAAAACCGGTGAAACTGGTGACTGGAGACCGCAGTGGTATCTCAGGGGTTAAGACACTCGGCTACTGAACCGGAGTTTCTGGGTTTATAATTCGACCGCGTCAAAAACATTTCGATGGAGGCGAAACGCAAAGGCGTCCGTGTGCTGTGCGACGTCAGTCCACGTTAATATCCCCATGTGGTCAAAATTATTCCGGAGCCCTCTACTACGTACGGTCCTACTTTCTCAGTTTCTTCTTTCGCTCGAACCATCCCCCTTCTCCTTATGGCGCTGTTCAAGAGTTCGCCGAGAAGTGTGAAACACCTTTCCCGTGAGACACCGTGAACCTATTTACATTCAAATTTACCTTAGTGGTAGCGCACTGCAATATTTTGAAACGGCGAACCAGGGGCGTTCGATCGCACTTTGCGGCAGGGGCTCCTTGCATGCCGTCATTGCATTCGCCTCCCCTTCGCGGGGCAGATGACGGCTGTTGAAACGCGCCTGCCTCTCTCTCTCTCTCTCTCTCTCTCTCTCTCTCTCTCTCTCTCTCTCTCTCTCTCTCTCTCTCTCTCTCTCTCTCTCTTTCTTTCTTCCGTTCTTTCTTTCATCATTTATTTCTTTCTCTCTCTCTCTCTCTCTTTCTTTCTTTATCTTTTCTTTTTCTTCACTTCTTTCTTTGTTCCTCTTTTGCAGCGGTGGTAGCTCAGCTATGGAGCCAGCTGGCGGGCCCGCGCACTTTTTTCTTCTTTCCTACAGTCGCAGCAACAAAACCAGATGGTTGAAATTAAACCCAAGACCTCCACTATGGCAACCCATTTAGCCAGCTTATACGTACAGATTTTAAATGTTTATCAGTACATACCAGAGGAAACCTTGCAATGTTTGTCAAGGATATACTAACACGGGGCCCCGTAGGGCGAGGCGTTACTTCAAAGAAAATGAAATTATTTGACGATAATCATGCAAAACCAGTTGCTGTCGTTGCGCTCTTAGCTGACATGTTAAATAAACCTTATGATAGGGTAGAGCACAATGGCAGGTGAAACCACGTATCACTTATTTGGCAGCCAATATGAAGGAAAAGAAGGAACTTTACTACAACGTACACATTGGCAAACGAGAAACTTGTCGAAAGAAAGCTTATTCATTTAGCAATGCTTTACAACGCAGCCCATGCCTTCGAGTAGACATTTGCCAAGGTGAACAAGGCTAGCGGGTCCGCCCTCCGGCCAGAGGTAATCCGGGTACGCCAAGCAGATAATTGATGATGACACATGGTAGGTTGATGGCAGGCTGACAGGCAGCGCAATGAGCAGCGACTTTCCGGCTTGCATACTAGGGCTTCGAGTGTGCCTCGCATCCAAAGCACAGAATTACAACCACGACATGCGGAAGCCACGTAGAGCGAATGTTGGCCACGAGTCCAGGCGCGGAGCATTGATGACCGATCTTACAACGCTATGCACGCTGGAAGATCCCGGCCACTGACGTGACCTCGTGCAATTGTCTTCTCGCGGCGACTCCGCTATAACAACACCTCGAACAGAAAGCCTCTTTCTTGTCGAGTTTCTCGCCGTTGGATTAACTTCCGTCGGGGTACAACGGTTTCGTAGATAGACCGCTCAATGGAAGTGCACTGTACAGCATTATTTTTCTTCGCTTCATCGTGCAAGTTCAGTTTCGGTGTTGTTCGATACTTTAGTGTATTTCACTTGCTTCTGCTTTATCTTTTTTTTTTCTCTCTCTCTTTCTGTTTTATAGAACACGCTCCGTGATAAACTAGTGTCTAGACCACGATGTTGCTAGGCATAAGGCCAGATAGGCTATTCTCGGCCATGTCGGCTGCATGTTGACGCAGGAAGGATGCCACAACGCTTGGCTTTCATCCCAGGCGCTATACCCATAAGTTGTTGAATCGAACACACCTCCCGCCCCCTCCCTTGGCCAACATAGCCCCGTGGCATAAGAGTGTCTTCCTTTTGACGCGTGTAAGTAAAACGTTCGTTCAATAAATGCAGGGCACTTATCTGTCTCAACAGAATATTTCGGCTTTCAGGAACGTGTTTTATTGGGCGGCAAATGTGGGATATTTCAACAATTTGATACTATTGTGCGTATTCGATGGTAATGGTTTAATATGCGCAGCAAAAATTTATTTTTGAATTTTTTCCTGCGTTCGCGCCAGTAGTTAAAACTGCCATTGAGCAGTAATGGCCTGCGTATTTGAAAAATAATTGTGAGGAAATTAGTGTGGATTACTGCAAGATGCTTTTACGAACACATCGATAGAAATGACCTAAGCTTCCAATGTGTAGCGAATTTCGCTTCCGAAATTTGTCCTCGTCCGTCCGTCCGTCCGTCCGTCCGTCCGTCCGTCCGTCCGTCCGTCCGTCCGTCCGTCCGTCCGTCCGTCCGTCCGTCCGTCCGTCTGTCTGTCTGTCTGTCTGTCTGTCTGTCTGTCTGTCTGTCTGTCTGTCTGTCTGTCTGTCTGTCTGTCTGTCTGTCTGTCTGTCTGTCTGTCTGTCTGTCTGTCTGTCTGTCTGTCTGTCTGTCTGTCTGTCTGTCTGTCTGTCTGTCTGTCTGTCTGTCTGTCTGTCTGTCTGTCTGTCTGTCTGTCTGTCTGTCTGTCTGTCTGTCTGTCTGTCTGTCTGTCTGTCTGTCTGTCTGTCTGTCTGTCTGTCTGTCTGTCTGTCTGTCTGTCCGTCCGTCCGTCCGTCCGTCCGTCCGTCCGTCCGTCCGTCCGTCCGTCCGTCCGTCCGTCCGTCCGTCCGTCCGTCCGTCCGTCCGTCCGCCCGTCCGCCCGTCCGTCCGTCCGTCTGTCCGCCCGCCCGTCCGTCCGTCCGGCTTGGCTGGCTGGCTGGCTGGCTGTGTCACTCAAGGGAAACGTCTATAACAGTTGCATCCTACCGATACTCGGCTACGGGGATGAAATATGGAGGTTAACGAAAGGGGTTTTACTTAAGTTAAGGACAACGCAGCGGGCTATGGAACGAAAAGTGGTAGGTGTGATGTTAAGGGATAGGAAGCGTGCAGATTCGGTCTGTCTTTCAGTCCGTCTGTTCGTCCTTCCCACCGTAGTCCGTCCGTCCGGACGGACAGAAGAACAGACCGAATTCCTTGTAGAGCTCATGTTGCTCTTGTTGTGATACACATATACGAATAGTACGTGTTTAGAGTACATTTCTTTTTGTAGCGGGACCTATACATTGGCCACAGTCTCGTCATTTCGCCGTGACTGTCCGTGCCTGTCCGAAGAAGAGGAAGAAGAAGGATAAGAAGAAAAAAAGAAAATGAAGAAGAAGAAAAAGAGGACGAAGAAAAGGATGTACACAGAGAAGAACAACAAGAAGAAGAAAACTCGGTATAGTTGGTAGAGGCGAACAACAGCGAGTTGCTATAACAGAAGGTTCGTTCGAGCATTGTGACGGCGGTGTGCCCCGGAGTTCGACGTATAGGCGATGTCATACCACTAGAAGTCTTCTACACCCGAATGAGATTGGTCAACGACGGGAGGAAAGAGGTGCTCACTGCTCATACGTGAAGTGATTCCCCTATGGCATAAATAAGGCTGAAACCATAGAGTAAACTACTATGCACAAAAGCCACGTTTTTCCTTTCGAGCCGAACCTAAGCTTAGCCATGCAGATAGCTCTCGCGTAACTCCAGGTTTAACCACGAGCTAAACCATAGGTAATTTGTTTTTTCTCTTGATGAGCCTAACTAACATTCCAATATATTATCCGGTTCTTCTAATCAATACGGTTATCTATAGCCATAACAGTATTTGGCCTAGTAGCACTGGACTCTCTCAGCAGCTGCTACAAAACAATTAACTGAAAACATATATGAAATTTCTTGGTGAGAACTGCGTAGTGCAGCGAAGGAAAGGATAAAGTGCTCGCTGCGTTAACAATATTCTTCAAGGTAGGGTAGGATGAGCCATGTTTCTCACAATTTGAAACGCACGCCTAGGGGCAACTTGCAGCAGAAACGCTGAAAAGTCAAAAGTCAATTTCCTTTAAGGCTCCAAATGCATCCAAATGGGGCTTACCGTGCTTACGCAAATAATCGAAATTCCCCTTTAAGCCTTTTCTTCGTTTCGATGAATCGCTCGTACTCTGCGGCAGCCAGTAATAGACTCTTTTTTTTTTTTTTTTTTCGCTCCGCGCAGAATATGGCGATGGCCTCGGTCAGAAAACGATTTTGTACGCGGCATCTAGGACGCTCCTTATGAATACAAACAAGACAGGAGGCTCTCTATATTTATGCAACATTACGTATAGGTAATAGCGGAAATCCCTATAAACGCGCCGGCTACGGGCTCGGTTGCAGCAAAAAAATGACACAGCAGAAAAGGCTGCGTGTAAGCCTTACGGCTGACCTGCTTTCATTTCGTGATTTCTTGAACGCCGACTCGTCTGTCTTGAAAATAAATCATCTGCGCAAACCAGCCGGTAGTGTATCCCCACAGGCATACACAATACCTGTATGCATTCGTGCAAATCGAACACATGTCCCTGATGAACCAGAACTGTCCAGTTCGACACCTATGATTCGCATTGGGGAAGTGGTGGTGAGTCAATGGCCGTTCAATGACAGTTGTACAGGCGTTTGCAAAAGTAGGTGTCTATCCCATCGGCTTGTGATAGACATAAAGTGTGTCTTTTCTACGAAAGCGACAAGACAATTGTCGTACACCACTAAAATGTCTTGTCCAGAGCAGTCTGAAGGCCTAATTCTTGGCAGCTAAGGTGAGTGTGTAGTGCCCCTACCGTTACGTCATCTGCATACATTAGATAAAATATGTGCGGAATAGTAGCCAGTTATGCCAAAGGTGGAAGCGCCATGTTAAGTAATACTGGTCCAGCACGGATCCTTGAGGTACACCCTCTTTATTTCCCTATGTCTATATATAAAGTATAAAGTTTCATACTCTGGGTGGGAGATGAAGCCAGCTCCGCACAGTTAGGATTTCAGAGTGGCTGACGTTGTCATAGGCATGGTGAGCGTCCATTGTTAGAATGGTGCGGATTTTGCGAGATCTGCCTCCTATCAGCTCTGTACTTTAAAAGTGATCCAACCCATACTCAGTACCTAAATGAGGGCAAAATACAGTCAGCTGGGTGGTATCAGGGGTATCGATCAAGCCACCATCACAGCCGCATGACTAACATGCTTTCTAGCAGCTCACAAAGTGTGACGTGAGCGCTATCGGGCGAAGGTTGCCTAACTTTTTTGAAGGCCTCCCGGGATCGGCACCACCTCAGCATGTTTTCAAGGGGTCAGGACATCTCCAGAAGTCCAAATTCTGTTCAGGACCTCAAGTAGACACTCTAAAGCTGACTCTTCAATATTCGTAAAGAATTCAAATGTCAGTTCATCCGGCCCCGGGGCACTGCGCGGCTTCGTTCGGTCAATAGCTGCAAGAAACTCGGCCATTGTGAAAAGTTTGTCAATACCTTCACGGTCCTCCTTGCGTGGAAGTAATCCTGCTTCTGGCGGGAGATTATTTGGGCATGGCGAATGGAGGTCGAATCTGGTCAAAATCCGGAAATAAATTCCTGGCCATCGCAGAATCAAACTTGCTTGGCGTCTGTCTATATTCTAGACAGGCGCTGCCTGCGGGGTCAGTTCACTGTATGTCGATTTACATGGAGCGGAAGGTGTGCCATATTGGCTGACTAATAGACGATGAGTTCAGAGATGCGCACCGCCTGCCATCGCTGAGGAAAAAGGCGCCTCTCATGTCAGTGTGCCGTCGCTGTTAGCTGATGCGTTTGTCTCGACGTTTCCAAGAGAGTTCTCTAATGAGCACCAGTTCCGCCCTGCGACGAGCTGCCCATAGCCGAAGAAATTGAAGATTCGGACGCATTGGGTCTTGCTATACCCAACTGGAATAAGTAGCAGCTTGCATTGTTGCGCGCAAAGCTTCCTGGGGATCCGAAGCTGCAAGCATGTAGGCAGATAGTTGTTTGGTAGTGTTCTGAACACGCCCCACTGCAACCCAGTAACAATGCCTACGGCGGCGATGCAAATCAGAGTCTAAACCAAAGAGCAATGGCTAATGGTCGCTGTCCTAACAGCCTGTTCTCGGTTCCATGAGACAGGACGTGCACCACAACACCCAAGTCTGAAGAGGAAGGAGGCGAACGGGGATGATCCCACCGTCGGGTTGCGGTACCTATAGGGAGTCAAGAAGCACAGACTCTTCCTCAGTAATATCATCCCACACTACATTTTAATTCCCGTAACCCCATGTTGATGCGGGGAATTAAAGTCACCGCCAAATAGGACGTCCCTGACATGTGCGACGAAGGTGAGCTGCCCATCCTAGCTGCATTGGAGACGTTCCACCATTTTACGCACGCACTTAGCACGAGACAAGAATCACATCATTTTGGGAAGGCGAACTAGCACAGTTATTACTTCTTGCTATTTGTTGCACCAAGATGCCAGGAAAAACATTTTGGAAGTGACAAACGGCTAAATATATAGCGGCTTGGCCAGGCGCTCTGGACATAGCACAGCACTGGCTGCCTAGGGTATTTGGGCAAGAATAGCCGGGCAATGAAGCCAGAAAGCGAGGGTAAAGCATTTGTTTTTTGTAGAAGTAATGCCCGCAGGAAGTTTGCCTATGCGTATTCGAGTACGAATCGCGTCTGCCTAACCCCAGCAGTTCCATTGTAACATATGGCGGTGACTGTTCAATGTTGAATTCATATTTAGGAAACGGGAGGAAGATTAGCAATGAGCGACATTGTAAGTTGTTGCAAATTCCGTGCCACGAAATGGAGCAGTTCCACAGGAGACAACTTAGCCGGTGCTTGTGGTTCACGAGGGGAAAGCGATATGTGAGCATGCGATTGACAGGCAGTAGATGGGTGATCAGAATGGTAATTGGACAATTGGGAAAGCAATTAAGACTGGTTTTTGAAAGAGATGTTGTACCTCCTCCTGAAGAACTGTGAGCTGTCATTTCAATTTGACAATGTCGTTTAAAGGTTTACTGGCGAGGTCCGAGTTTTGGGGTCATTTAGCGGAGCGTGCTTTTTCACGCCCCAATGCTTCAGCATAGGTTCAAGTCGCGGAGAAACCTTCAGTTGCATCAGGCCAATGCTTCATCATAAGTTCAGGTCGCGGAAAAACCATCAGTTACATCAGATTTCGCGGTGGTATCTTCGTTAAGCTGGAACAGTGCAAAACGGTTCAATGTTGGCAAGCCACCATTTGGTAGCTCCAGTATTAGCTTTGGGTGAGGACCCCGGGAACGTATACGGCACTATGGCACGGGATTTTAGTAAACAGTCTTTGGACGTAATGTCACGGTCGTCTTTGTGAAAAAGGCCACAGCGATATCCTTTGTAATCAGAGGACTTCGTAGAGGTTTTCACTGGATATGGGAAAAAGATATTGCCGCGAAGCCTTCAAAACTGTATTTGTTGTTTTTTTAGCAGCCACCGGCATGCGGCCTTATCACTGCGATTCCGGCACGCGTACCAATTCTGTATCCCGTGTTTGTTCATGCTCGTTGTCACGATACGACGCGTTATCATTTTCTTTGTCGCGAAAGATGCGCCGAGATCTGTCTCGAAGATTCCGATCACTTGCGTATGTTTCCACAATGTTCCAGGGTGCACTAGTAGCAGTTTGCGACGTCATTTAGATTGTTCTGAGCAGCCTTTAAATTGAGCGTTGACGAGTGTGACGGGCATTCTTTGTTCGACGATCGACGAGCACGTTTGTTGCTATCGCCGCCGCCGAGTTGCTTAGTTCTTTTGCGGACGCAAGTCAGCCTAATAAAGAGTTAATTTCAGTACCATCAAGCGTGTGTCTTCTTTTGGTGTCAACAGCCTTGTCACCACTACGTGACAATATCATGAACAAGATATCGGTAACAATGAACCACTTCGGGTTTGCATAGGCGATTCTGTAAGATGCTCCCATAAAGTGAGATGCGAGCCGGGAAAGACAGCCAGTGCAGATGGCGCACAACCTTTATAACCAGCATGCGGCGCCCACAGGAAACCTGCGATCGTACTTAGCTGCTGCATTACAGATTGAGCGCAATTAGTATAAAAGGGGCACCTAGTGTATGCTTTGCAGTAAGACAGTATGCTAACGAAGAGCTGAGTGCTATTAGGAATGAAATTCGTGGAATGATCAGATGGTGTTAAAGGCTCTATTGCTTTTAAGGCGAGAGCCTTTAATGACTCATACTGTCGTGGGCAAAGTGTGTCCCACTTTTGCGGCGGCTGTCGCGTGGCGTTGCTTGGCGCGCGTTCAAGATGTGGGATTGCAGATGACAGGAACGCTAGACAAGATGAGACTTCTGGAGGAAAGGTGCAGTATCTGTCACACTTTCTCCGACAAGTGTGCGTTTGAATGGTACGCTATCGCTCCTGTCGCGTGGCGTTCCTTGGCGCGCGTTCAAGTGTGGGATTGCAATGGCAGGAACGCTAGACAAGATGAGACTCCTCAGGCTTTCGCCTTTCACTATTTTAGTCGCTAAAGTCCATCTTAATTATTGTTCTTAAGCCGAAGCTCGATCGTTAACCGATGTTTTAAACTGAAGCTTAAACCTTTAAGGAATTTTAAACAGTGTTAAGTGAATGTGCATTCATGCGCTGCGAAAACGCCCGTTTTTAAATTGCCCGCATCAATGCTGACCGTGAAGGCACGACTTCACGCTAAGGAGACGCTTGTGTCATTGACAGCTGCATATTACGCCAGAGACCGTTAATCATTAATTGTTTTATTCTGTGTTTTGCTATATATTCTTCTCGGACATGTTGCAACGAACCCTTAACGAAAACATTAAAATGCCACCACAGAGAATAAGACTTTAGCCTGTTAGGGAAACCATGTTGTGCCTTCTTGGTACCTGTTCATGCTGATGCGAATATCCAATCTGTGGAATAATTGCACAATCAACCAGCATGCTGAAAACCACAATCATCAAAAGCCGGTGTTGCTAGAGCAGTACATGCGCTCGGTGCTGGGAGTAAATGCACCGGTATAATCAAGCTGATTGACTTCCATATATCGATTCAAGTGCACAGCTCTCACAGTTTTCATGTTCAGTTTCATGTCATCTCCAGTAAAATGGCGATTTGAGTGAGTGGATACATAATTAAACAAAAAACAGCGCAACAACAAAGACAAGAGAGAAGAAAGAAGATGGGACTAACGCTGGTCCCATCTTCTTTCTTCTCTCTTGCCTCCATTGTTGCGCTGAATTTTTTTTAACCATGACATCTCTTCCGTTTGTTGCCTGTTTTGCGCCATTCAATAATATTTCGTGATGGCAGAGAAATCCGCAGGTATGGCGGACTTGTACTGTGCAGCCCGGTGATTTCAAGTGATGGTACGTTTCAGATTACCTATTCTGGCTATATTACTACGCCTAAAATAAAGTCCTCAGTGGCCGAAGCCATTGTAAGGTATTTTGAAGTTATCAAATTTGTGGATCCAGCACCTGATGGCGCCCGCACATTGAATTATTAAAGTCATTGAAAGAAAATTTCCTGTTACCTCAGTCGAATACGGCTGAAGTTTCTTGCGTAAATATTGTATATTTCATGAGTGCAACAAAAAAAGTTCCTCAATTGCCGAGGGCTAGCCTACGTGGCTCCCGCCCCAGCGAACAGCGGTTCGAGTCGCGACTCAGCAATTTTTGTTTTCAGGGCGCTTGATTTTATTTCTTCACCCTGTATTATAAACCAATAAGGAAGGATGCACGTATACCGTTGCCCTTGCATCCCGAGTAGACCAATTGTGGCATCCGCGTAATAATAAATCAGTGAGCGTTTAGAGAGAGCGCGCAACTTGTCAAAATAATAAATGAACTCTGTTCTCCGTTTCTTCAACTGAATGAATAAGTTCTCAGCAACGTTACGGTCATTGTGTGCCAAGAACTGAGCTTCTATCCGCATCTTGTGCGTTGTAGCTCATATTGAGCAAGACAGTATATGTAGTGATGTCATCACTGCTGTACCTTATTGCGTTGGTGTGTTTGAATTATCCGCGCAGTCATGTGGTTGTGCCTTGAGAAGAAGAAGCTTTTATCACGTTTGTCCCTTTTTGTCCTTTTTGAAGCCCTCTGTCCAGGGCCCCATATACTGCCGCTATCCTGTAAGCCCACTAGAGCAGCCGGGCACAAGAAAAGATAAAGGTGTGCTCAATCCAATATCCTGTTCGCCACCGCTATTTTCTCGACCTGCTCAATCAGTCAGCGCTGATTGGTTGGCTCGGTGCTGACCAAGACTTGCTCCCAGGAGGACGTAGTTGGGATATTTATAGGTGAATGGTTGCCGCCTGGTGATGTACAGGCCCATAATGAATGATATAGTCCAGCTTTCTATTGTGGCAACTGGGGCATTACTGTGGGTAGCGGGTGGGGAAGAACAAGCGTTCGCGGTATAAGTTAGGTTATGTATGAGTTTGTAGCTGATGCCATGCACAGCTTCGGCCTTGGTGAGTGTTGGGTGAGGTACTGGTAGTCTTATTCTTTGTGTACGGTAATATTGCGTGATGGGGGTGTAGTAGTACAGAGCCGCGCAGGCCCCCTCTATTTCTTCTTTTTCATCCGCTTCCTTCGACAGCGCCTGAAAAGTTGCTGCCCGGGAAATTTCGTTCCTACGGATACAAAGTTTTCGGCGAACGTGAGCCTTGACGCTACTGCGTTAATCACTCCGATTTACCATGTGAATGAAATAACTGCAAGCAAAAGTCGAGATCGATTCAGACTAGAGTTTCAAGTTCAGGCTTCAGGCAACGATCGGTGACTGCATGGGAAGCTGAGCGGTAGCCCGCTTAAAGGGACAGAACACTGACCAGATATGCCATAAAATTACGGTGGAAATGAAAGCAACTTGTCTCTTGCAGGAAAGATTGAGCCCTGCAGTATCCCAAAAACGACGATTTACATTCGAATTGAGCAATTAAAATCCCCATAATACAATCTACACTGCCCTATTGCGGCGAAACGCTGCTAGTACCGATGTATAGTATCCCATGTGACCGCATCTCGGGACAATATCACTGATTTATTTATGTGCACGCTGAGCCCTGCTCTTTTTTTTTTCTTTACGAGTTCTTGTAATGTTTCATTGCATTTCGCGCTTCCTCTAGAGCACCCCTGAGTAAAAGCCGAAGCCCATTTCGCATCGCGGATCTAGTGCCTTCTTTTGAATTTTCGCACGAAGCGTTAGCCGCGGTGCAATAAAAGTTTCTCCGACGACGTTCACGTCCCAATGCTTAAACCGCCTTGAAATGATCGCACGTAAGTGACCGATGCTCTATGCTAAAATGCTTATTTGTGTCCGGCGGGAGATATTTATATTACTTTTCGGTACAAGATTTTTTTTCCAACATGACGTCACTATCGCATTCACTGACCATGGCTTCCAGCATCGGACCATTAGTATGAACGCATGCCCCGATCGATAAATTCTTGGTAAGAATTTTCTACGGCCTTTGCAACAAAACGGTTGTGGAATCGTCCCCTTTAAACAGCAAGCTTCTTATTTGGCTCAAAAAGAATAGACGCTTAAATTTCTGTCCAATAAACAAAAGTTCAAGAGGGCAGTGCAATATAGGTGTCTTTAGGTCCACTGGATCCGAAACGCGGATGGAAATTGATGAGGAGGGTGGCATGCAATGCATAATGCAAGAGAACGGCATTTAAACACGAAGGGTAATAGGTTGCAGTTATACATCCGATAATTTTAGCTGCATTCCTCCTCCATTAAAGAAATAAGTTGCAGTGATAGCGTAGCGTTCTCGAGTGGTCAATGAAGTTGAACTGTTCCCACCTCAGCGCCGCAATCGCGGCACGGCGGTGCCACGACTTTCAATAGAAAAGGGATTTACGTAGTCACAGACAACTGCTTTTCGGCGGAGTGGAAGCCCCACAGCTAGATCTAATAAGGATGAGGTGGAGAGGCATTTGGCAGCTAATTTCAGATCACAAAGAGCAATTTGCCAGCATCCAAGAGAAAATATAGCACTGTAGCTATGTCCAAACACACTCACGTATAGGGCAGAAACGTGCAATTGATTAATGAATTGCACTTTAGGGTTAAGCTAGAAATTGTGGGTCCCTAGACCTATTTAGGGACGTCTGCCTGTTTCACCCATTCTACCGCAGCCGTCTGAAATTCCAGATGTGAGCTGGAAAGCATCTCCTTAGCCAGCCAGCAGCTGCCTGCCCTGCACGAATGCCTGCCTGCCCTGCCTGCCCTGCCTACCCTGCCCTGCCTGCCCTGCCTGCCCTGCCTGCCCTGCCTGCCCTGCCCTGCCCTGCTCTGCCCTGCCGTGCCGTGCCTGCCGTGCCTGCCTGCTGTAGTGAATGTTCCAGAATAGTTTCGTAGCCATGTCATTACTATAGCCAGGTTAACTCAAGCGACGGGAGACGACGTTGTGGATCGCGGACGCTCACTGTAACCGGATTTTACTCAGTATCACCACCCTTGCGACTGCGACAGCTGGCATGAGGCCAGTCATACCCCTCATGTAATGAAATAGGACATCAACGGCTGGCTATGCATGACCAGCGCGTAAAAGCGCGAGCTTTTTTTTTTGGGGGGGGGGGGGGGGCTGTTGCGAGCACGTGCAGAGTGCTCGTTTTATCACAAGCTCCATCCTTATGGCGCGTGCACCCATCAGTTAAAGTTAAATTGGTTCACAGGAAGGGAAAGGCGCAGTAACTGTCACACTTGCTCTGTGGACACCCGAACCGCGCCGTAAGGGAAGGGAGGAAGGTGGGAATGAAAGTGGAAAGAGAGGAAGAGGAGCCGTAGTGGAGGGCTACGGAATAATTTCGACCACCTGGGGATCTTTAACGTGCGCTGACATCGCACAGCACACGGACGCCACTTCGTTTCGCCTCCATCGAAACGCAGCCGCCGCGGTCGGGTTCGAACCCGGGAACTCCGGCACAGTAGTCGGGCGTCCCCATCAGTTTGCCAAGGTCGTTTTTACAGAATACAGCGTAAGAAGCGTCATACGCCGCAGGTTTCGTCCAGCACACAGTTGACGATAACGGAAACACTTTTTGTTGACTTCGAAAGCTGCATAGCCAGTAACCGTTCTGCATGGCTTCGTACGTCTCTCTCTGCGAGCTTCAAACATTTTTTGTTTGCAGAGTATGTTATTACGAAAGCAAGTTCGAGCGTGGCGGTGCGCCGATGATGGAGAAAGTGGCGTGACTATAGCAATCATGATGATGTTTAATGTCATTATCGCATTTAGAAAACGGCAGTTATTTCTTCAATACCTGACTCCACTTATACAGTTGCTGCTTTTCATAGGTGTCATCTACTTTCCCTTCTAGGCTGCCTCCACTGACAGCTTGTCGCGATTTTTTTTTTCACCAGATATACCCACCCCTTTTCGACCATCCCCTTGCCCGCTCTTTCTTCGGTGTGTATCTCTAACAACCTCACTCCGACACATCCTGCATCGCATTACCTAATGAACGGAGCCTTGACAAGCTCACATGTTTACCAACTCATGCTACGCTGGCGATTTTCCCTGGCTGGCTGCCATCTTCTTGCCTTCGGGTGTTAAGCAAACCTAGAATTTCGCTGACCCATTAAGATGTCGGAACACCATGTACCGCGTTTATAGCGAGCAAGTTCTTGGTGGAGCTCAGCGCTCGGAACACTCCGGAATGGGGCGCATTTTCTCTCTAGCGCACTCCTTATCACAGCAGGCGAAGTCAAAGTGCGCACTTTAGCATTCATCTTTCAAGATCGGTTTAGCATCGAACAAGTGCATTGGCAAAGCGAGCGCCGACTATCATCTCTAGTTTACTTTGCACGTCCTAGTCCTGTAGTACCACACTTCCCCTAATGTAGTACAGCTGCGTTCGGTATACGCTTGCGTTAAGGGTATCACGCGCGATATGCAAGCTGCGCGTGAGCCGAAAGAGTGTGGCAGCATGTGATTACGCGCGTCTATGGGCCGCAGTGATCAGCGGCGCGCGCAGCGGCAGCCACACGGGTCCTCCAGCGCACTAGCACAGGCTCCGCACACAGCCTCTTGCCACTTTCGCCGATGATCATCGGCGTGGAAACTAGGCCACATCACGACCACCTGCAAAGCCAGCAACAGCCGTGCAACTACGATTTCGCCAGCTTTCCGGCCGGAACATACGAACACACACGCTCACAAGTGCATGTGCGGATGTGGGGCTCCCGCTCTTGCATCTGTTCATTTCCTTTTAACTCTTCACGGGCCGATAGGCTTTCTCTTTCCCATCACTTCGCGTCTGAAACTCTTCCCTCAGATTACTGCCTCCCCTTTCTCAAGTCTCCCAAAGACGAGCCTTTTGGCTCTTGGCGGGGGATTCACTCCACAGTCAAGTCCACAGATCGGCTGCCAGATTGTGCTGGGGCTCCGTGGGCCTGCGCTATCTGGGAGATCTAGGAGCCGAGTGCAGTTTGCGATGGTGCGGTATGGCAGCTCTCCGAGGTGACGTCGGTCGACTCGCATGTGCTGTGTCGGCACCGGTGGTGTCCGAGCGCGAAGTCAACTCCTGCGATGGAATGAGTGATGGATGTCACAACCTTTGCTCTCGGTACGTATAGAACTTGCTGATATCGGCTGCTTGAACTGTCATTTTGCTGGTATATTGTTATTAGCAACACGCGATGGCTGACACAGTTACAGCAGCGCATAACGGGACGGACGAAATGATTTATAATCAAGTAGTGACTATGCACATCCACATGTGCTCAGTGGAGGTATATATTCCCGGAGAGGGCAGACCGGAGGTGTGAGGCAGTGTTTCGATGTCGTGGGTGATCTGCACAACAGGCAACAGGTCTGTGACCGTGTTTGAGCACAGGAATCCCGTCCGGTTGTCTCAGAAAAGGGAGGATACTTCGTTGTTGTGCAAGAATAAATCTTCAAGGCTCAAGAGAACGCAGCGACTCTCAAAAACACCAGTAAAGCTGAACTAGGGCGCTGCTGTAAAGAGGTCAAGTGGGAACCAGCACGCGTAACTTTCAGTCCTTCAGAACCACTCAATATGTATCCGGAAACAAACTTCGGATGTTCCCAGGGTAAGTCCGACTGCAACAATGTTTGCTGAGTTGCTGCTGTTTCCTGTGGTGGTAGTGATGATAAGCCGATCGTGTCATTTTAAGCCATTTTTTGCTAGTGGCTGTTAAAAATACATGCTGCCATATGTATAAATTTACGAAGTTCAATAGAGAATAATTTGACCTCAACAAATGCGCCAGGCAAGCGCATTCGAACTTTATACAGAGGAAACTGCGTGAAAGACCGGAATGGATGGACGGAAATTAAGCGCGCCCCTTTGCGTCCCCGGCCTGCTATTCCGCCGCCAGTCTATCAATCGCTTCTTGCTAATCTAACCGCAGATGAATTCACGTTTCATTTGTTATCCCTAGACCATAGAGAATTGGCTAGAGTGACTGTTTCCGCGTCGACATCTGGACGGATACAGCCGCACTCCACTATAAGCTGTTCAACTGTTTCTGTGCAGCTACCCCATATAGAAAAAGCTTTATCATTTTTATTAAACTTTCTTCGGTACCTTCGCGTCCTAATACATCCTGATTTAGCTTCTAAGAGGAGGCCGCTGTATCTTGAGTTTTTTATTAAGTCTAGGGTCGGCCTCTTTTGCATTAAATTATTCCAGTTTTGAACATCTGTGTTATTTACCTGTCATTTATATTGTTCTTTACTTCTCCGTCTTGTCTTCCTATAACATACTTACTAGTTAGTTTTACGGTCATTTCCCGCCAATTCGAGTCAATGTACTTTCGATATAAGTATTTAAATAATTTAGCTGTCCATCTATTGCCGTCCATATTCCTGAGGCGTTCTTCGTACAATATGTTTCTATCAGCTTCTCGTGCTACGAAAGACACCCAGCCCATGTCTCCCTGTACAGCTTCGTCTTTTAGTTTTTCCTTTGGCGCCAAGTGCTAACCTTTCCCCAGATCTCTGATTCATTTCTAACCTTGACTGCACTTCTGCCTTTATACTAGCACAAAAACGTGTTCTCGAAAGCAAGACCTGGTACAACTATTCCTCTGCAAATAACTTTTTTGTAAATATTACTAAAGTGGTCAAAAGTAAACGACCTATATGCGCCGAGGACGCATATTCAGCCGTCAGTGCCTTCTTCACATGTGCAGTTTCCGCTATTATATCGCAGCTGGCATTTCCATATTTTTAAACGGAGTGCCAGCTGTAGCAACTGGCGTCTACCATTCGGCGATGTTCAAACGTGCGACAAAGACAGTAAAACGACTAGAAATATATTTGCTTTTTTTTTTTTTCTGCGAAAGACTCGTGCTTGCCTCATAGTCGTACCTGGTCGGCGTGCGGTATATACGCGGTATGTCTTCGCGTGCGACATTGCATATGTGGATCACTCGAAGAATTTTAGAGTCCTTGAAGCACTGAACAACAAACGAAAACGCCTGCGATTTTTTTTTTTTTGAAGGAAACTGTCTCCTGGAAAGCACGCAGCAAGCCCAATGAGTCCCGTAATGGCAAAAACGATTTTGACAAAGATAGCGCCTTCAGCTATTCGAGACCGGCGACTTCACCGTTGCAACCCGTTTCGCGCAGGCAGAGGGCCAGACAGCTCAGCGTAATGTATTTCCGCGCCTAATTGCTTGTGACGTTTTGAAAGTTTCACACAAAGTTAAAACAAAAACAAGACAAAAAGCACTGTTAGGTGTCTTTTTTGGCACTTTCTGTCCGCGAATGATCAAGCTAGCAGATTGATTTAGCGAATGATAAAATGTCCCAAATGGCACTTCTTAATTCCACGCTTCAAGTACTTGCATGAACACAAGGCCTTGCAAAACCTTCACGATAAGCCGCTCATTTCAGCGTAGGTGTAATATTTAAATGCAAGTTCACCCGTAGAATAGTAGTATCCGTGACTGCGTTTTTCCGGCCACCCAGTTTCTGACCTTCGTTTTATGATATCTGCAAGACATTTTGCGCCAAACAAGGATCACATTCTGGGCCAGGACATGCAGAAAGAGGAGAAAAATATCTCTTCTCACCGCTCACCATTCGATACCCATTGCCTTGCCACGGTGTCAGGAAATCTGTCCACACGTGGCGCTGGCTGAGAGACCTTGGGAGTGGAGGCGCGACCTCATGCCGATATCTGCAATGCACCCCATTATTAAAATTGTTTTCCTCAAAGCAAGACGGCAGGGATCAAGCGGCCATACCCACAAGCTGGCATAATAATCGAAGTGTATTTCGACCATAACAATTATTTATTCTCGCCTGTCTGCTGTGCTTGGGAAGTTAATAATGGCCCCGCGAAGAAAAAGTTGAAAAAACGCGATTTGTATACGCTTTAAATCGGCAGCTAGACGGATGTACGAAAGACGTAATTATCGACATACGCTCAATAATAAATTAGACTCTGTCGTCTGAGGAGCCAGTTTTCCTCGCCAAAATTGCGGAGGGGGAGGATGAAGACGAGGCAAGGTACTTTGTGGAGAAAGCTGACGTCAATCGTGGCGGCATTGGCGCACGCTACAACGATGACCAAGTCGTTTTTCTCGCATCCCATGTTATTTCATTTTATCAACTTTTGAACTGCATTAAATCGTCTTTTTGTTAGCGCAGATTACCAGATTAGCACGACATGTTTACAGTAAACATACCTGATCACCTGTTCTCTCTCTGTCATTTTTTTTCGTGACTTTTAGTTTTACCCTGCCCTCAATTTCCGCTTTATGACACGTATATTCCGCATGTCTATGTTCTCATTCATTCTTGCTGACATTTTTGACATTTTGATTTTGTACTCAAACATTACGCCTTCGGTAAAATGTGGCATTGAAGTAAATAAAAAAAGTGAAAGTAACTGAGGAGACGAAGGCTGTTCGCAAGAAAACGTTCGCCATCCGCTGGAGCTGGTGTCCTGAGGAATCGTGACAGTTGCGACGGTTGGCCAACCATGATTCGTCTGTGGGGCTGTTGCAAACTGAATTAAAAGCTCGCATCGTGATTTGTATTCGATAGTGCCATCTGTAACTTTCGCGGCGCTGAAGCCTATAAAGCGACATCGCGAAAGTTCAGGAGAACTTTCTTATGTTCTTGCTTTTCCAATACCAAGTTTGAGAATGCATTCGATCAGCATCACCACAGTGCCCTCTTGACGAATCAGGAAGTGTGCGTGCGCGCGCGCGCGCGCGCGCGCGTGTGTGTGTGTGTGTGTGTGTGTGTGTGTGTGTGTGTGTGTGTGTGTGTGTGTGTGTGTGTGTGTGTGTGTGTGTGTGTGTGTGTGCGTGTGTGTGTGTGCGCGTGTGCGTGTGTGTGCGTGTGTGTGCGTGTGTGTGTGTGCGTGCGTGTGTGTGTGTGCGTGTGTGTGCGTGTGTGTGCGTGTGTGTGTGTGTGTGTGCGTGTGTGTGTGTGTGTGTGTGTGTGTGTGTGTGTGTGTGTGTGTGTGTGTGTGTGCGCGTGCGTGCGTGCGTGTGTGTGTTTGTGTGCGCGCGCGTGCGTGTGTGCGCGCGTGTGCGTGCGTGCGTGTGTGTGTGGGTCATATGCTAAGGAACCGTACGTATGACAGAAATGGAAAATTTAGTACAACCCTAAAAATGTCTATATCCACCAGCCTACCAGTGTTTTCTGTTCTGAGTACCAGAATTAAACATAGGTTAGCGACCTCTAAACTGAATCGGGAGCGCACGATGCAATCATTTTATTTTTTCTATCTTTCATTGCCACTAGTGAGCGGGCGAGTGACATGACTTCTCCGCTCTGACGTTTCTGCATCAGCTTCCGATCGTATAGAGTGGCGCAGTAATAGAAAAAAGTCATTGCAAACAATGCCCAAATAATTGTTATCAATTTTCGATAATGATACAATGAAGCGTTACACACACGTGGAATTATAATCACCAATTTCTTCAGTCATCTAAGCCTTAGAAACCCATTCGAGCAAGAGGGTGTATAGCAGTTTAAAGGTCCCGGACGCTGAAGTTTGATCTAAACAAAGTAAAGAATCAGGAAACCGGGCTCTTCGCCAAAAGCTGCCATGTTTCTTTCGGTCTAAGGTGATTCATTAATGCTCCCATTATGCGAAAACCGGGCAGCGTTCGTGCCCGAAAGGTGACTAGAAAAATACCTCATCAGCCGTCGCACAGCAAGTAAATTGGCAAGAAAAACAGATGACGTCATCGAGCCACCGTGTGATGCGCATAGCAGGCATCCGTCATTGAGCCCTAGCCACTTCAGACATGCCGTTCGTCTTCATCGCTGGACACCTCCATGAAGCTAGTTTCCTCGTCTTTTCGTGGCGAAATTCTGAGCCAACCGTTTGTCTTACAGAGTTTCGGGGGATTCCATGCGCTTTTGTGTTGGACACAGCATGCATGTGATATACTTGTTGGAAGCTGCAGAGATTTGAACCAATGAAATTGCCTCCAAACACATCCTTTCGAACCGAGGTTACGGAGAATGCAGCTCCCAGATGTTGCTTGAGCATTGGAAACATGCGCTTAATATCGTATCGGCAGAAACAACTTAAAATACATATAAAAAAAACCTAACTCGAAAACAGTACATCGGCGGTTGTGATGGTGGTAAAAATGTTTGTTGCCTCTGAAAAGAGGGAGTTACATGGAGGTTACTCTGAGGTCAGGCTTAGTGCCCTTTCCCTCACCATACCTTCACAAACACTATGTGGAGTTAGTACGGGACCCCAGTAGCTTCCATTGACGCCATTGCTCGTTTGACTGTCGCCTTTCGGGCTGTCAGGTCGGAGCGGGGCGAGTATGTCACCTCCCAGTCCTGCCGGGTGCGGTTGAGGTTGGGGGCAGGGTTGGAGGGGCACGCCCACACCATGTGTATGCCGCGTGTTGCCCTACACGTAATGGTGAGCTAAGGGCTCTGTCCTTGCCATGCCCCACGGCCGTTCTGGACATTTTAGTTGACTATAAAGTTTTCACATTCATACGCATAAGCAGTCCCAAGTGTCTTCGCCGAACGTTAACCGTTTAGGATTTCAAATTAGGTGTCCAGTTGATTTTCTTTTTTTTTTTCTTTTTTGCGTGGCATGGTCACATTGCATGAACCATGCGTTAGCGGGAGTCTCAAGAATAATTGAAACCAACTGGGACTCTTTAAATACAAAGGAAAAAAGCAACAACCATCGAAGCCAAGTAAGGCGGAGGTAAATATTTAACGCGATAGTGTTGATGTAATTCCGCTCTCCAGAAAATATGGCGTGGTGTTGTCGGCATCCGCGCTGTGAGTGAAAACTCACAGGTTGTTATCTGGCAACTGCTAGTTGGCAGCTCACAGTGTTGAGCACTGAATCCTCGTCGGACTGAGTGACGTCACGAGACCACATGACAATGCCGTGTTAGAAGGAGACGCCCACCTGGCATTCTCCTTTGAGATGGGAAAGTGAGGGCAATCGATCTCTCTTTAACCCTGCATGCTAAGGGCTACGAGCCGTGTAATATGGGCACACATTTTGCGGACTAGTGAACGAGCGAGTATCAAAGTACGTTCGCGCGAACGAAGACGTCCGGTTTTTTCTTTTTTTTTTTTTAACTTTGTATTGTTGTAAAAGTACAATTAACGCAATACTTCATAGTTGAAAGGAAAAATACTCTGAAAGCTTGGTACACGGGCGTTTTCGCATTTATCCTTTACCGAAATAGTCTCCACAACCGGGAACGAAACTGTAACCTTGAGCTCGCCACCAAACCAGTGCGCCGTGTCTTCGGGCTTTAAACTCGAAGCTTACCTCCTTTACATGCTCCTGTAAAAGAAAAAAAAAAGTTATCTAATTGAAAATCACACCAAATATTCAGAGACTGCTAGTTAAATGTGCAGTCTTAAAATAGTTAAAATAAGAACATTCTGCAGCTGCTTTCTGTGGAAAGACTACAATAAAGACGAGGACTGCATCACAATTACCTGCTCTGCAGGCATGCCTAACACTCCACAAGTCTAGGTCAAACGCATGACCAGCAGAAAAATAAGGTGTCTATGTATGCTAGTTGAATAACTGAATTCTGAAGGCAGTGACTTCTGGACTGCCTGACGTACGGCTTAAAATCAGACGTGACAAGACACCAATTGTGTGTGTTTTTTTATCTCTTTAGTTCGTCAGGCGCTTGCTGTGCTGGTATATTGAAGCACTGCCTTGAACTACTCGGTACTCGTACTCGTAAAAGTTAAGTGAATGTAGTCAGTGTTGGGGCACTAATCAAAACACAAAATGCAGTGTATTTTGTTGCGACACTCCGGTTCACTTCTCGAGTCACGAAGCGTCTACTGTTGTGCGACGACTCTTGTTCTTCCACACGAAACAAAAGCAGAATGCGCCCCGCCACACGCTCAGGCCGCGTGCCATGGTTATTAAGACGCAGGCCATGGTTAAAAAAAAAAAAAAAGAAAAAAAAACTCGATTAAGCTTTTGCGTGCGAAAGCAGCAGCCTTGATGACGAGCCAGTCGTAGTGGGGAGTTGCGGGTCAATTTCAACCAGCCGGTCTCCTTTTACATGCATCTAGATGGAGCGCCGTCTTTACATTTCACTTTCTTCGAAACACCACGGCCTCTTGCTGTACTAGCGCGCGCACAGAAGTTGAACGCAGAAGTCAGTGAGTCACTTTGGTGGGCGAACCAAGAAATTCCTTTTATATAGTGCGTGGTGCGCCTTCACGGCAGGGTATATTAAAGCCCGCCTCAATCGCTGGCTCACTTGCGGTGGAACTGTGCACCGAGCTTGTATATTGAAGCCAATCTTCTCTCGTAATAATTGTGACAACTCTGCTTACCTAGTTCAGCCCCTCATAATACAAGCTCGGCATCGTCTGCGGCAAGCTCGAATGTCCGAAATCCGCCAATGCCAGGTTTTCGCCGAAGGGCGGCGGTGGCGCCATGTCTCGTCTGCAGAAGAGCGAACGATCATCATCATGCGCGTCCGAAAAGGGTAGGTACTGTCGTCAAATCAGGTACGAAAAAAAAAAAGTTACCTCGATATGCAAGCATTGTGCGCAATTGCACAGCAAGCAAGCCAGTGATTCAAGCTGTAAAATTCTTAAAAATGGCTATGGTAGAGATGCACAGCATGGTACGTGCACGGAACAGTTGAAATCCTCGCGACAAATCGGAATTGTTTACGCTTAAGTAAACATAAAAGCTTTCTGCCAAACAAATCAACAAAAATGCTCACCCGTGAGCCACTTAGAGATTGCGCATTGAGGATGACAAGATATAGCGGAAGGAGGCGAACGAACACAAAATAGATGTTTTTTCGCAGCATCCATCGCATACAAAAAAAAAAAAAGAGTAGAAATGTATATTTGCAGTGTTTGAAGAAAAAAAAAAATAAGCACACTGGTTTTAAGGCCTGAAGCCAGCACGAGTCCGCACTGTACTCAATGTAGTCCCCTTTTCAAGCATTGCTTGACAACACAGTTGCTGTGGGCAGGATTTCAAGTTGTTTGGTTTGGTTTGGTTTGGTTTGTGGGGTTTCTGACAGCTTTCTGACAGGTGGCAGGTGATATATATGGCTAAACACTGATTGGTCGCCGGGATATGTGATGAGACCAGGTGACATGCCGGAGTTGGCTAGTATGTTGATAGCTGCCAAACATGCTGAATGTCGTTGAGCTGTGGCGGTAGGTTGTATCCACTACATCCTGTGCTAAAAACAAAATAAATATTAAAAATGACGAGCCTACTATGGGTTGTAAAAAATATATAGCCACATCGTTACTGCTCATGCGGTAAACGTCCCTGTAATTTATTTATTAAAGTGTGAATTATAGAGCACGGTCAGCACTAGTATGTGGCGGCGACTGTTGGTATGTGGTATTTAACGTCCCGTGGTGACATATAAGGTATGAGAGAATATGAGAGAAGCGGCAATGGAATACTCCGAAGTGACACCCTCTTAGGTTAAGTTGACACAAGGGGGAAAACTCACCATAAACACCGTAAACGAGGCAGGAAAACTCACTGAGAGAAGAAAACATCAGTCGCGAAACGAATTCAGGCGCACGTTCTTCGATTCGTATTTCAAAATGCCTCGCTACAGTGCACAAGCCATGTTGCAGAATCCCGGGCACTTGTAAGCGGAGTCGACGACATGTTACCTCGCTTCTGACATTTTTCGAGCCGCACATCTTGGGCATGCCAATAAGTGAATTAATTTCTGTCACCCCATTCACCTAGGCGAAATCAAGGTTGATCTGATCGAATATTTTCAGTGGAATCCTCCAACGTGGAATAGATTTGTAATAAGGGAGTAATTTCTCATTGACATCCACCCAAGCGCAGCCGTACGGTTACAGAGGAAAGCTATACAGCTTTATCAAAGCTTCGTAATTTAAGAAAAATTCGTCCTAGTCCGGGGATCGAACCCGGGACCACCGCCATCCACCCAAGTGGGCGCTTGGATGGATGTCAATAAGTAATTACTCCCTTATTTCAAGGTTGTTATCCTAACCACGGTTTCTCGACAATATTTGTGTAGAGCCCTGCGTATAACGGCGCAGCTCACGGTAGTACTTACTGCAGAGGGACTTAGGCGTGACATCCTCCTTGTGAGCTGCAGTAACACTGTCGCTATCACCGGTTCGCTACTATGGGACTAGCGGGAAGTGTAAGATATTTTAGTTTCTTCGTTTTCTAAGCGGGCAAAACAAACGCTCGCTACAGCGTGAGGCACTAAACTCTACCACGGATCTGGGTCGCGGTTTCAGAGTTACCGCGGTAACTGCAATTGATGACCGGTGAGGAAGAATCGAGAAAGTCGATACCATTCGTGAGTACCACGCGAAAGCGGGAAGCGATTTGACTAACATAGCGGGAGGAGTAGAACGGACGGACAACAGCAGCCGCCGCGAAACCAGCCAGCTTCCGCAAACCCCGAACGACGACGCCGCTGAGCGTACTTTTCCTTCCGCCTCGAAGCATCTCCTCCTCACCTTCCCCTCAGGCACGAGGCAGCTGACCAGCAGCCGAACCCGCTGTGTGACGCAATTGTTCTTCGCTACTTACCCTCGCCGCTAAGAAATGCCACTGCGAAGCAAGGTCAGCTTGCGTCACTGAACGGGCCGGGCCACCCGACGAATGCGACCGGCAAAAAAGGAACGAACAGAGGAAAGAACAAAATCGAGGAGAGGTAGATGAGAGGGGAATAAGAGCGTGAAAGTGACGAGCCTGTGGAGAGCAGGACAGAAGACGGTTGGGGTACTTCTCTCGGCCGCGCAGAGTGAGGAGAAGTAGGAGGAGAGGGGGCGACTTGGGAGATCCTGCGTCTAGCGCACGGCTGGACTCAAAGCAGCTGTTTTCGTCCCTCCCCAGACCGGTGCTTGGTCCGGTGGTGAACGCGCGTGTCCGACGGAGCAAGAATCGCTTGCAGACCACACTGCAACGAAGGAGCCGGATATGGACGCCAAAAGCAACGCAACCGCAAACAGGTATGGAAAAGCTTTTCATCCCGGGACGTGGATCCAATGACCGATGAGACCGATGGTTGCTTGAAGTGGTGTCGTAGACCCAGCTGTGAACATCTTGGGTATTATTCGTTTAGTCTACTGAATGCGTGTTTAAATCGCGCTGTTTCGCATCGGCTTCTGTTCTGCAGTGAGGTTGTCACTGATGATGATGCTGCCAGGCGTCAACGTACTGACTACAACAATGTATGTAACATAACTCAAATACTTGAAGCCTAAGTTGGCAGTTAAATTCTAGCGGTGCGTTCAATTAACGCTGATATATCAAGAGAAGAAATTATAAAGCACAGCGCTGTGTGTTGCAAGACGGCGCATGCAGTTGTACATATCCTGCTCGGTCCCGCTTATTCAGTTCAACACGTGTTGAGTTTATTCGCTCAGGTTGCTGAGATCTTACAGGCCGCCCCCACGCGTACTTGTTTCTAGAGCATCACCGAGATCGGAACAGCCGATATCGTATATTGGCTGCAATGTTTTTCATATGGCACGTACCTTTATAAATGCTTTATTTCACAAACACCGGCTCAAAGCTGGGAAACTGCATTGCAACAGTATATGCGGTTGTTTTTCCACGGCTTTTGACACTACGCGGTGGCTCCGTAGAGGCTCCTTATGACAAGATTATGTTTGGCGTTCAGTTCCCGTCTCTTGCCAGTAGCTTTCCTGAACTATACTGTCTTTTATTTTATTTTTTTTTACCCGTTTTCTCCGGGCAATCTGAAAAGCTAACTCGCCGAGTTTAGTTTTGCTTTTTGCTTCCAGGCCTCTTTCGTACTCAGCTACTGCAAAACATCATGCTCGTTATGTTTTTAGATGCGCTGGTATGTCAGCTATCGTCAAAGGGCTTTCACATGGCAGACGGCTGACTGCGAGTAGCGTTATCACTGAGAAATCTATCCAGCATTCGTTTTGATATCTTGATCTGAGTACCAAATGGAGTTCACTACGGCTTGGGAGATGTTAATTGGGGCGAGCCTTCTTTATCAAAGCTTCGCATCTAGAGATAATGGCCGCTTTAGTCGCGCGTTGACACAATGGACCAGGCAAGTGTATACCGCCTGTCCAAGCTAAATGTTAACTGAGTATCTTAAAGATATGGATTGTCCTAGCAAAGTCAAACCAAAAACAGAAAGTTGCCGAGACTCGCGTGGCATATAGTCTGCAGTATATTTTTAGTTCACTGAAGTTTAGTAATCATTAAGCACTAACTAGCCAAGTTGTCATTGCTGCACAAACAAAATGTCAGCAATAAATTTGTGTATAGTGCCTTGAAAAACATCCAAATTAAAATATTTACGCCAAGGTGCTGTCTTTACACAAGGTATTTTTTATTAAAATAAACGCAACAGCGTTAAAGGCCCCGTCCTCCAGAAATTACAGTGCCAGCGTCGGTGTTGTGAGAGAAACACATGTTCAGGCACTGATTGGTCGGTGGGTTTTGTGACGTCACGAAATCACATGACGTGGTCAAGTAGGCAGGAGCTAGCAACCCAGGCAGCTAATTAGAGGTGGGACGGTGAGGGGAAAATGAACCCAGCAGGAACTTTGGATCCCACATCGGACCCGCAGGCACGTTCGCATAACTTTATTAAAGCATGTATTGATATGTATGCATGTGGTATTTCACATAATGTGGTAGCTTACAAGTGCATGCTAAGAGCATGCGCATTCAGTGAAATAAATTAATAGATTACTGATTAGCAGAGCTGCGAAGTAGATGTACAGCCGCCCAAATCCTTAACTGACGTGAGCGATGGCCGCCTTGTTTGTGTTCCTGCGCCTTAGGGCGGATAAAACTCGGCGGAAGGTCAAGATTAAGCAAGGGCATGCATGCCCTTGCTTGTACTTGAACTTTTTGCTGCTTAGCGCCTCTGTAACGCTCCGAATTACAAAGGAAATGCGGCCGTCAAGCACGCCAGTTAAATATTTGGGCGGCTGTACGCAACGACGATCCTCAAGAAGAGCCGGCAAACGGCAGCCGTTAAAGCCGGCGCGTCATACCCTCAAAAGGCAGAGATTACTTCCTCCGATATTTTTTGAGCCGACTTTAAAAGTTACTCGTACAATGAGTAAAAAAGGATTCACGTAGCAGCTGTGATATTCTACGTCCCAAGTCGAGTCTCAGAGAACGAACTCGCAGCTTTTTTTCTCAGCGGCTGAGTTGGTAGAGCGCTTCCCACTAGATGGACAACCTAACTGCAGCTGGTCCGAGGCATTTAACAGACACAGTGAAAAATTGGAGCAGGGTTCTGGGGGATGAAAACGTGAAAGAGTGTCCCGATGACTTAAATAAAGTGGTTTACTACTACTAGTAGTACTACTACTACTACTATGGGGTGAGACTGAGAGTTCAGGTTGGAGAGATGTATAATTAGTCTTCTTCTCCGAACGTTGTAAAAAGCAAAATCCGCTTTTCTCAGAAGAGCTTTCCCCTACGGGGATATGAGTGCGCACGTGTGCTGGGTGAGATGCTCCAGCAGCTGTATTTCTTTTTTTCCTTGAAGGCAAGTAAATAAAGCTCCGTAAAGGCTATTCAGGAAACACTATAGCACATACAAGATACAAACACAGAAAAAAGGCACGCTAAATTGAGGCAAGTTCTCGTAAGTGGTACCTTAATTGGCAAAAACATTACAGCCATCTGCTTTTAGAGATTATATAGTTTCCGTATTGACATTTTGTTTCTGAAGTCAATATTTAGAAAAATGGGATTTTTCTCAATAATTATCTTTCGCGAACAAAAAAAAATATATATATACTTCATACTAGGCCAGGCAACTTTCACTAGCCATCATTTGGTTGCGCTGCGCCAGGAAAGGCACTCCGGGCCGTTTCTCTTTGACTACTTGGTTGAATTAATAGTGGGGCACCTAGAATATATGGGTATATAACGCGCTACATGCGATCGCCTATCACGATATTCGCAGTGCTGTTTTGGCCCGTAAAATACTACTAATGAACACTACGGTTTGTTAGTTAAATATCCCAGGATTGTCGAAATTATTGAACTTTCCACTGCGGCATCTCTTTTTCTATTACATCCCTCCCACCCCTCCCCTTCTCTGAAAGCGCGATCGAGCTGTCCACCGAGAAGTGAGGCGGTTACTGTGCCAGTTCCTTCTCTCAGAAAGATTTTGTAAAGCTCGGCGACCTGTTCACCCAACAGCATATCATGAGGCACACCACCACACGAAGGGCATCTTTCATAAAGCTCTCGCTAGGGCAATACGAACAAAAAGAACAGCAAGAACCGATGTGTAGGCAGCTGCCAAACGCTTCCTTTCTTCTCTGTCCGACCGCCTTTGTTGCTGACGTGCATCACCACCTGTACTTTTCAACACAATTAATGAAATGCGCTGGTTGCGAGCGCGTAGGTGCACTAACAGATGTGTGGATGTGATTTAAAGGCAGTCCGCTTGCCTCGTTGTGAATGTGTAAAATGAACTGCCTAGACACCAACGATTGGGCAACGTATAGGGAGGACTGGAAGGAGGAAACGTTTAAACTCACGCGTAAGCCATACCATGGAAACCGTTTACAATCAGTGTTGCTCGGTCATTGCGAAGGCATCCGAACAGATATTCTATCTACAGAAAGGCAAATTGAACACTGCTACACGAGTGGCTCCGATGCTTTTTGGTTTATTAGCACGTCGAATCAGCGGAGCAGCGTGAAACACTATGGAGGTATCGTGGTCCTTCGAGCGGCGGCTGCGTGCACCAACGCGCAAGGAAGTGAGATCAAAGGAGGCATATCTCTGAAAAAAGTATGTAATTTTAAGATTTTTAACTCATTTCGAGCTACGGAAAAAGAACACGGGCTAGGCTATGAAACACTGCAGCGTTATTGTTGATGGCAGTGACACAAACACCATCCCCAGATTTCTCAAAAGCACATGAATGCTTTTTTACAAAACAACGAAATGATTTTTAAGAGCATTGTGATTATAAATTACACATTGTTTTTAAACCTTTCAGTGTAAACTTGTAAGTTGATTGCTTGCGTTCCTGCAAAATTATTGTCACTGATGTTGGGAGATTATTACCTTCTTGCGTGATGACGTAATATTACGATGGTGATCGAATTCGTCATTAGCAGCAGCACAACTCCTTCTAGCTCGATAGCGCCAGAAGGGTGGAAATGCGGGTGAAGTTGGCAACGGATTTATATTGTTGTAACACGAGCAAACACGCGTAAAGAAGAAACAGATAGGACGATGTGCTTATGCATCAACTCAACATGTTTTATTATAAGCACACGATACGACAATTTTGATATGATCAATCCAAGTCATGGTACAAGAGCAAACCAGCAAAAGCAGGCTTGATGAAACAACCATCAGTCAAAAACGGCAGTCACTAAGGCAGGGCGTTTTTTTATTAAAACTCGGCTTCCAACAAAAATACTGAAGGCTTGCTTACGACTAAGAAACTCGTCTGCTTTTAGCACAACAGCCTTTCAAATGAATTAATACAGCTAAGCTCATCGGTTTAGCACAGAAATAAGAGAAATCTAGTTGGTTTTAGTAACAGAAAGTTCTGGAGTAGCAGGCTCACTTTGGCGTCTCTGTTCCAAAGTGGATACTCGGCCTTGTTCCGCTTGTGGTCTTCGTCACCAGCTGGTAAGGTCGGTCTGGCTCATGCAAGCGACAAGGATAGTAGCGCTGGAAAGAGCATATTAGGCGTCAAATGTCTTAGCGTCCCTTGCCGCCGGAGAGAAAAGGCCCCGAACCGGAGAACATGCAGAGAAACCGAAAGTAAACTCTAAACGAAATTTGGTAGATCACTTCCTGGTACTATAGTGTTGTGGTGCCTCTGGAGCAGTGCAAGCGTCAACCACGACACGCAGTTCTCCTGCATGTAAAGCGTTTCCCCCATCACTCTCGCTCTCCTCCACCACACCACGATATAGACACGCACCAGACCGAATTAACATGGGTCTAAGCGTATTCCTGCCATCCCGAGAACAAGCCTTCCCATAATTGCGGCCCAGGTTCCTTCTACCGGGCTTCAACTGCTTCTTCCTACGGTCGGCGACGGATCGTATGATGACCACCTTCCGCGAAATTACTGTAGCTACTACCTGAATGATAGTAATCGCTATATCCGTGCCTGAATCTTCCTCACCAGCTTTCAAGAAGTAGCATGTAGACTAAATATACTCACTTTAGCACCCTTCACCCCTCATGTAAAACTCATTCACAGGGGGCATTTGAGGTACTGAAAATCAATCAATAAATAAATATATGTTCTGGTTTACCGCAGAGTATGCACTCCCGAATGTCACATGCGTGTTGGCCTATAGAAATACTCACTCACATTCTGCATGCATGTATCCAAGGCCCCTCTCCTCCGAATATGCAACTGTCCAGTACCGAACAGAGGAAGGTCGCATTGCTCAGCTCCGACCCGGATGTCCAGTTCTGAGCCGTGACACAAGCCATAGAGGTCGCTTAGCGCCAAAGGCTCAATGCCACCTGATATGGTTATCACCCCACACACGATATTTTAAGCTTGTCGAAGAAAAGAAGCTTGCTCTCTTACTCCCACAGCAGACTTGTGTCCTCGCATTTTACCTCGATCGAAATTATTCCCGAATCTATACATTGCTATCCCGCCTAGGACATGAGTTGGTACATCCTGACAACCTGTATATATGATGCTTAGTTCCGTACGTTGCAACATACCTTGAAATAGTGGACCACTGACGCCTTTGTGGCAACCCGCTGTGATGGGCAGGCAGCTGCGACGTTCGATTTCAAAGCTCAAAGCCGTAAGATCCACAGAAATGGGGAGGATCCCATTCCGATGGAGACGAAATGCAAGACGTCCGCGTGCCAAGCGATATCAGCACACGTTAAGGAACCCCAGCTGGTCGGAATCAATTAGGAGTTCTCCACTACTGGCGTCCCGCACAGCCTACGTGTCTGATTAAGTGCGAGGCGCAGGTGCCAAGTTCACGGCGGCTTTATCGCAGCGACACGCTTGAAGTGACGAGTGGTGGCGGTCAGTTCAAGCGCGCTCCTCAGGCTTGAGCAAACTTGTGTCCCTGATCATCGAGCGTACAATCAGCTGTTTTATCCCACAATAAGCAAGGTCGAGAAGGCCAAGGTTGTTTGTTTCATTTTTGAACTGAACAACGCAATTGCGAGCGTGCAAACTCGGTGGGACGTGGAGGCCGCTGTGTCGATAGTATCGCGAGAGGTTAAGTCCATTTGGAGCATTTGTGATACTGCCAATAAATGACAAGGTCTTAGTACGCTTGTTATGCAGGCCCTATTGCCTGAACCGGTGTAATGTAGTCATACCTGAGGTCGGCGTGTCGCACACGAAACATTAATCATATATAACAGCACCTGTCATCAACTGCAGTTAACTCTTGAAACGCTTATCTCCGCTTCAGCACCGAGGAGTTCTTCATTTGAGCCTCGGTGTGAGGTTGACCTCTTTGTCTAGATGTGAATGATAAGAAACGCTTTGGTTAGAGGAGAGAGTATGCTTTTTAGCGAGCTCCACTCACAGCGGAAAACTTTTGACGATGCGTTAATTCTAAGTGAAGGCGCGACCAGAAAAGCCCCATTTGGAGATATTATAGCCACAACGCGCATCTATACTCTGCGGTGTCGTAGTGACCGTCACAGCGTGCAAAAGCACACAAATAAATAGTATACAACAGGAACGACCCCTGTCAAATCCTAACTGAGAATCCTTAATCCTAAGCCCGCTTCGTCGAAAAGCTCCATAACCAACGTGTGAATCAATGTTAGCAGCGCCGTTTGATTTCCATTTTTTTTTTATTCGCGGACTTCTGCCGTGGCTAATCAACAAATCAACCAATAAGTCAGTCATCGCTAATTTGTCAGTAACAGCGTATAGTACGATCAACGTACAGGCAGAATCCCAGAACCTGTTTCAGGGTTTTGAGAGAGGTGCTTCACAACTATATATAGTAGACCATCGGTAAAACATTAAAAACTAGGGAGACGCTTCAGCTCCATCTTAAATGTACACGCCATAGCTGTAATGGCCTCTTTTAGTTGTTTCTCCAGCCACTCAGACAGTGTTCTCTGTCCACATTACCACATAGTAAGCTTCAATTAAGCGAGCACCAAACATTCATCACCCCCTTTTATCATCTTAGCCAAGTAAATGTGCCCACGTGATCGATAGCGTGCCGACGACCCAAAGGTCGTGGTTTCGAATCCCGACTTAAGGCGAAATACTTTCTAAGCTCATGGAACGAAATTCCGTGCGCGAGATCTGTGCGCGAGATCGGTCATATTGCGCGAGATTCCGCGAGATGTGTTCTTGTCTAGCGTTCCTGCCCTCTGCAATCCCACACCTGAACGCGCGCCAAGGAACACCCCGCGACAGGATGGTGCACTGCCCAAACGCACACTTGCCGGAGAAAGTGTGACAGATACTGCGCCTTTCCGTTCCTGTAAACCAATTATAATTATACGTAGCATTGCAACGAACGCCGATAAGAGGCACACAGTGAGAGGCAAATGAGATAGTAGAGGAAGGGTTGACTTTAGCCATTCTCCTCTTAAAAGACATCTAAGACATCCTCTAATTTTTTTAAATTTAAATAAGATCAATTACTTAATGCAATTCAAGTCACTTGAGACAAGCGCCGGCATTCAGTTTACACTACGAGTTCTCTTCTCAATTATTGGCATTCCGGATACCCAGGCGTGACGATGATTTTCTTACACAACGCCGCGGCAGTGTTGACGCCTGGTTTTCCGCCGAACGCGAGCAATAACGCTTTCGGGTAAATATTATCATTAAGGCTAACTTAACGGCATTCCAAGCAGAGCACAAAGTCATGAACGGGGAACGAACTATTTGCCAGGAGAGAGAGAGAGAGAGAGAGAGAGAGAGAGAGAGAGAGAGAGAGAGAGAGAGAGAGAGAGAGAGAGAGAGAGAGAGAGAGAGAAATAATATTTATTTGCACCCGCCAAAAGGTGGGCCAGGATCCAAGGCGTATAGCTCTGTACCAGCCATGTCCTCCCCCTCATCCGTCGACCTGGATCTCTGCCAGGAAAATTTAAAATAAACGTCCTGCTGGAAATTACGTCGACGGGAACCTGCAGCAGCGCTTTATCTCTTCTGAGATGCTGCACAAGCGTCGCGTGCGTTGTGTAAGCATTAAGAAATCACACGTGCTGTTATTCTTCGGCAGGGACAGAAAACACCACTCGAAGACACTTGTGGGAGAGCCCGGCCTTGCATAATCACTTCCGTGCAGCGCGCTCGACACGAGGATAGCGCATGCCTCGATTGTATCCTGGAAGCCAAGTTACTAATAAGCATACTTACCATGTGTTTATAGAGCAACAGGATAGTGGTATATATACCAGCCGAGTTAGAGTTCAGGATTCTCCTCAGCCAAGATCTGTGATTGAATTGAGCGTGTGCAGCTATCAGTAAGCGCGAAGCAAGGCTTCTTGCCGAGCCGACGACTAACATGCTTTTGGCATCATACACTGTAAACTCTTTTCCAAATAAAAATGTGACCACTTAAATTTTTGCTGGTAAAACTGATCTGCGATTTTCATGCATAATATTCCTGATGCTACCGACCGCAAGTCATGGCATAGTAATGCAAGGGGGAGACTCCTGCAAAACATTGGGCACTGCTGAACACACAGCAGCCGAAGATTGATCAGGTAATTTCTTATTTCATTGGTTGTGACGTAATTCAAGAAAAGCAGTGCATACCACTTATTCCGTAAGTGAAGCGAGCGCGCTTTTTTTTTTTTTTTCATTTATTCCTCGCTGGACACTGTCGAAACTGCAGGCCACAAAACAATTGGCCCGCTCCTATCAGAGCATTTAAATATGCCGCCTTGTAGAAACAGCACAGAATATTCGCACCACGCGTCTTAGTCACTATTCGCAGACCTCACCGCTTCATTGCAAGCTTATCCGCTTCACACTCGCTTTCCAAGGGCGAATAGTGCAACACACGCAGAAGAGGTCGCGATTGCTCTCGCAGCCTCCCATTCCGATTCAAAACACATAATCACCGACTCGCGAGGGGCCTGTCCGAACGTCGAACAGAGCTGGACTCCCTTCCTAGCCTTTCTAATCTACATAAATTGCATACGACAACCGGATCCCGCACACCAATACCTCGTATTGGCCCCTGCTCATCAGGGTTTGGCAGGAAACGAGGAAGCAAAAACAACAGCCGCACGTGCACTCTCTCACCGGGCTGTTTTCTCTCTCTCTTTTTTCTCACATATTTTTTAACATATATGCTCCTTCTACAATACACTTGGTTCATCCGACCAGAAGCGCTGCGTAATTTCCTCCAAGAAGGTTTTCGGCTGATCGGGAAACCACTTTTGCGTCGCTTTCCGCTGGTCTATGTTCATGAGAACTGGACCACTTCCCAAAGCAACCTACGACATCCAAACAGACGCTACTCGGAGGAAGCGAGGTTTGGACTACTACCTAAGTTGTTTGCCAGTACCTCGTAACCCAGTATGGCAGTACGACGGCGTGCTGTTGCATGAAAACCGCCCGCGCACAGTGCTGAAACCAACAAGCGAAGTTGTAGCTTACTTGAACACCCTTCCTAAAGTATATATATTACTCTCCAACCGACTTTCATCTGTTTGGTCCATTCGAGGGTGCTCGGCGATGTCGCCGATTTTCCACAATTTTTTCACGTGCGACAAGGTATGAAAAAAGTAGAGTCACGACCAATGGGAAACATTCTACTTGTGCAATAAGCAAGCTTCGGGCTTTTAAGGGTAGAGATAAAGAAACAGTCATTTTTCATAATCATCAGCGTAAGAAAAAAAACAGCACGAATTCAAGAAGTTTGTTCAGAAAAACCAAAGGGGGGGAGAGAACTCTACGGTGTGTATATGTAAAGCAATCACTGGACGTCAGAGACTTCTACGTTCTCAGGTACAGATCCCCGGAAGTTTAAAAATACTACAAAGGCGGATTTCAGTGGAAGCGAAGCGATGCTCCGCTGCGCGACAAAAATACAGCTTGCTGCTTTCATAGCGGAAGCCGGTACCAGCTCCGGTCGGCGTGGCTGCGAGATTGTAAACAAGTGTACCAATGTGGTATTCGTCCAGCTATCGGCAATCGATAAAAAAGAAGAGAAGGGCAAGGAGGGGTCGTTGTCGGCGTTTGCCCGGCGCTTGCAACGAACACGGCAAGCGTGCCTCTGAGCGGGTTTTTACGTACTTTTCCCCTCCTGTTTCGGACAAAGTTCAAAAGAAACCGGCTCACCTTTTAACACGCAAATACAAAGCTGAGCGTCGGGTGGACGACGTTGAGCCTTTTATTTCTCTCGTGGTCTCGTATACATGCATGGGAAGTGCGCGCACGTGTAGGCCTCAAACGTGAACGTGTGTGCGTCGCCAGAAATTTTTTTGCCGAAGGTCGACCGTCGGCCTAGAGCATGGGGCGAGAAAGTCAACGCTATAGATGTGCGCGATAGTAATAAATTATGCACGCTTCTGGGCAGATGGCCTGAGCCGTAGCTGGGCAGAACAAAGGGTGAATTTGATTTCTTTCATCTGCTGAAACATTCTTCAAAGTGCTCTCAAACATCGATGCACTGTCCTATCTGTTCTTTTTTTTTTTTTTTTTTTGTTCGTGAACTGCATTTTTTATGAGAATCCACGGGGACTGTCCTTGTATGACCGCATAGAAACCAGTCTCAGTGAGAGATTTATGCGCCCTAATAACTCTTCGCTAGCACTATCTAAGTTATGGGGAGTGCGAAATAAAGCATAGCGTTGATCATACGCTGGATGTTGGCGGGACCAAAAGGTCGGGTCGAATAAAGCGAAATTACGAATTAAACTACTTCAAACGCGCTTAGGCTTCTTTTGTAACCGTCTCGCTGCGGTGAGGAAGTTCACTTTAGTTGTTTTCCTCATTCTTGTGAACATCCGTGCCTTCATTCCTCATCCTTCCACATCCGTCCATTGGTTGAAGAGTGACTTTATATGTGGGCTGGCAGCTTACGCTCTCGCGTCGTATACCCTTAAATGATGAGCTTAGGTGTCTCCAATAATATAGCACCTTACACTGATAGGGCGTGATAGGGGAATAATGTAGCAGGCAAAAGAAGCTTCCGTGTTGCTTTCGCAATTCATATAGGGTTAACCAGAGCTAAACCACAACAAACGTTTCTTCTTTTCCATCTTCACTCCATCATCATTCGCAGAAACATTTTCGTCCTCCTCGCCTACTGACGGCCTTGTGCGAGGCGTTTACAGGAAAATAGACAATGCGGACAGCTAACACATCGAACCACGCATTTTGCACGTGATATGCGTCAATGTTACAGGAACAGATGTAGCTCATGGCAGCCAATAACCAAACCCGCTTGGTTTGAGCGCCTGAGGGAGTTGCTTAACAGCCTGAGATGCCGGAATGAGATAATGCCTGTGTACAGGGCTGCTAAAGCGAAGGTCGTGAAAAGTCTTCGTCGTCGTCGTTAGCGGCGTATCTATACGACAGGCGACGACGGCAAGGCGGTTGGCTAGCCGTCTCCCCAGACAGCGGTATCCTGCCGCCCGTAAAGCAATTGCGCTCTCGCCAAGCTCAGGATTGCAGGTCAGGTCGGCTGCGCCGCAGAGTCAACAGGAAAGAAGGACGGCACTTGGGCCACAAGGTGCGATTCAGACAGACACAAGTGCCACGTGAGGTCGGCAGCGAAGGTTTAATAAAGTAAAGAAACAGGGGAGATAGAGGAGAAAGCTGCGGCTTTTCACCAGACAACGCGGAAGACGGAACGTAATAGCGGTGTCGTCTTCACGAACGTTTACACACTAAGGTATTTCTCGGGATAAAAAGTAGGCATGTAGCTAAGTGATGGGACGGAGTCGCGAAGGAAGCGATGGCTGGATGGGAAGAGTGTTACTGGCAGGGATGATAAGAACGTCACAAACGCTAGGAAACAACCTAACAGCTTTTATCGTGTAAAACCAGAGAGAGAATGCAACGAAAAAAAAAAAGGAAAAGCACCTTAGCCATTGATCTCAATCTAGCTCTCTCCTTAGCCAGATGCACCATGGAGGAAGGAAACAACTTAGGAGAGGCCCTTGCCATTCCCAATGCATTGGAGAAAGTGTGGCGACCGAGTGTTCATAGCGACGCTGTTGAAACTCGGGCCACTAGCAACAGCGTTGCTAAGGGCCCTAGGTACGTGATCGTCGCGGAGAAAGAGAATGCAGAGGGTAAAGGAGGAGGAGAGACATTGCAGCATCCGGTCGCGGCGCGGCCGAGCCGGCTTCAAAAAAATGACGTCAGGACCTCTCCTAAGTTCTTTCCTTCCTCCATGAGATACACCATGCTAACCACGCAAAAAAATTTCCTGCTCTCCTCTCCTCTCTCACTATCCGTCATCCCCCGCTCTATTTGTTTCCCCTTGAACCTATTCCCTCACCCTAACGGACCATCGCCAATCGCTTAGCGTGTCTTTCCATCGCAAGTGCTTTTCCGAACCTTGATTTCACACACGATATCATCCATTTCCAACTCCGTTATCTTCTTGTCTCTCAACGTTACCCCCAATGTCTCTCAATGTTACCCCCAATGTCTCTCAATGTTACCCCCATTCCATGGCTCGCTGCGCTGTTTTTACGCTGTTTTTAATCACATTTCAACTGTCTTCATCGGCCTCCAAGTTCAGCCCCATGATTAAATAACGGCAGGGCGCAACTGCCATACCTTGCTACTCGTTCCTGTGGGAAACTTTCGGTAAATAAGCAATTTATAAATATTTTATTTCGAGCGTGGATAAGACACTCACCTCGAGCGTTTAGATTGAGCGAGAAGTAAATTGCACGTACGCGAACAACGATCCGCAAGAATTCAGACAGAGACCATTAACGACATCGCGTCATGCACTAAACGGCGAAGTTCAATTGTGTCCCCTCAATTTAGTTGAGAAATTGTTGCCCACAGAAATGTTACAGAAAACTATTGCTGAAAGACATCAGTTCTCTAGGACGCCGTCAGCATCAGAGCCCTTGAAAAGCACGCTGTTTTTTTTTGTTATTATTATTATTATTATTATTATTATTATTGTTATTATTATTATTATTATTATTATTATTATTATTATTATTATTATTATTATTATTATTATTATTATTATTATTATTATTATTATTATTATTATTATTATTATTATTATTATTATTATTATTATAGTTCTCGCACCTGTGGAACAAAGATGTTGAGCGCATTATACATCATTGCCTTCTGAAATGGCGCTACTTCGTCCCGATTGCTGAGAACACTAAATCCTGGTTTATAAAGCCGGCGTTAGTGTTGACATCATGAGCTGCTATCGGGCTGCTAATGTTCAGTATGCCTCGTGTTATCCAGTCTGTCAGGGTTAAATAAAACTGTTGCAAGCGGTCATTGTTGACAGGAATTGTTAGGCTGCCACAACGTATACCCGCGCAAATCTTGTAGGATATCAGTACTGTCGACTGTCCGTGTGGGTTGAAAACAATCCGAGTTGTCCGAGTTGAAAACAATCTTGTGAGGCGTGGAAATACTGAATCAGATAGCTCCAGTCAATGCAATGAAACCGACAACACTGCGCAAGTCTAGAACATTCCTCTTCAGCCATCCACTAGCAGCGCCCTACAGCATTAATGAAAGCGTATGCTTCCTACTCGGTTGGACAAAGAGCCGACTTAACAAATATTGTTCTCTTGTCCTGACTTTGCGGCTACCTATACATGAACAGTCATAAATCTCTGCAAAAAAAAAAAAAAAAAAAAAAAAATTAAAACTCGCTAAAAAAAAAAAAAAACACGCATTCCTTAACACACAGGAGCATATGTTCCACCGAAAGTAGACTTTCTCTTCGACGCTTGTTTCCGGAGAGCGCAATGCCCCGATATCGGATATGTCGTTTCCCGTTAGCTCTATATATGCCGCACCATGCATATTTCAGTCAGCGCACTTTCTATGAAGTCCTGTAATTCTTTCTCGCTTTTTTTTTTTTCTCTCGACCGCAGCAATGACAGCACCAAGGGCGGCGCGGCAACATCAGAAAGGCTGCTGTACGGAGACTACCTGCAGGTGCGTTAAGCAGCGTAACAAGCTCTTCGCAGCGCTACGGCAGAGGCAAGGGAGGTGTGGGCTCTACAGAGTGGCCCGCACGTATGGCTGTGCTCTCAGCTTGCGTTCGCTCTCGGAAAGGACAGTTATTTGCCTGTCTTGATTCTCTGCATACTCAACTCTGCCAGAACAGTGAATTAAAGCAGCTCTTTTAAAACGTCGTCGGAAAACCGTCCATTACTGCACTGTCTCCTTTAGCAGCGTAATGCCCAATAAGAACAAAAGATTCTCCTACATCAGATTTCGACAATGATCTAAAAGGGCCGTGGATTTTTTCCACAGTCGGATACAACGGAAGAAAAAAGCTGCAGATGCCCTTCACAGCTATAGGACCCCTCTGCAGCCGCCGGCATCGACCGAATTTAGCTGGCGGGACAAAGTATGACGTGACAGGAAGATTCGAATCTTGTTAGGATTTACGTAAAGTACTGAGTATTATTTTTCTCGCTTAGCCTACTTCAATGATTAGTCAACAGAAATTAATGAACTCTTCGAATATGGCGTTCAATGATATAAAATCTGAATAGAAAAGTTGTGGAGTACCATGAAAATGGCCCTACCCGGCTCCTTCCGACGAGGTATCCTTTATGCAGCCAGTTCTTTTTTTTTACGCAGCAAAAGTGAAAGCTCACGAAATTCAGAAAATATACCTCGTGACAGCGTACGGCCGCGTGCACCGCGATTACAGTGCTCGCATCCGTTTCTTGGTGAAAGGGTAGTCAGCTTCCCGCCCTATATGCGCTGACCACGATGAAGTAGCTTCGCTTTGCTGTGAATTTCGAGATAAGCGCCAAAGGCTGGTGCTGACGCGCGACTTAAAGCACGCCGCCAGCAGACGATGGAGCTTATCACAGGTGGTATGCTGGCAGCGCTTCACCAGGTCGCTGATGAGAGAGCCGTATGTATGACGGCACATTCTGAAACATGCTGACACGTGGTTTTATTGCGAAAACAATACTACGCTAGGTTCCGGCCCGTCACCTAGTCTGTGGCCGCAGTCACGAATGACCTTGAACAGCCGCGAAGAAGAAGAAGAAGAAGAAGAAGAAGAAGAAGAAGAAGAAGAAGAAGAAGAAGAAGAAGAAGAAGAAGAAGAAGAAGAAGAAGAAGAAGAAGAAGAAGAAGAAGAAGAAGAAGAAGAAGAAGAAGAAGAAGAAGAAGAAGAAGAAGAAGAAGGAGAAGAAGAAGAAGAAGAAGAAGAAGAAGAAGAAGAAGAACGCTCGGTCACGCACAGCTAATGCTTTCGCTCCATATTCGGTTCAGCGGCGTTGAACCCTTCTCATATTAGTTTTTCGTGGGCTCTCATTTGTGTCGAATAAAAAGAGCTGCTGTTATGCACACTTACCTCCTCGGAAGTACCTGGGTCGCACCATTTTTATGACGCTCGATTAACAACCTTCCTTTCATGCCTGAACGCTTAATTCTACATTTTAAAAGTTAATTCCTGTCAACTAATTATTAACTTAGGCAGGAGGTAAATGTTATTTTCGGTATACTCAAGTGCTGAGAACGTTCACTTGATTTCAATTTGAAAGAATGCTTTCGTTAACAATATGTACTGATGAGGGGCTTGTCGGTGACACGTAATGTTTTTAGTATTGGTTGGTTTGGTTTATACGGTTCAGTGTGCCGAAACGACTCAACCTGTGAGATTGTAGCCCCCTGGGGTGGTTTTAACATGCACTTACATCGCACAGTACACGGCCGCCTTGCTTTTCGCCTGCATTAAAAAGCCTGCCGCAGCCGAAACTGAATCCTTGTCCTTGGGACCTTGGGTTCAGCAGACGGGCGAGCCAACCACTGAGCCATGCATAGCGGGGGTTAAGGCTGAAACTGTAACAATAAGGTTGCGGATAGCACATAGAAAAGGAGAGAGGACAGGACGGGGCACTTGTAGCTTGCCTCCTGTCTTCTGTACGTTCCTATCTTTTATGTGGCTCCGTTCATCGTTCAAACGCTTTGGTTACCTTTAAATTTTGATCCGCATTAGCTTTGATTCGCCTTGGCATACAACTCATTCGACGGAAGAAGGCAGGCAGAGGTGCACAAGAAGTAATTTTTCTAGTGATGTAATTTTTTTTTTTTTTTTTTTTTTAGAATTTCACTAGTTTATAGAATGAAACTTCCCATGGTTTACAAATGTAACACTTGTATTCCAATGAAAGACAAAATTACTTGTCGACTTTTTTTTCTTTTTTTGTTGTTGTTGTTGTGAATATTATGCGCCACGTGCCACGCTTATTCGTGC
>NC_139347.1:37370205-37547154 GCF_055883805.1 Amblyomma maculatum | reverse complement strand
TCGACTATTTTTCTTTGTGAATATTATGCACCACGTGTCGCGCTTACTCGTTCTTCTTTCTATTTTACGGTAGCTAGACAAGCTTCTTGGCTGCCAGAAAATGGTCACCGAATTTCATGGCATCGAGAAGGTACACGACGAGCACCTTTTCATCATCACGCATCAGGGTAAGTTGATAGGGACACTCTACTAAACTGCAATTGCAGTTGAGCCTTTTGATAGACTGTTTCTTGTCTATTCTGTATTTCTATTCCGCCTTTCTTTCTGTGGTTTCAGCTTATGAACTATGGTTCAAGCAAATTATCTTCGAGCTCGACTCTATAAAGCCCCTGTTGGATACGAAGGTGAGCTATCTTACATTATCTTTCTTCTATTGCATCTTCTACGTTCATTCCCTCATTTATTTCTTCACTCTTTTCCTTCTTCATTCATTTTTTTAGGCCGCATTCTATGGAGGTATACATCTACGCCACAGTGGCCGCCATTTTGCAATGCAAGTAGCACGGTGAAAGGCTGCAGACATATCTAATTAAACGTCTTATCGCCTCCGGCTCCAGCTTGTACTGCTGAAGTTATGCTCTGCACCATAATATGGCGCCCAAGGCGTCACTTGAATACCTTCTATACAGTCTTGAAGCTATTCCGCATCAAGTCGCACCGTATAGTTTAGTAGTAACGGCCCTTAAGATCAATAACCTGTTCAGTATGAAGTTCTGATGCTTAAGAATGCCTTCCGCGGCCACAGTAGAAAGTGGAACAGAGATATGCGATTGAAGCCGCTTTGCGACGAACACATTGTCATTTCGCTGTTCCGTCACGAAAACCACCTGCTCTGGAACTTGCATCGCACGTTAGACGCATCTAGAAAGCTGTAAATAATTTTAGCCTCAGTTGCATTACGTGTAGTACTGATTGAATTAAAAACTGTCCTGGGAATGCTGTATCGACTCAAACATTGTCGACGTTGAATAAACTTGCTCAGCATCCAGACTCACTTAGGGCGCTTTGCTGCAAGGTGTTCGTCTAAGGTCTCACATGTCCTAGAAAAACCTGCATTTGCGCGTCCAGTTCACAAGCCATTCCGAAATTATATGGAAACAATATTAACTTTCATTACGCGAACAATATGGCTGAACACAATATTGTTTTTTTTTTTTTTAATTAAGCAAGCTCTGTCTGCAAGCGGGAAGATACGTGTAAGTACACTTTGAGACACGCTAATGCATGAAGACGTAAAAGTGTCTAGTCATTCAATCACATTGCACGACTTACACATGGTGTGTCAGTTACCAGCGAATCAAGTAAAACAGAGCTCCTGGCGTCTGCATAGACCACTTCATCCAAACTCCTAATTCATTCACCTGATTCATTAGAAAATAAGAAAAAAGATATGTTCAACTACTCGGAATATTATTTCGAGTGTCATAGTGAGTTGAAGCAAGCCATCAACGGAGCGGTTGTAAATATATAGTATATTCATTCACCGTTCCGATGCAAGGTTACGGCCGATCGCGCATGCTGGTAGTCACTGCGACTGCGAAAACTCGTCAACCACCATTAAGAAAGTACCCCGTTGGGAGAGAATGTTAAAAACAGGCACTCCCGCGTTTCGCAGTTTAGACTTTATGTGCTGCGTTAGACGTAAGGAATCATCTCGACATCTAGGACCTTATAGGCCTACCAATTAGAAAAAAACAAAAAAAAACGAAGGTATTTGTCTTTTTTTAAATGCAATTTTGCATGAAAATTATTCAATATATTTTTACTAATTCATTCAATCATCGCTAATAGAAAACGATTTCCGCTAACTCTGCGCAACTTAAGTATTACAGTCGAGCTCATTAAAAATTGTAGTAATAAAAAAACACTCGTTTATTGCAAATGGTGTTGTAACTACCTTCAAAATATGTGCTAGGGTTCGGCATCCCGTCTCAGATAAAACGAACAATCAAGGCTGCACCATTCGGTTTTAACGAACTAGAAGGCAATGTAGACTCTCACCTGCAGTAGAAAAAACACACTGTTTCCGTCAGGCAATGACAGAAAAGCGTCTTCAAGCCCTCAAAATGTAAAACTGGCGACATTGAAATTACAATTAACAATCGACCGCGCTTACCCCGACCGGCTAAATGTTCAGCCGGTGTGCACGTGTGTGCCGGTTGGGCGAAACGTCTGAGGTGGAAGCTTGAGAGTAGTTAACGTGAGAAGACAGCTCGAAAACGCAACTATTTTCGCACGGCCGATTATCAACAAAAGGCAACAATTTGAGAAGTTTGAATACGACTCGCAACGATGCATTGCTGTCCCGCCTGGCTGTTGATGTGCAGGCGGTACGCAGATGGCAGTCTTCTTCTTCCTTACATAGAGCGGTTGAGGAGCTCATCTGCCAACGATAACTGAAATCGGAGAGTATTTTCAGATTGTCGGGTAAAGCCTATTTAATAGCTATTAAATAGCTATTGATATCATCACCGTTCTAAAACGGTCCATTCGCAGCAACCGCCTCGATCACGATAGGGTCTGCTTTGAAAAAAGAGGTATGCATAAGGGACTTTTTAAGAAATAAAAGGCCCATTTGACCGACTATTTCTTTTTCAGCCATAATTGCGCAAGTCCCCTTAATACGAACTTCGGATATAACGAATGTAATCCGCGTGACCGTCAGATTCGTTATAAATTTGCTGGACTGTATTGCTAGCTTCATTTCTCCTACTTGTGAACGGATCCCAACCGCAACTGGTTCCCATCTCCGCAGTTGAACATAGCGTTCCACGTATAACACTTTCCATCTCACCTCCAAACCTTTTATGGCGCTTCGCAGGACATGAACGAATCCAACATGTTTCAAATCACGTCCCGGATGAACCGCGTCGTCCTCATTCTGAAGGTGAGCATCATATAGACCACAGAGCCGGCATCACGGTCTCAATTCTCGAGCTACAGTATAGAGCCTATCCGGCGTATAATAGTAATAGTAATAATAATAATAATAATAATAATAATAATAATAATAATAATAATAATAATAATAATAATAATAATAATAATAATAATAATAATAATAATAATAATAATAATAATAATAATAATAATAATAATAATAATTAAATTAATAATTAATTAATTAATTAGTTCACAGGAAGGGAAAGGCGCAGTATTTGTCACACTTGCTATGTAGACACCTGAACCGCGCCGTAAGGGAAGGGAAGGGAAGAAGGTGGGAGTGAAAGTGGAAAGAGAGAAGGCGGAGCCATAGTGGAGGGCTCCGGAGTAATGTCGACCACCTGGGGATCTTTAACGTGCGCTGACATCGCACAAAACTTTCTATGAACCATTTCGGGCGCCCAAGGTGCGTCGGAGTTGTGGTCAATGACTCCAGTAATGCAAAGTTGTTGAAGTTGTTGACGGAAGGAACTGGAAAAGACGCGCTATAGTGGAACCGGCTTGGAATACATGTGCATGAACTTTGGAGTTGCGTGTTTATGGGCAGTGAATGTGCAGGAATCCACCGAGATGTAGCAGATTTCAAATCAGGGTGCGGCCGGTCATTCGGTTTACTTACCCCATTGGCTTTCATTATATAGTAACCGAGTGGCAGTGCTCAGACGAATAATAATCAGCGAATACACTTTGTTCGCTGGCCTACAGAAGTGTTTATACGCTTCGAGCCAGGGTTATTTATTCACATTAACTTAGATGTGACGTTAGCAGAGGCCGCCGACTCTTTGTGAATAGGCGGATTTTGTCAGAAGTGTCATTGGCGCTTAGCGCTTTACTGTCCAAGCGCCTGAGCGAAAGCGCCTTTCAGACAGGGAGTGAAAGCGAGTAAAAAGTGCTGTGGTTAACCTGAAAGTTCGGTTATAGACCTCGCGTTCTGCAAGCCGGTCGCTACCAAACGTTGCACGCGTTAACCACGAGACGTATACGCATCGAATTCCTTTTCAACAGCTCCTGCAGGAACAAGTGGAGATTCTTGAAACCATGACACCCTTGGACTTCATGGAATTCAGGTGAGACTTTTCATGGACCGGCGTGCAAACCGCGGGGCACCGGTAGAAAGATGTTTTGCTTTTTTGCGTCACGTACGCACTTCCCGTCGACATACGCTGTATCAATACCAGTACGCAAGCCCAGCGTGAGTATGTTTAACGTTAGGTCGCTGCTAAGTAGAAAGATCTTGGAGGTTATCGAACCTGGGAATTTCAAAATTCGTTCGTGTCAAATACGTTCTCCTGTCCCCGAACCAGTGTGCGGCGTATTGTACTCAACTTGGTATGAGACCTGAATATCTACAAATAATCATTAAATTAAACTAGATTGACCCAGCGTAGCAAGTGTAGTTATCAAATTTCCAGCCGCACGATAGGAAAGAAATGCGGTCCAAGATTAACAACCATCATAATTTGGATGCTCAAAAATAGGGCCAGGCAGACTGTTCTTGTTATAGTTATGGTAAGGAAATCCCGCTTGAAACTGATGGAGCAAATGCAGAAACGAAATTGACATTTCGATCATCTTTTCAACCGAGGGTTTTACACACGTTTTGCTCATTGGCAGAAAGTAGCGAAACACTGCCAAAGAGCTTGTAAGGCAAGTCTAGCAGCTTCTTTTTTTTACTCATGCCTGCCTCAAGTTCATCGTCAGGGTGCTGCAAGGGCAAAGCACCTTAATTAAAAAAAAAAAAAAAATGTCCGCACGCGCTGGAACTTGCGCAAGAAGGCCTCTCATGCTAACCTATCGAGCATCATTTGCATGCGACAAATGCCGTAATAATCTTTCCCTAACCCAAACCTCGTTCTGCGGTTACTTACGGTCAACCTTGACTTCAATCCTATCACGCACAGCCTTCGTCTTATCTCATTTTATCTCTTGTTCTCGCGAGACAGTTTCCTGTGTCGCGCCCTGTAGTAAATGTAGACACTTTCGCTGAAGGCAGCGCGCATCGTATGCAAATGACGCTTGATGCTTTGGGCGGCCACCACACTCCCTGGATCGAGCGAACATTCGATGGAGGCGGCGACCCGGCTTTGTTTGAGCAATTCAAACTCATTCTGTGAATGTGACTCGCAGGGGTTACCTGGCGCCCGCATCCGGATTCCAAAGCCTCCAGTTTCGCCTCATCGAGAACAAGTTGGGAGTAAAGAATGTGAGTGTCCGACTTTCAGTTAATAATGGTTTGTCCTTTTTAACTTTACACGTACGCTCACACTCACAAAACGCACGCACACACGTGCCTATCTAAGAATTGAGGCCTTATGTGCAAGCGACGGCTAAAAGGAAGAAAGGAATCTCACAAGGCGAGACCATAACATCGGTATCTGACGTGTTCCACCCCCGACGCTCCATGCCTACTGCCAGCATAGGAGAAAGAGGGTCATTTCTGCCTGTGGAGGCTATATAGCTAACCAGACAGGAGAGCTAAAAACCACCTATATGAAGCTAACAGAATAGATGGATCGCGATTTATATAATTCCGCTATTCATTAGTATTTTCAAATATATTATGCGGCCGCTCGTTCCGGGAACGATGCCTCACAGTCACCGGTGCATGAAATATTTTCTACGAGAGGTTGATCAGTGGCCAAACATCCTTTTTTTTTTTTTTTTCAGCGAAATGCAAGAATTGGGTGATTTTAATTGAGTGGCGGCTTGTGCATATCGATGAAATAAGGAAATCATTGAAGCATTAAACAAATCAGCGAAGAGCGATTAAATACGTACTAAATGCACGCATTTTAGACAACCTTGAACACTGCGATAGCAACAGGCACGGATGCGAGATATCTAAAGTGTTGCTGAGATTTGGCGTCATTATTTGTAATGTGAATATAATAAAAATGCAGTGTAAATTATAAGGACGTTCTTGAAAGGCGCCAGCGGCATATAAAGTAACCGAATCGACTTCCTTATATGTGGCCTAGAAATAAAATATTATCGCTTACTTTCATGGGCCACTACGCATGTGCTAATTACAGCACACCCCCCCCCCCCCCCCCCCCCCCCCCCCCCCCTCCATAAACGTATGCGAACAACCCCGATAGTTATCGATCGACTTAATTAATGTTCTTACAGAGGGGAACGTTAAAGCATGCGCTCAGTCGACCGAGGTCAGCTATCTTTGTAGTTCGTAAATTTATTTCGTATCGCGGCATCACGCAACTCCAGAAGCCGCCGCCAGGGAACATGTAAAAAAAAAAGAAGTTTTGTTTTATGTTCGCTTGACACTTCTTACACAGGTGAGTGCAGTATGTTCACTTGCCTCTCCAGTTTGCGTCCCGTGCACAATTTTAGTACCGATTTCCTTTCCCGTCTCTCCTGTTTGTTTTTGTTGTTGTTGTTTTTTTTTCGTAAACGTGACATGGAGCTGATGTGGTCTGCAGGAGCTTCGAGTCAACTACGCAAGCAGCACTACCAGAAGGTGTTGAGGACCCCTCGGCCATCCAGAAGATACAGGAATCCGAGAAGGAACTCACCTACTACAACTCATTGAGGTTTGTCTGTTGTTTGGGTTTTGCCTGCCGCAGCCTTCAAGATTTCACTCACTGCGCATGCGTTTTACTAGGTGTTGAAGGGACACTGAAGACAAATTGAAGACGGCTTTGAACGACAGATTACGTCTAGCTGATTACAAAGGCTATACTCTTACCAATAATTGAGTTTTCATAAGCAAAAAAAGGGAGCCTGAAAAATGGAAGGACGCCGTCACTACCGGCCGTTTCCTCAAGTACTCAGCGATGGCGTCATATGAGATTACTTGCGGATTATTAGGACAGAAAACAAAGCAGATGTCCGAATGTAAAGCAACTTTTGCGTAGTTACTACTGGGGCATTTGATCGCTCGAGAAACAATAGAGCTATTAAGCTATATTTAGATACCAAGTGACCGGTAGCCGAATCACGAAACGCCAGGCTATTTGTAACTGGTCGTGTTTTCTTAAATGTGCCTTTGATCCCTGAATCGGCTTCAAGAAAAAATGAGGCATTTGTTGCCCTTCATCCCAATACCTGTCACCTTATTTGCATATTCGCAACATCGCTTCAGGTTACGACTGAGCATGTCAGTTTCTTCAAGCATCGCGGACCAGTATAACGATAGTGCACGGTGTTCCCCAGGAGAATGCCAAGAGACACTATTAAACAGGAGTGGCTGACTTGTATAGCATTTTTCCCCTTTTTAGTCGGTGCGTAGACGGTAAGGCTGGATGAAAGGATAATAACGTTGTATCGCGCGATGAGTGCGTGGGGAGAGGGGGGGGGGGGGGGGGGGGGCAGTGTGCACTCGTAGCGTCAGTGTGTGTGTCATTTCTACTGTCATTGCCTTCCGTGTGCTAACTCGGACGGGAGAAAATACAGAATATCTCGCCGCTGAGAGCAGATGTAAGGATTAAATTCATTCTGGAAAACGCATAGCTCATAGACGGCTTCAAAAATGGTGGAAGCCCCGTTGTGCCCTCGAGCCTCCGTCATCAGACACAACTTTTCACAGCGAGCGACAGCGAGTTCGGCTGCTGCCTTCGCCGTTTTGGTGTGTGGCGACCCGCGCGACCAGCGCCGGCGCCGGAAGGATGGTATCAGCGTGGTCCTGAATATCGCTGTGACGGTAGGCTGCAAGTCCGCTGCTACTCCGACTGAATCGAAGACTCGGGGATCTGTATGGCACATTGTGGCATACGCTGATGAAATCTCCTCTCTTTCGACATGTAACTGGCGCTGGTCAGGTCGGCCGCCATAGTTCGTGCCGCCGAGTTCAACTGTTTTTCTTTTTGTACTAGGCAGCGCGTTCAACAAACGTGCAGGAATACTGCAGCTATTATTCTGACCCCATCGCTCAGCATCTCTCTCTCTCTCCCTCCCTCCTCCTACTCCTCTCGGTGGCTGAGCTGCTCCGATAGTAAGCCGAAGTAAACGGGCTCAAACGCAAATTTTGATGTACGCGAAGCACAAAAGGTGCACGTGTGCTGTGTGATATCAGTGCGCGTTAAAGATGCCTAGGTGTTCGAAATTATTGTGGAGCCCTCCCACTGCGGCAGCTCTTTCATTTCACTCACATTTTCCCCCTTCCTTTACTGCTCTACTGAGGTGTGACCGGTGTTACTGTGACTTCCATTTCCTCAAAACCATTTTATGCGATAGTAGCCTAGCTGCAACCAATCGGCAAACTAGTGCCCTTCCTTCTTCCTTCCTTCGGTCTCAGCAGCTGCGGTACCTTATTTGCTTAAGTGCCGCGACCACGAAAGCGGAGGCAAATGAAGCCAATGCTGGAGGAGTGTTCCAGCCATATAGCGTCGTCAGTTAGATAAACTTTGAAAAAAAAAAAAAAGAAAAAAAGAAAAAGTATAACATACAGGGAGTTCCTGCCGCTCATTTTATGCAAAATATCAACGACGATGTTTACAATATTTCCGCATTCGGCTTTCTTTTTACGTTTCTATTGACAGCCCCTTGTAGCTCCTTTTGATCTTCATGCAGTTCCCAATGTAACGTGGCTAGAGAGTATTCCTTTCAATACACTTTAACTACACTGTTTGCTACGAAGCGTAATAAGAAAGGGATCGCAAACAATTAAAATGAAAAGCAAGACTGAGATTCAGGTGTCTAAAGAGTTAATGGAAACCTCTGTCTTTCTTTTATTTCTCTTCATCTTCTTGGTCAGCGGTGGCTGGAGCGGACGCCTGGCCTCGAGCCACACGGCTTCAATTTTTGGGAGAAGTACCAGAACGTCGTGAAACGTATGCTGGACCAAATGGAGGAAGACGCCAAGGCAAGTTTCTGCAGTGTGCGGCACTCTGCACTTTCTACAAGAATTTCTTTATCTCCTTGTTTATTAACTGAGTGGTTCATTGTTTGGTAGATCAGTTACTTTAATCGGTAATAGTTTGGGTTGGTTGATTGACTGACTGTCTGATTCAGTAGTTATCATTATTTGATTGATTGATTGATTGATTGATTGATTGATTGATTGATTGATTGATTGATTGATTGATTGATTGATTGATTGATTCGGGCTGGACAAGGGAGTATGATTGATTGATTGGTTGGTTCACAGGAAAGGAAAGGCGCAGTATCTGTCACACTTGTAGCTGTGGACACCTGAACCGCGCCGTAAGGGAAGGGAGGAAGGTGGGAGAGAAAGTGGATAGAGAGAAAGAGGAGCCGTAGTGGAGGGCTACGGAGTAATTTCGACCACCTGGGGATCTTTAACGTGCGCTGACATCGCACAGCACACGGACGCCTCTTCGTTTCGCCTCCATCGAAACGCAGCCGCCGAGGTCGGGATCGAACCCGGGTACTCCGGCACAGTAGTCGGGCGTCTTACCACTGCACCACCCCGGCGGGGCACAAGGGAGTATGAAAGGCCACGAAGCAAGATGCACCCAAATACAACGTCAGCAAGTTCTCATCACCGCCATCAGACTACACCTACTGCCTCACCCACTGACCATCAGTTAACGTCCCTCCCTGCGAACTTCCTAACCTCCCTCCACCCACCTGGCTTGCCGTCTCGTTTGCACTTTGGCACTCTTTTTCTTCTTGATGCTCTGTTTTCAACTACAATATTGCCTGCCCGCTACTTTCATTGATTACAAACGACGGCAGAAAACGCCAGGTATCATTCTAGATTCTATTTCGTTACCATGACCCGCGTATTCACTAGGAACCCTGTCTCAACCTTCCCTTCTTTCACTTGCCAGAAAATTCGAGATGGGAAGCGATGGCTGGGCATGAGTCATGTCCTCTTCAGTCTCATTTTTTTATTATTTATTTCTTTGAGGATATTGTTAACTCGCGTTTGTTCCCTGACCCACTATGTTGTCTACCTGTCTGCTAATCTTGTTCCTATAGGTTTCCTTTTCGTAGCTCATTTCTCTGTCCTCCGCGTATTTTAAAGACTTTCCATGAGCCCTCAACTTGTGTCCTGTACACGTGAAAACACGTCGTCAGCATGTCAGTAATCCCCTTCCTAATTAGAGCTAGCGACAGCAGACTGACTCACTGCCCCCCCCCCCCCCCAACTATCTGTTCCCGCCTTCCTGATAACCTCGTGCATGCGTACATCAAAACCTGGGCCGTCCACTTATCCGTTCCCAAGCTGAAGCACTCTCGCGTCCATTTCTGTGGGGGCCCTCCACCTTTGTCCACACTTTATACGCCCTCTAAACCGGTATTTTACATAGCTGCTGGTTATTCTGCTTCTTGCGACACTTAACACACGTGCGCGCGGGGCACGCAAGCACACGTGTTGAATTTTTAACAAACGTTAAAAGTAGGCACGCAAGTATGCGGCCGTTAGAGGCTCTTGATTGCACAAACTCGGTACGCCTAGCAGATTCCCGAAGTCCGGTAACGGTTCTGCGAGGCCTGCTCCAGCATTGCTAGCAAAGAAAGTTTGGCACGCGAACCTTTTAGTGCATATGAGGAAACCAGCCATTGTTTCATTGCCGCAAGGTCAACGGTCATAGCTTATCTATAAAGCAGCGTTTGCTAGCGCGCACCTCCCCTCTGTTGAGTGCCACGTGTGTGCAAGATGTGCCAGCACGTATATTATCCGTTTGGCTTTATCTCATCACTACTGCTCCGATACGGTGAACGTTGCTTGCGATAGAGTACTGGGCTTAGTACAGTAATTACAAGCTGTCAAAAGGTGTGACGTGTTCTCATTCGCTGTGCCTGCCTTACAATTGATCTTTATTTAAAAACGCAATCACAAAAATATTAGTTAAAGTGTGGCAATAAATGTCTGAAACAAACTCAATTATCTAATTAATCAATCACTATCGTACCACTGTCATTTCGAATTTTCCGCGTTACACGGCGTTGTTTCCCTTTTCGCACACAAGTAGTAATTCTGCAATCATTTGTTTATTTTCGCACATTTTTTTGGTTTGGTTTGGTTTTGTTAGTAGTGTTTGACGTCCCAAAGCGACTCAAGCTATGAGAGACGCTTTAGTGGAGAGCTCCAGAAATTTCGACCACCTGGGGTTCTTTAACGTGCGCTGACATCGGAACTTGCATAGCGCACATAGTGGGTCAGTGAAATAACTCGAGTTAACGACATTCTAGTGGATATCAAGAAGAAGAAGTGGCCACGGGAAGGGAATTTAGTGCGAAGAGAGGATAATCGATGGTCTGAAAGGGTAAGAAATTGGATACCAAGGGAAGGAAAGCATAGCAGGGAGTGGTAGAAAGTCAGGTGGGCGGATGATGTTAAGAAGTTTGCAGGGGTTAAGTGGATGCAGCTAGCGCAGAACCGTTTTAATTGAAGGAATATGGTCGAACTAGGTCTGCGCCCTGCAGTGGGTATAGCCCGGCTGTTGTTGATGATGATTATGACATTGTACAGCACACCGGCGCCTTTATTCTCGCCTCCGTCGAAAAGGGGCCGTCGCGGCCGGGACTCGATCCTGCATTCTTGGACACAGCAATCAAGCGCCCTAAACCACTGCACCACCCCTACGGGGCACAAATCTTTGATACGCGTGCATTGAGTGCACGCTGTTTAATGAATGAATACAGCTATAAAATGGTGTTGATTAAACCTTTGAGTGAGTGAGTGAGTGAGTGAGTGAGTGAGTGAGTGAGTGAGTGAGTGAGTGAGTGAGTGAGTGAGTGAGTGAGTGAGTGAGTGAGTGAGTGAGTGAGTGAGTGAGTGAGTGAGTGAGTGAGTGAGTGAGTGAGTGAGTGAGTGAGTGAGTGAGTGAGTGAGTGAGTGAGTGAGTGAGTGAGTGAGTGAGTGAGTGAGTGAGTGAGTGAGTGAGTGAGTGAGTGAGTGAGTGAGTGAGTGAGTGAGTGAGTGAGTGAGTGAGTGAGTGAGTGAGTGAGTGAGTGAGTGAGTGAGTGAGTGAGTGAGTGAGTGAGTGAGTGAGTGAGTGAGTGAGTGAGTGAGTGAGTGAGTGAGTGAGTGAGTGAGTGAGTGAGTGAGTGAGTGAGTGAGTGAGTGAGTGAGGCAGCGGGGAAACGGGAAAGCGAGCGAGCAAGAAAGCAAGCAAGCCCCTGCTTCTATCATCTATAGCCACACTCTAGCGCATACAAAGGAAAAAGGAAATGTTGAGGACAGGCCTCGCACGGAGCTGCAAAGAAGCATATAACCGGATGGGATCCGAGCGGCGGCACCGAATAGAAGAGGGAGAATTCTCAGGAAGTTTGATGACGTCTTGAGTGCAACGAGGCCAGCAATCAAATTCTGATCAATGCCAGCGGCAGTGAAGGCGTCGACACCCGAACACATGGTGCATATGGGGAGCTGACTGCCTCCTCTTCCCCGCGCCCGCGGCGCAGAAGCGGGTAATAACTGATCACGCGTCTCGAATTTCAATTGTGCGGCCACGCGGTCCAGTGCTGGTCGCCGAATGAAACTTTCTCATCGCGTTCCTCGTAAACATCGAAGAGGGCGGAATGTTCGGGGCACACGCTCGGTTCCTGAGAGTATTGCAGAAACACGTATAATACAGAGGAACGCGGTATATGTGCGCGGATTTGTCGCTTTTCCGCCGAGAGCCAGAGACGCGAAAGTGGAAAGTGGGGAAGGTGTATATAGATCCACAAATCCAGCGTCAAACGTAGAAGAGTTCAGAGGAGCGAGGTTGAAAAGGCAAGGTTCGAGCCATAGTCGTTATACTTATTTCGTCGTAGATGACGTTAGCAAACGTATTTGTTTTAAGTACCCGCGATAATGACATTTGTTACATCATCGTTTAATGTTGAATCAAAGATTGCACCAGTTGATGGATTTAAAAGTGCTGCGAATGCAGAACTTTTACAAAAATTAGTGGTGGTTTAGCTCTGGTTAACACTAGTTGAATTGCGAAAGCAACGTCGGAAGCTTCTTTTGCCTGCTAAATTATTCCCATATCACGCCCTATCAGTGTAAGGTGCTACACATTATTGGGGACACTTAAGCTCATCCTTTAAGGGTATGACGCGAGAGCCTAAGCTACCAGCTCACATATAAAGTCACGCTTCAACCAAGCCGTATGGACGTGCCTGCGTGTCGTAGGGGTGACGAGAATGCAAATCGTTCTGGCAGGCTAATTCTGATATCACCCTCCCATATGAAAGGAGCGACCCGAGTTAGCAGCTCCTGCACGTGGCATAGGGGTAGCGTGAATTCATATGTGATGGCAGGCTGATTTTTTATGAGGAGACCGTAGCTAGGCCTCTTCACAGCGCAGCTGTGGCAACCCGAAGTCTCGCTTTGGCTGTCGCAGTATTGCTTTCACAATAAAAGAATGACTCCGAAAAATGCTGAATACCAAAGCAGACACAAAATACGGATGGAATAATGATAAATATACTCACCACCCTAAACGTATTTGAATGAAAACTCAACTTTGATGTCCTTTTTGTCGTTTTGTTGTTGACGTGCCTGAAAGCTCTGCATTAAGGAACTTTTGGAGGCCGATAGCGGCTCCAGCTACTTCTTTTCCCGTAAGGGAAGAATCCTCACTGGAAGTGGTATTGTTTCATCATGAAACACTAAGACAGTGTCAACTGTCACGTTTTCTATCTCTTGCGGTTCGACATAGTGAAGCACTTTTCCCTTTAGAATATTACCGCCTGGTGGCTTTAAGTGGCGTCTGATAGAAGAAAAAGCTAGACTCTTGTGCGCTTGTTCTCCTAGCTGAGATTTGTGGTATAACAGCCATTGACTCTGTGTATCTGCTTTGTTAACTTTCGTGTAAATCCCTATCTTCTTGACACTTTTGGAGGAGGTGAGGGGATTTGAAATCTGGTGATTTCAGGTGGCGTTATCACCAGATTAAAATTGCATTTAGATGCCTAGCTGCAACGTATAAAAAGTTAATTATCAGGAATTAGTTTTTCAGCGTGCTTGTTATCCTCCTTTTTTTCTACGGTCACCAGCACTCGTACGATTTCGCCGCAGAAGCAGTCTTCGTATCTAAAAAAAAAAAAAAAAAAAAAAAAAGCATCTTTTTTCATTCTGGTTCGCTTTCACTGAAACGCGTTAAGTGCCATTACGGGCACCACAGGATCAGAGAGGGAGCTCTGGTCCTGTTTTGTCGGATGTTCCTCTGTTCACGTTCGTTCGCATTTTTTTTTTCGTTAATCAGAGACTTCGCCAGGCGTCAACAGTCTTCATTTAGCTTCTGTCTCTACATCATGCTTTTTATATCATGTGATGCTGAAATTTACGAAAACAGAAAACAAAATTCGGCGGTTTTGGTAATCAGAACAACACACAAACAACGCTTAGGTCGATCACGGTACTAGGCGATAACGTACGCAGCTCGTTTGCTTGAAAAGTGACCGTCGGCGCATGAGCTGTCGAGTGAAAATACGCACGTCATTCCGCATCAAATTGTGACGCAACCGCTCTTTGTGCAGCGTTCAGTGTGACGTCACGTGATTTCTCATTGCATATAGCAAGATGGAGGCTAGTTGGCGACAGGATACCTCTACTACGGCGTCTCTCATAGCCTGAGTTGCTTTGGGACGTTAAACCCCACAAACCAACCAACCAAATAAAATAAAGATAGCTGAATGAAAATTCGATGTCGAATGCACTATCGTGTCTACACTTAAGGAAAGCCTTAAGCTTCCTCCTATTTGAATTTTGTAGCGGCAGATCAAGCTCTGCTGGTTCGATTAACTTTTTTTATTATATCGTTTGGATTTTTGGCGCATTGCTTATTGTGAACAGGTTGTTTTTATTTCCTCCTGTGTGGGATCACTGCAATGACTGCAGTGGTTCCTAAATAAATTGATAAAAAATATGAACTGCAATCATAATGATTGCCTGCGCCGAAGCGTAACCGTCATCGCGGTATTTCGAATGACAGCATGGCAGTCAAAAATGACGTGGACGTATCCCGCATGTGTGCCCAGTCTCGGAGACGAGCCTCGCGTACAGGTAAAAGTGAAGCGAACAGTGCCCGCATGCATCGCCTCTCGAGAAAATTCTCGCGTACGTGTCTGAGATTTTAGCGGCTGATATGTGCTTTCACACACGTGCGGGTGGTACAGTCTATATATATATTCGGTCTCGACCTGACCGCTGGAGGCACTTGTCTTGATTTTACCTCTCTGTTAATATGCGTGGTGCATGGTACGGCAAGGAACCATAAAATGCCGATGCTGCAACGGGCTTGCACTTGTGTAAAAGAACGCCGGGATCGAGGGTAAAACAAGCTCGATGGTAGAGTATGTGAAGTGCTTGTAAATCGCAAACGGAGATCTCACTAGAGAGAGAGCATTTGTGAAACGCGAAAGGGGAAGTAACTTATAACAAGGGAATAATTACTCATTCAGATCCACCCAAGCACAGCCATACGGCTACAAAGGAAAGCTATATACAGCTTTCTCAGAAACTTCGTAACCTATAACAATGACAACTTGGCAGCCACTTGACAAACACTTCACAACTATTTAGGAATTAACCATTCTACAACTGCAACTGTGTGACATTGTTCCATGGAGCGTAAATTTTCTTCGTTTTTGCAAGCAATTGGACGTAAAGACTGATTCTGATTTTTATGGTGTGGGAATTGTAAATTAGTAAAAAGAAAATGCCCCTGTCTGCACCACTGGACGTACAAACCGTGTACAACTAGAATCCCATGATCTGCTCCAGAGCACGTGGTCGTGGGTTCGGCATTCGGCTGCGGCCATCCTCCTAGCAAGACAAAATGTGCCAAGCTTACATAGGCTAGAATATCGGCCCGCGTTATAGAACCTCTTGCGGCTGGAAATTAGTCGACAACCCACTATCATTGATTCTTTTTCTAGAATTTTTTTTTATCTGAGGAGTAAAATATTTTGCACTGAGAATTTGCGATTTAAAGGAAATTTTAATAAACGAAATACTCTCTCTTCCAAATAGAGAAAGATATTTCAACTGTAGGTGGGCCTCAAATATGAATTCTTTGTCCTGAGGCAATTTTCGGGTAAAGCATGGAACGTCACTGCCCTCCAGCACAACGTTAACGGTATTAGATGCAGCTAATTGGTACAAAAGTGCGTGACATATGAACTGTTTCACCACCTGCTGTGCGCGATGCGACGCAGCCCTCGTTACTAAACATCGTCGTGTAACTGGATGCAGTCCCTCTTCAAACCAACCCTCGCTTACAGGAAGCAAACATTAACGGATTTCCTGTGTTTTCCTTACGTTTAGGACTTGGAATTTTCTCTGTGCTGAGGAGGATTGTCTGGTGCTGTTAGTTCACGTGCGTTGTGCACCAGCACAATCCACTACAAATGCCAGGGGCCCGGACGCCAGTATTGACTTGGCCCGTTAGACTGCGGTGAAAAGCGCAATGCCTTTAGATCGAAAGCTCTACTACTCCATGTACAGCCCATAGTTTCTCCTCGCTTCGTATGCTTGACCTTCAAGCCCGGTCAAGGTCAAGCCAAGTACACACACCCAAAAATAACGATGTATGACTGTGTCATATGACTATGTATGACAATGACACCTGGTATTGTTGACCTTTGACCTTGCCATTTAGCTATGACACTTTGACCTTAATCTTAGACTTTAGCCTAGCATTTTGACCTTTTTAGAGAAGGTCGTGAATTCGGGTCCCTCGCTCGCGTCACTGTCATGGCAACTTTGATGCCAGCCGTTGCGGAGCCACCAAAGTAGCGATCGATACAACGGCATGGATAACGGACACTCCTGTACCAGTGCTCTCCCACCCCCTCCTTTTATTGTCTCTAGTACGCAATTTCCTGTTCAGGCATCATTAACGGACCTCCGCGTGGCGCCGCACCTGTCCTATTTCTAGTCTAATTAGCGGTAGAAATTAGAACCAAATTCATGCTCTAATCATTTCACTACATCATGCGACCTGTACACCTTTGCAAATCGCTGCGCGAACGAGCTTTCGCTTTCGTACAGGTAGGCGGTTCTAAGTGTCCTGAATATTTTCTTTTTATTTCTCCAGGCGGTCGAGTTAGCGTGCGAAGTGACCCTGGAAGCCGGTGCGCACGCAGTTACGTGTAAATTGCAACTAAGTGTCTGTGCAGGTGATTGCAGAAAGATAACTAAATATTGATCGTGTATAAAAAAAAATCGCTCCCAGACGAAAACACGAGATGGCGGCACGCAAGACTGCTGTGAAAACTGACCACGCAGAAAATCGCAGGCGCTGTCGCATATCTGCCAGCACTCACTCTGGTTTCGGCCGCACTGTAGGCCTTGTTTTTTGTTTATTCTTTTCCCCTTTTCCTTACCTCGATCTATGTCACATTCTCTTTCTCTCTTTCTTTATTGATGTCATCCTCGTTTTTTGTTTTTTTTTTTCTTTTGCTATGTAGTGCTTCTTGCCGTGTCAAATGATGATCCAAGTAAGGTACCATATATTTAATGTGGCATGCTTGGACAGAAATTCGAATAGGAAACGGGAAAGGCTATTAGTGTGAAAGCACTAACAGCCCTGTTACGAAAGAAATCTGCGGCGTGTGTAAAAATACGTCATCAAGCTGCAATATGACGGAAAAGCCATGAAGTCATAACCTCGTAAAGCGGATCTATCTGCGACCTAAGGCACCAACCCTTCAGACAATGCTATACATGTCGATACTCAGAACTGGCGGACCTCCGTGTTGCGGCAGTTTTCCCGACATATGTACAAAATAGTAATGCAACCGTTCGCCATGAAGCTAGGGTTCGGGATGATATCTTACCATTTCTCGTTGCATTTAGTACGCCTTAATCTAGTTATGATGACCAGGCAGTTGAAAGCTTCTATGAAGATGTAGAATCGGCAATGCGAAAAGTAAAGACGCAGTATACTGTACTAATGGGCGACTTCAATGCCAAGGTAGGGAAAAAACAGGCAGGAGACCAGGCAGTAGGTGACTATGGCATTGGTTCTAGGAATAGCAGGGGGGAGTTACTAGTTGAGTTTGCAGAGCGCAATAACTTAAGAATCATGAATACCTTCTTCAGCAAACGGAAGAACCGGAAATGGACATGGAAAAGTCCTAACGGGGAGACTAAAAACGAAATCGACTTCATAATGTGTTCAACCCCCGCCATTATTCAAGACGTAGAGGTAATCGCGAAAGTGCGATGCAGTGACCACAGGATGGTGAGGTCCCGAATTAGCCTAAATCTGAAGAAGGAACGCAATAGATTAGTAAGAAAGAAACCCATCAACGAATTAGCGGTGAGGGGGAGGGCAGAAGAGTTCAGGATCTCGCTACAGAATAGGTATTCAGCTCTAACTGAGGATGGCGACATTACCCTAGAGGCAAGGAACAATACTTTCAGAGATATTGTTACGGTAACAATATCATTACTGTTAACAATATCATTTCCCGGTAACAATATCATTACTGAGTGCGCGGTAGAAGTAGGCGGTAGGATAGTTAGAGAAGATACCGGTAAGCTGTCTAAGGAGACGAAAGATTTGATTAAGAAACGCCAGAGTATGAAAGCTTCCAATCCAACAGACCAGATCGAATTGGCCGAGATATCAAAGCTAAGCAATAAGCGCAAGGTGGCCGATATAAGGAAGTATAACATGGAGAAAATTGAGCATGCTGTAAAGAACGGGGGAAGCCTTAAAGCGGTAAAGAAGAAATTGGGCATAGGCAAAAACCAGATGTATGCGATAAGGGACAAGGCGGGCAACGTCATCACTAATATGGAAAAGATCGTCAAAGTAGCCGAGGAGTTCTATACAGATCTCTACAGTAGCCAAAATAGTCAGGACCGTAATGAGATTGGCGGTAGGGAAAAACAGTCAGACGTTCCACCAGTGACGAAAGACGAGGTCAAGAAAGCACTAGAAACTATGAAAAGGGGGAAATCAGCTGGAGAGGATCAGATAACTACAGATTTGCTGAAGGACGGGGGGGATATCGTGCTAGAAAAACTGGCCACCCTGTATACGCAGTGCCTGGTGTCATCGACGGTACCGGAACCATGGAAGAATGCAAACATTATCCTCATTCACAAGAAAGGGGACTCTAAGGACCTTAAAAATTACAGACCAATCAGCTTACTGTCTGTTACGTATAAGGTATTTACTAAGGTAATCGCTAATAGAATCAGGACAAACTTAGACTGCAGTCAAGCAAAGGATCAAGCAGGGTTTCGGAAACGGTACTCTACTATCGATCATATCCATACCATCAATCAAGTGATAGAAAAATGCTCGGAATATAACCAGCCCTTATACATAGCATTCATTGATTACGAAAAAGCATTTGACTCAGTTGAAACCTCGGCGGTGATGCAGGCATTGCGAAATCAGGGGGTAGACGAGCCGTACGTGAAAGTGCTGGAAGATATATATAGTGGCTGCACAGCAACCATAGTTCTGCATAAAGAAAGTAACAAAATTCCCATAAAGAAAGGTGTTAGGCAAGGAGACACAATCTCCCCAGTACTATTCACAGCTTGTTTAGAGGAAGTATTCAGAGACTTGGAATGGGAGCAGTTAGGGATAAGGGTAGATGGAGAATACCTCAGTAATCTGCGATTTGCTGATGACATTGCCTTGCTAAGCAACTCGGGGGATGAACTGCAAATAATGATTGATGACCTAGACAGGAAAAGTAGAAAGGTAGGCTTGAAAATCAATATGCAGAAGACTAAGGTAATGTTCAACAACCTCGGGAAGGAACAGCAGTTTACATTAGGTAGCGAAATACTGGAAGTAGTAGGCGAATATGTCTACTTAGGACAGGTAGTAACCGCAGATCCGGACCACGAAAAGGAAATAACAAGAAGAATAAGATTGGGATGGCGCGCATTTGGCAAGCACTCGCAGATTATGACTAGCAGCTTACCGGTATCACTCAAGAGGAAAGTATACAACAGTTGCATCTTGCCTGTACTCACCTATGGGGCTGAAACGTGGAGGCTAACCAAGAGAGTTCTACTTAAGTTGAGGACAACCCAGAGGGCTATGGAACGAAAAATGGTAGGGGTAACATTAAGAGATAGAAAGCGTGCAGAGTGGGTCAGAGAAATAACTCAAGTTACCGACATTCTAGTAGAAATTAAGAAGAAGAAATGGACATGGGCAGGACATGTAGGGCGAAGAGAGGATAACCGATGGTCGCTGAGGGTAACAAACTGGATTCCAAGGGAAGGAAAGCGTAGCAGGGGGCGGCAGAAAGTTAGGTGGGCGGATGAGATTAAGAAGTTTGCAGGGGTCAAGTGGATGCAGCTAGCACAGGACCGGGTTAAGTGGAGAAATATGGGAGAGGCCTTCGCCCTGCAGTGGGTGTAATCAGGCTGATGATGATGATGATGATGATGATGAATCTAGTTAAGCTGGAGTCTAGCCGCGACACGACTAAACATTTGCTGACGACATATTTGCATTCAACTGTGTGCTCCCAGAAGCAACGCGAAGCGCGGCAGTCTGCGTCCATTACGCAAACACACACGCCGAATACGCTACCAGCCGAAAAAACTTTAATGCATGTAGAAAACCTCACTTGAAATTATTTTGCCCGTGGGGGAGAGGAATATAAGGCTTCCGCATTCGTCACGTAGGCAGTCTTGTTTGTAATGTTCATTTGTGTGTGTGTGTGTGTGTGTGTGTGTGTGTGTGTGTGTGTGTGTGTGTGTGTGTGTGTGTGTGTGTGTGTGTGTGTGTGTGTGTGTGTGTGTGTGTGTGTGTGTGTGTGTGTGTGTGTGTGTGTGTGTGTGTGTGTGTGTGTGTGTGTGTGTGTGTGTGTGTGTGTGTGTGTGTGTGTGTGTGTGTGTGTGTGTGTGTGTGTGTGTGTGTGTGTGTGTGCGTGCGTGCGTGCGTGCGTGCGTGCGTGCGTGCGTGCGTGCGTGTGTGTGTGTGTGTGTGTGTGTGTGTGTGTGTGTGTGTGTGTGTGTGTGTGTGTGTGTGTGTGTGTGTGTGTGTGTGTGTGTGTGTGTGCGCGTGCGTGCGTGCGTGCGTGTAATTGCTTCAGTAACGGAAGATAACAGGCTATATAGAGTAAGCAAAACTGCTTGGTTTGTATCAAATACACTCAGTCAAAAGAGGCTATCTGTTTGCTGTATAAAGCCAGCATTTTCGTGGCATTTAATTCCATTTTTAGGTATTAGTTTTCGCCTTATTTTGAAGTCTTCCAATAATCGGCGCGCCCATTTAGTTTTACGTTGTCTAATCAGCCACTCTATTGCGGCTTTTCCAGCGCATTTTCTTCTCAGTCATAAAGCACATACCTTTCGTCTGTGTTTTAATTACGTTTTCTGTACTAAGTGTTCATTTGATATTCACAACATTCGGTTTTGAATACCTGAATATCCTACAGCGGAAATTCTACAGCGCCATATTCAGCGCGGGATCGCGTTCTGAATGCTGAGTATCAAATGATAGAGCTTCTAGAATCTCTCTCTCTCTCTCTGACAGATACACACACACACTTTCCTTCAGCAAAAAGAAAGCAACGTCTTTTGCATGAGCTGTGACGCGATATAGCCGCGTCTACTTCGACAAAGGTAACAAAAATATATGGCGCAAGCGACTCCAACTACAGTGGCTTTCCATTAGCAGTAGATTTAATCGCCGTACTGGAGTGAGGTGGGCGCTTAGAATCGTCTTTTTTTTTTTTTCTTTAGCATAGCTTCCTTTTTTCGCTTAATAAATTGCGTTTCCAGCATACGCACGAAGGCCTCTTGTATAACCGCCGCATCTTCATCAGAAGCATCAGTCGAGCTGCGCACTCTGCAGGGCAAAACTTCACCGATTTCTCTCCGTTTAACGTAGTTTTGTGACTTACTCTACTGCATTGGTAACCCTTAAATTCATACATAATTTAATATTCGCCTTCTCCGCAACGGCAAAAGAATTAAAAAAAAAAAAGGAATGGAGACCTAACTTCACTTTGTACCAGATGCAATTTTATGCTGTTTTGCTGAAGAGCACTTAACGCTTCACATCGGATAAATTAGTAAATTTTTGTGGTACTCCCTAGCTGATTTATTTATTTAATTTAGTCTACTGTTATCATTTATTTCCTATGCTGAGTACGTTGTTACTCACGGCGCTTAGTACTGGCGGCCTCCATTTGCCGCTTGAGACTGAACGCTAAGCATAGAGGCCTGCAAAAGACGGTGTGTTTGGAGAGGACTTCCTATAGGTACTGTGGACAATTAGGGTACGCGAGTATTTGTGGACTTAAAACTGACAATCGGAAAGCCTCTGGAGAAATCCATGTTCATTAAAACACTGCTATTCAATTGCATTGCTTTAGAAGGTATTATCAGGGAACCGATAACAAACAACCAGCAGCGTAAAATTCGAGGTCTATCCACTAAACACGTTTTTCATATTGTGTTGAACAGGTCTTGACGACAGCATTTTTTTTTTTTTTCAGGCCGACAACAACGAGGCTGTCCTAAGCAGCGTGGCGAAGAAACGAGTAAGTCTAATAGCCATACTGTCAGCATTTGAAAGTTAAGCATCGTCACTGATTCACGTTCCCATTGCCAAGTCAGCAGTTTTGTTTCAGCCGCCAAATTTAATGAATTAAAAACAGGCTTTGTTTATGGAGTTTAACGTCTCAAAGCGACTCAGGCTATGTGAAACGCCGTAGTGGAGGGCTCTTGAAATTTCGACCTTCTGGGGTTCTTTAACGAACACTGACATCGCACAGCATACTTGCGCCTTGCTTTTTGCCTTCATCGAAAAGCATCTGTCGCATCCGGGATATTAACAGCACAGTCCGAAGCTACTATAAGAATTGTTATTGTTTTACAAGGAGTTAAGTCCTCTGCACTACTGCAAGTATATTTACGTTTGAACGTAAGGGGAAGCTTTGTTGTTGGTGGTGGTAATGGTGTTGTTGTTGTTGTTGCTGCTACTATAATTATAAAAACGTCGACTCAGCTAGGCATATAAAATGCGCACAATTCCTCAAGTTTAGCCTTCCGGAACATCTTTTAATTGTCGAGCAACTGTATGATATTGTAAGATAGCGTTATGCGCTTGTTAATGGGTATGGTCCAAGATTCCAATGCAATAATTTGCTTTTAAAGCTCTTACAGAGCTCGCACAAAGCAGTTAAATCTGCCTTCGAAACCCAATTAGCTCCGTTTCTGAAGATAACTGTGAGGCAACTAACAGTGGAAAATTGTAAGACACTGTAGAAATATATGGCTAGAAATGGTCTAAGCATTTAGGAAAAGTTTGCTTCTGAAGCTTTTCCTTCGCTCACAATTTCTAATTACAGGACTGTAGTATAGAAAACCAATAGGGAGTGTTTTTTTTTTTCTTTAAATTTATTGCAAAAACCAACCCGCGTGCCGAGTGAGGACCTATGGATATATTCGTTGTTATGAAGTGCAGTTATACATTATTTGAAAAAATTAGGTTCAGCATTTATTTCCCAAAATTTGTCCAAAATTTTCGGGTATGTTTTCCCTTCGAGTCAAACCAAAGGTCAACTTATAAATTATGTAAAAAGAACACATTTTTATTCTTTTTCATCGTCTGCGATCAATCATGCGTTTTCTTCTATTACGAGAAATAACTTCACCCAAGTCCTCGATGAGATGAAGTAGGTTTAGTCACTGCTTGTAACCTTCCCGTTCTTGATTTTCGTTCGTTTATTTTTTATTTATTACATTCAGCTGGTGTAGTTATTGGCACGTGTGAACCTACACGTGCGAATGTACGTAGCATAAATACTTCCTTTCCTTTTCAGGAGACCTTCGACACCCTCTTTGACGTCAACAAGCACAACGCTCTGCTTTCAAGAGGTGATTCATTCATCAACTCGACATCTAGGCATCTAAGACTTGGTTCTCCAAAAGAATGTAGCATCAAAAAGACTGCCGACTCCCTCAACGCACAGGTGTTTTACTCGTATGCGATAACCGCACTGCAGTTCCTGGAAGAAATGACGCATATTTTTTTAATGGTTTTATTTAGGAGATTTCTCCGCGTCCCTAACTATGATTCCTACTGCCCATCTCTGAATCTCTGCATCGGCAATACGCGTGTTGTGCGCATAAATCGACCGATCTCTCAAAGTCGTTACGTCAGGCTGTTGAAATACACCTCCCTTTGTTCCTCTGAAATGACTCAAGACTGCGGCTTGCTCTGTGTTATTGCATTGCCAGTCTGCAACGTCCTTGTAAAACTAAAACTCGAGTTCAATTTTCTTCAGTGGAAATTGAGGACTGGTTGCCGTGTTACAGATTGCAGCATCAAAATTGGAAAGCGTGTTTGTAATCGAAGCGCTTCAAAATTTTTTTTTTTTCGAAGCAAAGTTGGCAAATTACGAAGGTGCTCAGAATCGTGAGGTGGTTACTTCGGGCTAACAGGGTATCTCAGTTATAGTCTCACTGTGTCGTGTATGCAGGCGAACGCCGCCTGAGTCACCAGGCCATGAAGGGCGCCATGATGATCTTCCTGTACCGGGACCAGCCGCGCTTCCACCAGCCATACTACCTGCTAACGCTTCTCATGGACATCGACTCGCTCCTGACCAAGTGGCGCTGTACGTATGCGCTTATAGGGTCCGCAAAGTCCCGTAGATTGCGTTTAACGCGCAAGTTGCCCATACGGCAAAAGAAAGGTTGCGCGACTTCCCAAACCGGCAGCCATTTTTTCTTCGCATCATTCGTGTTTGAAACTATACTCCAATATACTGGGCCAATCAAAGTGATGCGAGCACAACATGATTGCGCTCCTACCATCTTGCGCCGCTGTAGGCGCCAGAAACGTGGGACCGCTGTCATGTAAGGGTCATTTTTTTTTAACTTACACCAGCTGCACCAGTGTAGCAAAACTCTGAGATCTCCAATGGTGTTTTGCTACACTAGTGCAGCTAGTGCAGGTTAAAAAAATGGCCCTGTAGTGGCGCCAATGTAATTAGTCCAGAGACCCCCTTATCTGTCGCTGTGTTTCGAACAACTTTCGAAACGAAGTATAGTTGTACGAGCGCCAAATGAACAAGAATTCTTTCGGATAGAATATTATTTATTTGTGAACAAGAAAGAGAAGAAAACTCTTTTCAGAAATGTTCCGTGATCTTTATAAGAGTAGATGTACCTGAGCCCTCAGAAGCTGTGCATTCCGTCTTGTAGGGTATGAAGCAGAAGAGAGGGGTTTTATATGATTTTGGCGGTTAGTGGCAGCTGTTAATGCGCACGCACAGCACGCATTCATCAGGAACGAGGAGGAATTCTCATCCTGAAAAAAAAAAAAAAGAAGAATCTGATAGAAACCTTGTTTGGCGCCCGAGATTTGCTCATGGTGCAACAGGGTCGTAGTTTTACCCATATGAATTTTCATGATTCATAGCTACATACGAAGCCATCGAAAATATAATGGTCAGTGCAATATGGTAAATTATGGCTGCAACACAAGCTAGCATCCCGCTACCGTCTCTTCAGTTGCGCAACAGTGTGCAAACAATCGTGAAATAGTCTTAGCTTCATGCACGCACTCTTCAGAAGCATGCTGTCTCCGTTGTGAATGAGTGTGATAAGACAAACATCGGACATGCTTTCCTGAAGAACATGCCGCCGTTTGTGTCATGCTATTGACGCAAGAACCGCATATACCATGTCTTGGGTCATCGTTAGAACACTGCTTCACTTAGTTCATTCCGCTACAGCATAAGGCAGATGCTGACTGATAACGTGCGCTTGTGATGCTGAAACTATTGAGGCGCGAAGCTTACACTTTCGAGCTTCTTTTTTATGTAAACGTTATTCAGTGGCCGATCAGTTGATCTGTCGGTTCCGCAACAATACACGATTCTCATTGAAATTGAACGAGACTTCTCTTCTTGTTAACAAACAATGTCTGAAAATCTTCCGTATTGATTTCATCAAAAGGACCGCATACTTGAATAGAAACGTCATAAGCACGACCTTACTTGTGACATTGTATGAGCCAGTCGGTACATAATTTGTATGTGCACGGCCTCCGCAAAGTGTTTTCTCCTCGTCTCCCTTTCAGATAACCACGTTCAGATGGTGCAGCGCATGATTGGCTCGCAGCAGTTTGGGACGGGTGGTTCTTCCGGCTACCAGTATCTTCGTTCAACGCTCAGGTACGGAGATTAGAGAGTCGTACGTTTCGTATTCGGGCCACAAGAGGACGGAATGCTGGCCACGCATTCGAATCTACTGGAACCCACTCGTACCGTACTCCGTTCTATACTGCCATGGAAAAATTAAACGCGCACTAATAAATCAGTATATATATTGTAGTGTGGTAATCTTCATCGATATAACCACTGACATGCGTCGCGTGCTGCCGCTCTCAAGGACGAAGAAGTTGTTCGCTGCCTTGCTTTTTCGCCACGCCTGACGCTTCGCTGCGAGTCTCCCCTGAGCGGCTGGAATCATCTGGGTTCACCGAATAAACACACCCCTACAATTGGTGGAGGTGCTGCTGGGTACGTTCCCGTCCACCCTGGAACTAAGAAGCCGCACGTTACCCTCTGCTTCCAGCATGCCGGACGACACTGCCACGACATCGTCGCCCCTCCCAACCACCGTGCTGTGTTCTGGAGCTCTACGGCAGCGTGATCCGTGCTTCTTCAGTGGCACAGCCGACCAGGACGTCGACGATTGGTTGGCGGCATATGAGCGCGTCAGTAGCTACAACAGATGGGACGACGCTATCAAGCTAAGCAATGTAATCTTTTATCTGACTGACGTGGCGAACCTCTGGTTTCGCAACCATGAGGCAGACCTGCCATCTTGGTCTGCATTTAAAAAGAATTTTGCAGAAGTGTTCGGCCGCCCTGCAGTTCGCAAGCTCCGGGCAGAACAACGCTTGCGTGAGCGCACTCAGCAAGTCGATGAGTCGTTCACTAGTTATATAGAGGACATCGTGGACCTATGCAAGCGTGTCGATCCGCTAATGACTGAAGCGGATAAGATCGAGAACATCATGAAAGGCATCTCTGACGACGCGTGCCAAATGCTCTGGGTAAAAAATCCTGCCACGGTGAGTGACGTGATCAAGCTTTGCCAGAGCTACGACGTGCTTCGTAAGAAGCGCGCTTCTACCCGGCGGTCCGGTGTTAGAGACGACGCCATCTCTACACTTGCGCTGGGCGGTTCTACCCCATCAGAGGACAGCCCTTTACTTCAGCAAATCAAAGCCTTCGTTCGAGAAGAGGTCGCCCGCCAGCTATCGCTGGTCCCTCAGTTACAGGATAGTGGCCGCCTTGTTCCTGACATGGCTCCGTCTTTGGCCCCTACCATACGGCGTGCCGTTCAAGATCACATCGCTGACGTCCTTCCTCCCAGCTCCATGCTCCCGCCCAGCCCTGTGCTGCCGCCCAGCCCCGTGCCAGCGCAAGTAACGGCACCACTGACTTACGCCCAAGTTGCGGCCAGGCCGCTCATGCCATCAGCACCTCTTTCCTACCAGGCCGCTCCTTCCAACCTTCCTTCGCCTTTGCCTGGGTCTGCATTCCATGTCCCTATTCCAAGGGTACGCCAACGCCCTACGAACCCTTGGCGTACCGCGGACAACCGACCAATCTGCTACTCTTGCGGGCTGCCGGGCCATGTCGCACGCCTTTGCCGCCAACGCCTTCCACCTTCTCGACCTGAACTATGGAACTACTCCTACAATACAGACCAGCCCTCGCCGAGAAATCCGCCCAGTTCCGAATTTGTATCTCGTGACAATCAAACGTACACAACTCGCCGATCACCTTCCCCTCGTCGCCGTTCCCCGTCTCCACTCCGACGTTCTACCGGCACCGTTGAGGGAAACTAACAGTCGCAGTTCCCGGGGCAAGAACTGCGCTTGGTTCGAACTCTTCAAGTCCTCGGTGTTCTCCCACTAACGTAATTCAAGTGTTTGTCGACGGCGTCGCAGTACTCGCTCTAGTCGACACGGGCGCTGCCGTATCAGTCATCAGTGAAGCTCTTTGCCGTCGTCTTCGTAAGGTGACCACCGCACTTTCCGACTTTTCGCTTCGCACCGCCTCATCACAGCGCATTCATCCCTCAGCGGCGTGCACGGCCCGTGTTCTCATCGAAGACGTCTTATACACCATCGAGTTTATTGTACTGTCTCGCTGCTCACACGACATCATCCTGGGCTACGATTTCCTTTCCACTCATCATGCCGTTATTGACTGCGCCCGCGCGGAAGTTTCCTTTTTACCTCTTTGTGATACCGTCTTGTGTGACGTCCCTACCCGGCCTGCAAAACTCCTCGTCGCCAGTGACACAGACATTCCTCCATTTTCTGCTGCCCTCGTTCCACTCTCCTGTGAAAGCGTTATTAGTTCGACTGTCTTCTTCACACCTTCCGACGCCGCTTCACGCCATCCCTGCCTCCTGCTTCCATTTGCGGTCCTCAAGTTCGAAGATGGCCTTAGTGCAATGTACGTCTCAAATCCATTTTCGTGCCCGTCCGTCCTGCTACGCGGCGAGTGTCTCGGTCGTATTGAAGAACTTGATCCCGCGCTTGTAAATACTCTTCCTGCAACGCCTACTTCATTAGACGTTAATGTGCTCAGCTCTTGCGATACAGCGACCGCTTCGACACCACCCGATGTTCTTCAACAAGCTATTGACGCAGATCTCCCACCCGCACAACGCGATCAACTCGCTGCTCTTCTACAGAACTTCACTTCTGCCTTCGGCCTTCCTCACACTGCTCTGGGTCGCACGTCTGTCGTTACGCACGCAATCGACACTGGTACAAACGCACCTTTACGACAGCGTCCTTATCGCGTGTCGGCCTCTGAGCGTCAAGTCATTGCTGACAACGTGGACGACATGCTTCGCCGGGGCGTCATACAGCCATCTAACAGTCCATGGGCTTCTCCGGTTGTTTTGGTCACCAAGAAAGATGGTTCCATCCGGTTTTGCGTCGATTACCGTAGGCTTAACAAAATCACGCGCAAAGATGTCTATCCTTTGCCGCGAATCGACGACGCCTTGGACTGTTTACAGGGAGCCGAGTATTTCTCCTCTTTGGATTTGCGCTCCGGCTACTGGCAGGTACCGATGGCTGATAATGACCGCTCGAAAACTGCCTTTATAACACCGGATGGATTATACGAGTTCAACGTTATGCCCTTTGGCCTCTGCAATGCCCCGGCTACTTTCGAGCGCCTGATGGACACTGTTCTTCGTGGACTCAAGTGGCAGACCTGTCTTTGTTATCTGGACGACATCGTAGTTTTTTCTACCGACTTTTCTTCTCACCTTCTCCGCCTAAAGGATGTCCTCACGTGTCTCGCCGGCGCTGGGCTTCAGCTGAATTTGAAGAAGTGCCACTTTGCCGCTCGAAAACTCACAATTTTAGGCCACGTAGTTTCTAAGGACGGCATTCTTCCCGACCCCACCAAACTTCGCGCAGTTGCAGAGTTCCCGAAGCCAACCTCCCTGAAGCAGCTTCGGAGCTTTATCGGCCTCTGCTCCTACTTTCGACGTTTCATCTTGAACTTCGCCTCTATCATCGCTCCCCTGACCCAGCTCCTTGCCGGCAGCTCCGACCTTTCCGCCTGGACTCCAGCCTGCGATAAAGCCTTCGACACTCTACGCCGCCTTTTGGTTTCGCCGCCCATTCTACGCCACTTTGATCCGGCTGCGCCTACGGAGATCCACACTGATGCCAGCGGTATTGGGCTTGGTGCCGTCCTTACCCAACGTAAGCCTGGTTACAGCGAGTATGTTGTGGCATACGCCAGCCGAACATTGACAAAGGCAGAATCTAATTATTCAGTCACAGAAAGGGAATGTTTGGCCATTATTTGGGCTATCGGAAAATTTCGTCCTTACGTGTATGGTCGACCGTTTTACGTTGTGACCGATCACCACGCTTTGTGCTGGCTTGCCTCTCTGAAAGACCCATCCGGTCGCCTTGCTCGCTGGGCTCTCCGTCTCCAGGAGTTTGACATTCATGTCATTTATCGATCAGGCCTGAAGCATACGGACGCGGATGCTCTTTCCCGCTCGCCATTGCCTAGAGATAATTCGTCTGACCACGTCTGTGCCTACGATTTGTCGACTCTTACAACTATCGACATGGCTACCGAGCAGCGGAATGACCCCTGGATCAATGCACTTTTGAATTTTCTCTCAAGTCCTACTCCCGGTCATTCATCCAAAGCGCTCGTCCGCCAAGCACACCACTTCTCCATTCGTGACGGTCTTCTCTATCGCCGCAATTATTTGCTTGATGGACGGAAGTGGCTTCTAGTCATCCCGCGTCATCTCCGCGCCGACATTTGTGCTGCGTACCATGGTGACCCACAATGTGCTCACGGTGGCGTATTGAAAACCTACACACGCCTACGTCTGCGATTTTACTGGCGTGGAATGTACCGCTTCGTAAGACATTTCGTGCGCGCTTGCGAATCTTGTCAACGCCGAAAAACTCCTCAGAAGTCCTCTGTTTCGTTGCAGCCGTTACCCTGCCCTGCTCGTCCGTTTGACCGCGTTGGCATAGATCTCTATGGCCCTCTTCCGACTACTCCTGCTGGAAACCGGTGGATTATTGTGGCAGTAGACCATCTGACTCGCTACACTGAAACATCACCGTTACCCTCTGCCTCTGCAAGAGACGTTGCTTTGTTCATTCTCAACAACTTGATTCTTCGCCACGGGACTCCGAAGGAACTGCTCAGTGACCGCGGACGCGTTTTCTTGTGCGACGCTCTCGAGGCCCTACTGAAAGAATGTCGCATCATTCATCGCACCGCTACTTCTTACCACCCTCAGACGAATGGCCTGACAGAACGCTTCAACCGTACTCTCAGTGACATGCTGGCCATGTACGTCAACGACGCTCATTCCAACTGGGACCACGTTCTTCCCTTCGTAACCTACGCGTACAACACTGCGATACAGACCACCACTGGATTCTCTCCCTTTTTTCTTCTTTACGGGCGCGAGCCAACCTGCACAATGGACGCGCTTTTTCCCTACCGCCCTGATGTTTCTGAATCGACGCCACTCTCGGACGCCGCCCAGTATGCAGAAGAATGCCGTCAGCTCGCTCGTTCGCTCACAAAAGAAAATCAGTGGCAACAAAAACACCATCGTGACACTGGTGAGGCGCCTTCATATGCGCCCAACTCCCTGGTGTGGCTCTGGGTTCCTGCCACAACCGCCGGCCTGTCAAAGAAGCTTCTTGCTCGGTATCACGGTCCATACCGAGTCCTTCAAAAAACATCTCCTGTGAACTACGTAGTTGAGCCCGTTACGCCATCTGCGGACTTGCGTCGCCGTGGACGCGAAATAGTTCATGTGGACCGAATCAAGCCCTACTACGATCCGTCTGTCCTTTCGGCACCATGAGTCGCCAGGATGGCTCCTTCTCTGCCCGGGGGGAAACTGTAGTGTGGTAATCTTCATCGATATAACCACTGACATGCGTCGCGTGCTGCCGCTCTCAAGGACGAAGAAGTTGTTCGCTGCCTTGCTTTTTCGCCACGCCTGACGCTTCGCTGCGAGTCTCCCCTGAGCGGCTGGAATCATCTGGGTTCACCGAATAAACACACCCCTACAATATATATATATATATAGGGGAAATGAGGGTGCTCGTTATAATACATGAAGGAAAGAAGCCAACAGTCGGCGAGGCCAAGGAAAGCGTTGGGGATGGTACTTTAGGTCTTTTTTTTTTTTAATGTTTACTTGGATAATCACAGAAATTAGTAATGTAATCTGTTAAGGGGAAAGATAATTAGACACAAAGTAGAAGAAAAAACAACGTGCCGATGTATGCATGTGTATATATATATATATATATATATATATATATATATATATATATATATATATGATGTAACTTTGGGCTATAGTGAGTATTAGGAATGCTGAGCTCAAATGATTTCGCACAGAGTCGTCATCAAACGTCGACTAGTCACCGCTTATGCAGTGTAACTAGCGTCCTTAGCAAACGAAAACGGAGCAGGATCAGAATTCAGTCCACCAAAGACTTGACGATTTCATTTGTTTGTATCCTGTGTTGGTCGCGTGTGTTCTCTACCTCTCCACCTATTACCACTATATTCCAGTCAGAGTTCGCGTACATCAAGGTACATTTGTGATTTACGTCGTTCCTATATGCGCGCGCGCCTGCTTGTGTGTGTGTGTGTGTGTGTGTGTGTGTGTGTGTGTGTGTGTGTGTGTGTGTGTGTGTGTGTGTGTGTGTGTGTGTGTGTGTGTGTGTGTGTGTGTGTGTGTGTGTGTGTGTGTGTGTGTGTGTGTGTGTGTGTGTGTGTGTGTGTGTGTGTGTGTGTGTGTGTGTGTGTGTGTGTGTGTGTGTGTGTGTGTGTGTGTGTGTGTGTGTGTGTGTGTGTGTGTGTGTGTGTGTGTGTGTGTGTGTGTGTGTGTGTGTGTGTGTGTGTGTGTGTGTGTGTGTGTGTGTGTGTGTGTGTGTGTGTGTGTGTGTGTGTGTGTGTGTGTGTGTGTGTGTGGGTGGGTGGGTGGGTGGCTGCGCGCCGCGGTATTATGTGAAGGCATTATATGTACTATTATTATATATCTCTCGTTCTGGCGTCATGCAGTGACCGGTACAAGGTGTTCCTGGACCTGTTCAACATGTCCACATTCTTGATCCCCCGCTCGTGCATCCCCAAGCTGACCAGCACCATGAGCCGCAAGTTGAGCATGCATGAGCGAGAGCCACCCACGTATGGAGCAGCCGAATCTGCCATCGCCATCACCGACCCGCACTTCCCCGAAAAGTTCCTTTAGGGAAAGAAAATGGAAGTCTACGGGGAGGGAGGGGAGGGAGGGAAAGGAAAATTAAAAAGGAAATGCATACGTCGCTTTTGAAAGTCGTCTCTTAACGCAGTGAATGGCAGTATGGCGCACTATCCGGTAAACAAAAACTGAAACCTCGAAGACCATTTTATTTCTCTTTTGTGAGAAGTTGGTTAAGGCCAGTAAAAGAAAAAAAACGCGGTATTTCGAGCCCGAAGTTGATGCAAAAAAATAAAAAGCCACGGAGAAATAAATAGCAATGAGAATCCGGAAAAAGCAAGCCTCGAATCGTACTGAATGATTAATCGTTAATCTACCCCTAGTCTCATCAATACTGGCAACGTAGCTGTCTGAGAGTCTTCGCCCGGCATGTCAGTACCGCGGCATGCAGTCGCACACGGACGACCCCATGAAATATTTGTTGCTCGCACGCCGAGAGAGCTTCGCATCCCACTACTTACGAAACCACATTCCTCTGTATTAGGTACTCTATAGTAATGTCGTACAGGCGAGCTGGAGTGTCAGTGAAAGAGCGTGCCTTGAATGCAGAGTTTGCATTCTTCTTTCGCAGTTTTCCTTTCCCGAATACGCTGCTGGATTAGTTCTGGTGAGGAATTAAGAGAGCTTTTTAGTCCGCATTCGGCACAGAGGGCTTATCCCTCTCTCTCTCTCTCTCTCTCTCTCTCTCTCTCTCTCTCTCTCTCTCTCTCTCTCTCTCTCTCTCTCTCTCTCTCTCTCTCTCTCTCTCTCTGTCTGCAGAAGGCTTCATGTAAAAACGTGTAGTTTCCAACTCGTCTAACCTCTCCCCTCTGGAGCGTAAACGGGGTCAGCACCTAGGAAAAAAACACACACACACACACACACACACATTGGCGCAGCCTTTGGTCTTCTCTGCGTTAAACCTTCCTTTCGACAAAAAAAACGACTCGCTTAGCTGATAAATGAGTTTTGTAGTTAACGTGTCAGTGCGGGAACACCTTAAACACAGCGTGTAACTGAAGCAAAGGCAGCAGCTTAGGTGATGGCTTTTTAACAAGATGGCGTTAAGGGTATCTTCAGGGGAAAAAGCAGTATTGCCCGTTGATGTCCGGCGTCGTTGTACCAGGAATCGGGATTAGTTGAGAAGGTTTGACGTCACACTTGGAGCGATGGAAGTGCTTAAAACAGTACAATAATTGTGATGACAACATGATTCAAACATCATCAGGAAATGTACTTCTGTGAATCAGTTGTGCTGAAAAGAACGAAACAATCTTAAGACTGTCTTAGCTAAGTCCAGACTTAAATGAGTCTAAAAGATAGGCCGCTAGCATGGCCGCTTAAGACTGGAGTCGGGTCTGGGCTTCAGTCCTGACTTGAATAAGTTGCTGGCACGATTACGACTCTAGTGCCGTCCTAGTTGAAACACAAGGACGCCAGGTACCTAATTAGAGAAAATAGGAAAATACAGGGATGCGCTGGCCCTGTCCCCGCTGTAAGGTGTAAATATTCCGTCAGTCCTGTACTGTGTAAAATCCGTGTCATTGCCTTTTGCGGCGTAAGATTGTGTTATGAGGTAAAAAGGTAAAATGCCCCAAGTGGTTGCTGAGGGCATTCAGGGAAGACACTCTAGTGAACACGAGACAAACCTAAGCGTTCGGAACCCGAGCCGTCTTTCTCAAGACACCGTTTAAGTCTAAACTTAGCTCGGACTTTATCGTGCAAGCCGGCCCAGGTTTCCTCGACTGCGATTCAGTCGCGCCATCGCTAGGCCACGCAGGCGTTTTTTTTTTTTTTTCTTTAAAAATATATTTTACATTCTTGTGTACGATGCAGCTACTCAGCTGTCGCAAAGAGCACGGACTGAATGAACGCCGTTTAAACATCACCCGAAAGTATCAGGAAAAGATAGTAAATGAGCTTGCAAGTATGTAGAAGGGGAAAGGGGAAAGGGGAAAGAGACAAAGGAAGTCGCCTGCACACGTTAGCCTGAGATAGCGCAACAAAGGAAACCAGAAAAAGGTCCAGAGAGAAGGGGCTATAGGTGGGCCTGCTGGCAATTGTACCGACTTCAGCGGCACCTTACCTCGAAAGGGATGACAGCGCGACGTTCCTGCTGTTGTTCTTTTCGCAAGCTGTCTTCGGAGCCAGAACGAGTCTAGCGCGCTCGCTGTGAATGAGTTATGGGCGGCGCGCGTACTTTATTATCACATCTACATGCGCTCGCCAGACATGTGCGTAAGGGCTGATTAAAGCAAGGCGTTATATCGGTTATAGGTCGTATGGTCTTTCATATAATGACTGTGATTTTTAAGAAAGGCGAAGATTAAGTGTCTCTACTTTTTAAAAACTTCTACACAGAGACTAGATGCTAGGATAAAGAGGCGGGGCCGGATTATCTTTTTGGCTTTGCACTTGCAGCGTCGCTATCGAGGAAGCAACGCACCAGCTTTACCGAAACACAAAGGACATGAGCGGGGAAAATTCTCAGCTCTCATTTACCTCGCGTAAGCATTGCCACAAAACGCTCGCACTTTGTAGGCAAATACCTTAGGGACCACCTAGAGACTGCCTCATGCATGGCTGACTCGTGCTTCACCTCAAGCACGGCAGCTGGCGCATTGCATCAAGGAAAAAGCGAAGAGCCCATTCAGCAGTGTAGCACAGGGTGCCCGGTGCTAACTAAAGCTGCGCAGGATACAGAGAGAGAGAAAGAGAGACGTAGGAGATGGGTGAGGAAAAAAACGGCGTATATTATGTCACCGCATCCCCCTAAGCCAGCTCGTCGGCGGGAAATGGCTTGTTCCGCAAACGACTGCAAAAATGGCGCAGGCAGAATGGGGCTTACACGACACATGGCGCTCGGCCTCCGACAATCGGTGACAACAGCGATGACGCCGCAGCTACGCTGTTTGCGTTGATCTCGCGCAAGGGTACCAAGCTGCGGCGACGCCAATCAGGGTGCAAGTACACCAGCAGAGGGCGCTACGGCTTTTAGGATTTTGTTTTTGTTTTTTTCTTGCCCAATGGAGCGCTTGTACGCGTCGATAAAAGCGCACTTGGCGGTTGAAGAAGCACAATACGTAGTTCGTAGGAATAATAAATGTTCGTTCTGTTCTTTGCATTGTTGATGTCTTCTTTCTTACAGTCACACATGGCTTTGCATTCCCAGTGTTATTGTCTCCAACTGGCGAGAGCTTGGCAGCCGCCCGAAACCACTTCTTTCTTCGCACAGGTGTTGGAATTGAAAGCGCCATTAGTGCAGAAGAATGATCTCTTGAATAAGAACTCCTTACCTACATAAAATAATGCTAGGCTGGAGACAAGCTAGGTTATATTGCAAAATACTGTGTTCAATGCTGCCTGCGCCTTTGGAGTATCCGAAGTAACTTAAAGGGCAACTCCGGGGATTTTTTGACATTCGAATATTCTAATAAAAATTTTACTGTAGATTTTCCTCTTAATCCTGACGCATTCTACAAAATTTGGGCGCCGTACGATAATCCGTTCGCGCGCAATACGACTTTAAAATATGCTGTTTTCATGGCTTAAGTTGAGACTTTTCTGCCGGAAACACAGTTTCTGATGTCACAAACAGTATACCGGCGTTACTGTCCACTTCCCGCATGATTATGAAACTGTGAGGCTTATATTGAACTACCTCAGACATTTTATGCAATGCTTCATGATTTCCATACTTTATTTTCACCATCCAACGCACGTACGAGTGTTTCTCTAATACTGAGTGTGACGTCACCATTTCGTCACCTGGGACGTCGTCTCTGGCCGTGAAAGCAGTTTCGGTTTCGATTTGCTGTTTTTTCTTTTTAAAAATACTTCTAATTGGAATTTCGAAAAACGGTTTTTTGTGTTCGAGTCAGGACGTGCCGAGGAATGTAATTCAACCAAAAACACAGAATGATGGGAAAACCACCGGAGTTGACCTTTAAGCTGATACCTCTGTCGGTTGTGCACAACCAGAAGCTTCACCCAGCTCTTTTAGCAGTAAAATAACTTTCGCTGTTTTCCAATTTAGTGGAATCCAAGCTTTTCCAAAGAAGCAATTCACAATGTTCGCTAGTATTTTCAGTACATTTACTCCGTCAGTACCAAAGGCGGCAGACTGCAGACAATTAACTGTATATAAAGACACTAATTTACATGTGGAGACCTCAGTGAAGTCTGCACACGAACGGAGTGAGGTTGCTAGGAATGTAGTTCCAGCATGACAACGCATGGCAAGGTCCTGAGCTATTAACTCCTGTCGAATTTATTTGTGAACCGTGAATTTTTCTTCCTCCGAATAACGCCGCTAAGCATTGCTATTACTTTAGAAAATGCAGTTAAGGACGGCTCAACTCTAGAACCGGCACAACAAGCGTTACATCGAAGGATTACATTTCAAGTGGACAGCGGTACAAATATACGCCACGTTTTAGGTGTTGATCGAAATTTGTATCACTTTCTTTTCTGTGGAAAACCGCTCCCCTAAATGGCTTGAAAAAGTAACATTGGATTTCCAGAGTGATTCTCAGAGAAATTTTATTACTATTATGTTTGTACAACTTTACAAATTTTACATGCTCCACATAGGGCTAAACTGCTAGTGCAATATGGAATCGATCAATCAGAACATGCCCAATGATTTCAGAGAGGCCCATATAAAGCACTGAATCTCCTTGATAACTACGGAAACGAAATTTACATACGGACACCGGCTGAACTGTGCATGGCAGTCATTTTCTCCGAAATAAAATACGACGAAATGAATCCATCTTTTTGCCCTAAGCTGTCGCTCAGTGGACCGGCAAAGTCAAGTGTTGGTTCTGCAAGATCGTGAGTACCCCGTCGCTATTGAACACAGCCAGTGAGAGACGATTCCACCACTTAGGGGGCCATGCTTGCCTCGATAGCTCCGCGTGAACAAGCTTCCAGCGAAGTTTAAAGCGCTCCCTGATATGGCTAGCAGAAATAAAATTATTAAAAATATCAGGTACAGATCTTTTAAGGCATAAGAATTATGAATTGTGTCCAGAAGCTACTCGGACCGCTCAAACGGGTATTTCGCGGCATTGTTCAGACTGAACGATATTGTTGACGCGGTGCGCTCTGCTCAATTCAGCAGGGTTCTGAGTCATTTTCAGAGAAATTTACTTGTGCGTTTTATTACTGGCCATTATTACTGATCTTCAGTGCGACATCATTTTTAATAACAGTATTTTGAGGAAGGTTCTCATCCAAGGCATTCCTTTTCCAGTCCCTTATTTCTCTCTCTTAAATGAGGAGAGGCGGAATTCCCTCCTTCCGCCTTGCCAGTTGTCATTTGTCAACTGCGGCAGGGGGTCCATGAGCACAACACTACGCCGGATGCCATTCCTTGTTTCTCGAAGGGGCCTGTAATGCCAACGCATCAAAGAGCGCACTTATTGTAGGATATACAAATAAAAAACAAAATGCTGTTAACTATGCGCCGCTGTGCACGCGACTGAAATCGCTGAACAGTAAAAGAAATCATTTTTTTATATTTGATTGCAGGAGGCATCAAAATTTTTTAGTCTATAATTTGGTCGGATAGTTAACCCATTCATTCATGCAACAAAAAAAAAAGCATCTACTTCTTGTCACGGAGAAATACTGCGTGGCGGTATACTGCAGACTTTATCCTATAGTCGAATACAACGGTTGTATCCGACTATAGGATATTTACTAAGTTGCAAAAAGTGCGCGAACGGTTGGTATTACTTGAGCAAATTGCAGTTCTGGGCCAGTTGGTTGGTCATAATTTGCAGGGAGGCTTAGCGCGAGACAGACGAGGACGAGAGAGGGACACGGGACGAGCGCTCGTCCTTTGTTCCTCTCTCGTCCTCGTCTGTCCCTGCAAAGACTCCCTGCAAACCGGTATTACATCAGTCGTCTCTACCCCTCAAAAAATTCTAAGCTGTTTTCGCTAACGCCAAAGATATGGCGGTTGCAAATGATGCTTCTCTCCTCCTTCAGCTCGGCACGAGCTCACTGCTAGGTTAGGAGGCCCGAGTAAATTTAGAGCAGCGAAGAGCTCCTCCGAAGCACTCGGGTATCGTGGCGACCGAGGACCCGAGCGGTATGCGTACGCGGCCTCGAGCGTCTGTCGACAACAGCTTTCGCACCCTCAATCCTATAGTCAGTGCACTACACGGCCGCATGGTCAGCAATGAAGTCTGAACGCAGCAGGGCGCTGCTATTGTCCCTGACCTGATTTCATGGCAGCAATCAAGGATCAATGCCTCCCAGAACCGCGAGTTCTGCCTACATCTTTGTCATCACGGGGAAGGATCTACAGTATTATACTGATTGATCGATCGATCGATCGATCGATTGATTGATTGATTGATTGATTGATTGATTGATTGATTGATTGATTGATTGATTGATTGATTGATTGATTGATTGATTGAACACCTTTATTTACAGAGTCTTGTGAGAACGTGTGAGTGGAAAGCACACTAAAAAAAAAGCTTAGTCACACTCAATGAAAAGAAGTCACCGCTAAAAGAAAATGAAGAACTGCGGCAACAGCACAGGTTCACGCGCTTGAAAAAGACCTCGTAGAATGCCACGACAAGCTCGTCAAACCTGAGCAATACACCAGGAATATATATACCTAGAAACCAAAGGTATCAGTGAAGAAGCAAATGAAACACTTTCTGACGTCCTAGAAAAGATTGGCAATGCTATCTGTAAACCCATATTACATAGTGACGTGGACGTTTGTCATCAGGTGCCAACCAAAGTAAAAGAAAGGAAACAAATATAGTTGTCCAGTTTCAGCGACTGGCGAAGAGTGACAATGTTCTGGATAAGGCACAAAAAGAAAAAAAAAAAAGGCTCACTACATCGGTCGTAGTCGAAATCAGCGGCAGATACTGAGGATGATAAACGTATCTACATTAACGAGCATCTTTGTTCCTTTGTGAAAAGGCTGCTAGGAAAATCCGCTGCACGGGAACGTGACTTCGGCTGGCAATTTGTGCGGACAAAAGTAGGAGCGTTTTCACGGGTCGGACGGAGTCATTCTCAATGGTTTCGACTCGAAATGAAAATGACTTGCTCAAGATCAGTGAAAGCAGCTGTGAAGATTGTGCGCGCAGCTACATGGTTTGTTTGTGAACGATGGCTGCAGAAAGCATTCGCCCTGATGCAATTGGTAGCCTTGTGAGTGCAGGAAACATGAAAAAATGGCTAAGACTATTTAATTTAAATGCGATATCTGTTAAAACGAAGCATGATGATTTACTTTTGCTGCTTGAGGCATGTGCAGTATCATTTCAGGTATTGATGCTAACCGAAACATGGTACACTGATGAATGTGATTACTTTGTGCTTAGAGGGTATAGTCATTACTTCTTAAATCGAAAACAAACCATAGAGGCGGTGGCGTCTCTGTTCAAACCCGTGTACCTGAGTTCGAAATTGTACGTGATTACAGAACCATTAGCACCGACTTCGAAGTCCTGCGTACTGAGAATGGTATAAGCATTTCCTCTGTTATCTACAGACCCCCGGATGGAAATATCGCCGCGTTCCTAAATTTATTTGACTCTTTACTCTCCTATGGAAACTATAGTGGATACCTACCTACAGCAGGAGGTGTTTTCAACATTGATGTCTTTTAGTGTGCAATGGCTTTCAGAATGTCATTACTACCCCGACACGTGTAACACCTGTAGCGTCGTCATTACTAGACTTGTTCATTACAAATTCATGCAGTGACAATTTCAAATCAGGTGTGATATGTTCGGATATCAGTGACCATACATGCCCATTTTTCTGATGATGTAACGACACAATGACTTAAAGCACTCTGTGAAACATGTTAAACACCGTGAACTAACACCGCGCACCTTAGAACACTTTCAACGAACAATTATTCATACCTAGAGCGAATTTTGTTACAATTTCAGAATCCAATATATCGTATAACAAGTTTTTAGAAATCCTTGAAGAAGATTATTTTGAATGTTTCCCACAATAACACATAGTAGATCTAAGCGATCGCATAGACCGTGCATCACTCGCAACTTACCCAGACTTATCAAACAAAAACACAAGCTGTATCAATCCTTTGTAGATTCTCCTGACGCCGAAAAACTAAACCAATTAAAGGCATCTCGAACTTAATTGACTAAAGCTATAAAATGTCGAAGCGTGAGTATTATGTGCGCTTATTTGATAGCCACTGCCTTAAGAATCCTGACTTGGTTTGGAGGAATCTAAATAAGTTACTAAATAGGGATACTTGTGAAAGTGTAATTCAGAGCTTGGTTATCGACGATGTAGAAAGTGGAACAGAGCTTGCCGACCATTTTAGCAATTTCTTTGTAGGCACCGGAAAAACTACTTATCATCCAGAAGCAGCATCTTCTGTGCAAACATTACCGTACAGCCTATGTCTTAAGCCCACAAATGTGTAACAGGTAACGCTCACTTTTCAAGCGCTAAAAAATAGCCGTTGTAATGATTCAGATGGCACCGATATAAGGCCCATAAAATACGTCCTCGATATTATTGTCCCTATATTAACGCATATATTTAACTTGGCCCTATCAAATGGCATTTTTCCTACTAATGTGCAAGCTTCGCGACTCACAGTGGTACATAACGGAGGGGAAAAGAACAACTTAAGCAATTATCGACCAGTGTACATCCTTCCCGTTTTTTCAAAAGAACTTGAAAACATTATCAACACTCGCATCGAAAGCTTCTCAGAAAGCACAATCTGATAACGGATCATCAGCTTGGTTCCCGCTAGTATCGTTCAAAAAGAACATGACGCTTTTAGTACAAAAAGAGACATTAGACATTTTGAGAAAAACTTAATTGTAACCTTAGGAATACACATAGATTTCAGCAAGGCGATTGACCGCGTTAATTATTTATTATTGTTAGAAAAACCAGAGCACTACGGTTTTCGCAGTATTGCACACCGACTTATTCGTTCCTATCTAGGAGGTCGGAGTCAATATATTGAAATACACCAAAACAAATCAGTGTCAAAGAAAATTCAATCCGGTGTTCCACAAGGGAGCTTTTAGGCCCCATTCGTTTCCTTTTCTGCATCTATAACATTGTGGAAATTACCGAGGTTGGCAATTTTCAATTGATGCCGATGACTGTACAGTCTTTTTAAAAGCAAATGAAAATTTGGAAGAAATAAAAGCAGGTTTATTTTGTCGCAGGCTGCATGAGTGGTGTCGGAAACACACTCTGGCACTAAATGTATGCAAACCATATGTATTCTCACTTGCTCCTGGAATCTTGCCTTTAATACCATCTAACATAAATTTCGACCCATACATATTTGAGCTAGAAAATGCCTGAAAATCCTTGGCGTTTTTAAGCGAGGTAAAGCCAAGGTCACCGTGTGCTTTCGATGACCTTCTAACAGCTTCGAGGTCAAGTTGGAACTTAAGCCACCACCACTTTGGGTAGCTATGTTTCCACCAATTGTCAAGGTCAAAGGTCAACTGACGTGGGAAGTAGCTGAACGCGTGAGCAGCTGCTTGGCTAGGCGCCTCGGCCGGAGCTATCGCTTCACACTAAGTTTAACCGAAGCTAACCACAAGCTTTTTTTTTTCTCCGGATACATGTCCTGGAATAAACATGTTATTTTTTTGTAGCGAAAATTAAGCAAGATCGTAGGCCTGTTTAATAGTACCCGTTACAACCTCTCAGTAATGAGAAAAGTTTTATATTGTCTCCTTTTCAACTCACAGTTAGTGTATTGCTCAGTGCTCTGAGGGAATACGACCAAATCGAACATATATAGACTAACCATGATACAAAAGAGGGCTATCCGCATTGTGGAAAATTCATTTCTTGAACGTACAGGGCCAGTTTTCAATAAACATAAGATACTCAAAGTAGAGAACACGTACTACAATTATAGCCTTTCTAAGGACTTACAAGAGTGAAGTAGAAGGAAAATCAGACACATTTGTGAACTTGTCAGATCTGATGAAAAATACGAATACATACCTATTTAAATGTCAGACATTCTCTTAATGTAAAACAAATAAACATCCTGTCAGTGCTATACAAGAGTGTTTTAGAGAGGTTCTTGGACGTTGTGCGTGATTAGTTACAGCACCCGGCTACTCGAACGCTCTTTGCAAAGAGGATTCGTTAGAGCTTGTGACAGTATGCCTTTTGAAACTGTGATACAAAACTTGTTACTCAATTGTTCACACTGAAATAGCATTGTGTAATGAAAACTTTCCTAAGGACTGTTCACCTACTTTCATGCAACTGTCTACGCTGTTCAAGTGCCTGCTCGTCAAGCTAAAAAAAAAAAAAGCACTTTTCTCCCACCACCATTTTTGTTCATGCAAAGTAAAGCACTTGATTGATTGATTGATTGATTGATTGATTGATTGATTGATTGATTGATTGCCCTCCTATTCCGATAGTCCACTAGTTATCGCTGCCACGTTCTCCCTCCCCACCAGCCATTGCTGACGGTCAGGCCTCATCGCTGTGCAGAATAACCTCCCACTGCCCTCTCGAGGGGTCTGGAATGGGTCAACTATGAGGCTGGATTGGCATGCTTACACCATGTATATGTTAGCCACCTCTCCACAGTGGGGCACTGCGGAGAGTATATTGTAGAGTATCACTGATGTAACCTTGCTGGCGTCGGGTATCGTTAGATTGTAATCTTCTGAGGGTGTTCTCTTATAACATATTAAGGGCTTTATGGGGTATTGGGTGCAATTTCCTGGCTGTTTTGTGTGACGCGAGATTGTCGAAATTCATTGCTGAAGCTAATAGGCCACAACATCCCCCAATGTTTGTCAGGGGGAGATGCCCGAAATGGATGAGCTCGGTCATGCCTGTGAATGGCTTAGATCGTTTCCTCTTGGTGGTTTCAAGTGAGTAGACCGGGAAACTAGATGACTGAGGCTTGGCTGCTTGCACACCTAGTCAGCAATGACAACCCTAACCTTTGAATCAACCTTTTGTTGGAGTTGCGACAGGCGTCTTGGGAATCCGTGAGTACAAGGTCGAAATGTTATACTCGTCTTCAACAGGCCATCCCTTTGAAAATGCTCTGCATAATAATTGGCACAGATGCGCCAAACGACAGATCAGATTAAATGCCCCCGTTTCTGGTCCTTACAAATTCCGGACTATGGTGCAACTCGTGTCACATTTCCTCTGGTAATTTTAATTTTATTTTCTTCGTTTTTTACTCTTTTGTTTTTCTCCTTTTTAGCCTGACCTGTCGCACATATATCTTTTTTACGTGATACCTCTTATGAGCTGACTCTTCGCTTTTGGCCGCCATAGAAATGGAGAAGGTGGAATCAACAAGCTTTCTGAAAATAGGACAGGAAATCGTTAATCAATTTAACGATCTGTAACAAGCATTGCCTAGTGTTCCAAGGCATGCGGCTAATTTCGATGACGTGCGCTTCTCTGACAGCGTTCGCCCACAACAAGATTAAGCAGCGACTGCTGTATAGGGGACGTTGTGCGTGATTAGTTACAGCACCCGGCTACTCGAACGCTCTTTGCAAAGAGGAGCTTACCGGCAGCGATGATACCAGACCACTTGTCGTATGGTAGCGCGGAGAAGAAGAGATCACTCACATAAAAGTAAGTGAACAAAATGCACTGGTTAGAGCTTCATATACCTGCTGCGAGAAAGCCAATGAGCGCTGTTTAATCATGTGCAGATAACTATATAAGGTCCTGAAAGTTTCCTTTTTGTTGTTGTTGTTGTTGTTGTTGTTGTGGCACGCGAATATTTCGGGACTGTGACCGCCACCCTCCTCTTCCCCTCTGGTGTCGTCACTGCCCAGTGCCGCTGAAGTAAATGTCGTGCCAGAAAACGCGACAGACTTCCGACACTCGATCACACGCTTATTATAGCTTCAGCATTTCACACCACCCGAGTTTCTGCTGCAGTTCTCATCATCACTATAACAAACGTCCGGTCCCTGGCTTCCATGAAACTTGAAAAGATATGCCCTAGTGTGCTTTAAATAATTTTTCGGGATGTTTTTTTCCTAAAATTTGCATTTTCTTTCCATGGGCTGTGACGTAAAAGACCCAGTTACACAGAACCGTCTTAAGTCACTTGCACTCCGCGGCTTTGGCGCTCGGCCGTCAATACTAAGGTCGTACTAGGCGAAATACACAAAATCCCCTGGGCAGTGCGATGTCAGCGCACGTTAAGTAACCTCTGGAGTGGTGCGGTAGAAACGTTTACTGCCAATATTACAGAGTGTGTGTGTGTACAGAGCTCATGTGTCTGCCTCGCCTTCCTACACGTCCCGTCCGTTTGAGCTGTTCCTTTCTTCCACTGTGTGTGTGTGTGTGGGGGGGGGGGGGTGGGGGGGGGGGGGGGGGCTAGCCCCCTACATGACATTTGAAAGCCCCATCCATATACGGAGGGCCCTTTTACAAAGCAAAGGAAAACCTTTGGAGGGCTATCCGAGCGAGAGCGCTAGTAATGATCTTGCGCTGGTCCTTATAGGAGGTACCGGTGAGTAGGTTCTCCCAGTAATCTAGGGCCACCTCTGGTGAAGGAGGATGAGGGAATGAGCGGCAGGTGAGTAGTGTGTGTAGAAAGTCACCAGGTATGCCACAAAGCTTGCAGGAAGAAGAAAACTGGTCAAGGAAGCGGACGTAGAGAAGGATGGGGTATGGGGCTGTGCGCGTTTTAGTTTGGCCAATGGGCAGCTTGTGGACTGAATTGTTCCACGCCGCTCCCTTAGTCCTTGCGTTGCTTCAGAACGTTAAACTCCACAATTTACACGCGCACAAGGACGCATTCCTTTACTGTGCAGTAAAGGCTCAGGGCTCATGTCGAGAAGATATACAGTTTTGGAGTGGATTCTGTTAGTGGAACGTGGCGGTTGAGGGAAGGCTGCCTCCACAGGACATAGTAAGGCAGCCAACTGAGCAGAATTGTACACTTTCGTCCTACAGAATAGCGTAAAAAGAATTTGGTCTATACATTTTTTTCACTATTCCATACGATAGACATCTGCAAGATAGCTTCCTCTGCTAGTCATTGACACCTTCAAGCTATCAATGACTATATATATATATATATATATATATATATATATATATATATATATATATATATATATATATATATATATATATATATATATATATATATATATATATATATATATTGTGTGAGCTCTCCACGGATCTTCTTTCATTTGTACATACCATGATCTTCTTCTTCCTCTTGTACATATCATCATCATCGTCCCGCGGCGCCGGCTCTGGCGCGCGCTTGGGTTTTCTCCATCAGATTAAACGCTGACACGGCATACCTTGCCTTGCCTTCACGACCTTGCCGTCTGGACCTGGCCTTCTTTCACAAGTGGTGGAGGTGAAATTTGATCCCCTTGCTGCCTTTTGTCCTGCCTCTCGCTGGAGCTACGTTCCGGTCGCCGTTTAACAACTACCATCGTCATGTCAACCGAGAGCAATCCCGACACGGCCGGACCCTCTACCTCGGCTACACCGCCGTCTCCGATGGTGCCCACACAACGAGACCCGCCGCTGTTCGCTGGTCGTCGCGACGAAGACGTCGCTGACTGGCTTGACACTTATGAACGCTGCAGTGCCTACAACCGGTGGTATGATGCTTTGAAATTTTTGAACGTATCTTTCTACCTTATTGAGGTCGCCAGAAATTGGTTTATTAACCGCGAGCCCCACACCACAAACTGGCCCACCTTCAAGCAGCAGTTCCGACAGTACTTCGCCGACCCGGCTGTTCGGACGGAGATCGCAAGGAACAAGCTCGCTACCCGCCGTCAAGGTCCCGATGAGTCCTATGCATCATACATAGAGGCCGTGCTGGCACTCTGTCGGCGTATCAGTCCCACCATGCCGGAATCTGAACGTGTACACCATGTCTTGAAGGGAATCAATTCAATGGCTTATACCACCCTAGTTGCCCAAAATCCATCAAGTGTTGATTCCATTATAACGACCTGCCAACGCCTCGACCAGCTACAGTCCTCCCGATTGCAGCCCGGCTTCACTACTGCCCCGACCTCTACTGACCTCGATCTACGAGCCATGATTCGAGCGATAATCCGCGAGGAGCTCCGAGCCCTCAGTCCTTTCTGCCGGCACGGGTGCGATCATTCGTCTCCTCCTTCTAACGACGCCGGCCTCCGCCACATCATTAAAGAAGAGTTGGCCACTATCAACCACCCTGTCACACCTGATCCTCCTGCACCTCGCCCAGCACCGACTTACGCTCACGTCGCTGCATCCCCTCCTCCTTTTGTCCCCCCACCCCAAGCACCACCCTACAACCACATCAACGCCATGACGACGGCTCAACCGACGCCACCCTATTACGCACCTTGGCGCCCCTTTTGCCCAGTGTGCTATTATTGTGGAATTCGAGGACATATATCTCGCTTTTGTCGCCGACGCATTCAGAACGAGCGACGTGGCTATGACGCCTTCGAAAGTGACATACCTGCATATTATCAGCGACGACCAATTCCCAACCAACCTCGTCGATTCTCTCCACCACCGGTATCCTCGTCTGAACCAAGTGGGGCTCATGTATCCCGACGCCGGTCCCCTTCCCCATACCGCCGCTCTATTTCGCCACTTCGACCAGCAACAACTGTTCCTGTCCGTAATTCGGAAAACTAAGCGATGCAGTTTCCGGAGGAGAAACTGCACTTTGCGAACTTACAGAAAGTCCTCCTCATCGCCCGTACAATATGATTTCCGTTTTAGCTGAAGGATTCCCGGTCGAACCTTTGATTGACACAGGAGCTGCACTTTCTGTTATTCATGCTGATTTGTGCCACCGTTTGCGGAAAGTAACGACACCATATGTTGTTGTTGTAGTGGTTATTTATTGTATGTACAAAAGGAAAGAAAAGATGTTTGCCAGCCCCGGTATCTGCTATCTTATATCTGAAGCACCTGAACTGGGGCGGCGGAAATAAAGGGATAGCGAGGAGAAGGTAGAGGAAATCAAAGAGGTGAGTGATAGGGAGAAAGAAAAGAGTAGGTAAAAATAAAAGAAATATATACACTATGGTACAGTATACAGTAGTTTGCATGAGGCCCACCCGCAAACGTCTTAGGTCAATGGATCTGAACTTCGTGGAGCAAATGGCGTCCCTCTGCACCCTTCAGCAAAATGTACAGTTCGAGTTGTTATAGACGGCGTCCGCCACCATGTGCAGTTTGCTGTGCTTTCACCGTGTGCGCATTTGATGATTTTAGGATGGGATTTTTTGTCAACCACTTCAGCGTTAATTTCTTGTGGCGACCGTGTCATCCATATGACAGACAGTGATTTTTCATCTGACATATCTGCACGGCATCATTTCCTCATTGCCGCAGCTGATACTGTATTGCCTCCACAGTGCGAAACACTTATTACCGTTGTTTCCGAACACATCAGTGACGGGGATGTACTCATCGCACCATCTCACCGTCATCTTGCACGTGGAATCGCCTTCCCATCAAGTCTTGTACGATTCCGCAGCAGCTCAGCAATAGTAGCTGCCACGAACACTTCCCGTGAATCCCTCGTGTTGACTAAAGGAACTTCCTTGCCATGCATAGTGGATGCTCACCCTATATCCATGATGATGGACAATATATATATATATATATATATATATATATATATATATATAGGGTGGCGGTAACAAAGGACGTCCCACGTCCGCCGCTATGGCTGAGGGTGGCGCTGGTGAACACTCTCAAGGTTCGTATACAGACAACATAAATACCCAAGAAAGTAGCAGGGGGGACAGCGGCCGATGTAGCTCAGTTGGTAGAGCACCGGACGCGTTATTCGGAGGTCGTGGGTTCGGATCCCACCATCGGCACGTTGTTTTTTCTTCTACTTTCTGTCTAATTATCTTTCCCCTAAACAGATTACATTACTAATTTCTGTGGTTATCGAAGTAAACATTAAAAAAAATGACATAAAGATACCATCCCCAACGCTTTCCTTGGCCTCGCCGACTGTTGGCTTCTTTCATTCATATATATATATATATATATATATATATATATATATATATATATATATATATATATAATAAAATAACAGAATCTGGTAAAAATTCTCCTCGGCTCTGCTCGCTTTTTGTCCGTCAGGCGACTCACTGCTCTGTTCAAACACATATCCAAAACCTTTCTTGCATGCAGATTCTTGTAACCATAATTTTCTAACAATTTTTTGATAAACTTCTTCGCTCATTACACCTTAAATTTAGCGGAGGAGGTCAGCTTCAGTAACCTTCGGGACTGTCTTCGAGGAAGCTATGTGATCTTCATAATTACCACGCAACAGTCATTGTTAAACGCCGTACAAGCTGGCCACCCTGCGTGTAATGTCCCACCTGGAGACATTATTAAATAAAATCAATCCCGAATCGTAACGTGCCCGCCTATAGTTGAAAGCTGGAAGTTGGTGATGAAGTTCAAATTAGATGTGTTTGGAGCAAGTCTACAATGAATCGTATCATTTCCGGTAGCAAGAACTTCGGTTCGACTAACAAAATTACTACTATCCATACGCCACCTAACTACACAATGTGTTCGTTTGCCTTTATATAGGTGAGCATACAGGAAAAAGTTATTTTCGCAGGTGCGGAGCTGAAATCGTATCATTTCCGGTAGCAAGAACTTCGGTTCGACTAACAAAATTACTACTTTCCATACGCCACCTAACTACACCATGTGTTCGTTTGCCTTTATATAGGTGAGCATACAGGAAAACAGTTATTTTCGCAGGTGCGGAGCTGAAATCGTATCATTTCCGGTAGCAAGAACTTCGGTTCGACTAACAAAATTACTACTTTCCATACGCCACCTAACTACACCATGTGTTCGCTTGCCTTTATATAGGTGAGCATACAGGAAAAGCAGTTATTTTCGCAGGCGCGGAGCTGAAGAGCTTGGCTTCGTTAATTTTGCTCAGCACATATGGCACTTAACGTTTCACAGTCCATACGACCACTTTGGATCTCGACACCACGGAAAAATCTTCGTAAATGTCGATAACGGAAAGACATGAGTGTTTTCAGCTCGCGCGAACGTTTTTTTTTTTTTTTTTTCGACAATTACCTTATATACTCTATCGGTCTGGCCTGTTCCGATAAAGATTTAAAAAGGAACAAAACCTTTTATGAATCTTTATACCGTTCAATCTTGCAAATTCTCCAAATGCGTTACTCTGAACAGCACTAAAAGTCGGTGGTGCTTAATATAGAGTTGTGGCCGCGGATAATTGACATTTGAGCTGACGTGGTGGCTATTCGTCACACTGTTATTTATAGAAACATGCATTGGATACAAGTACTTGCAGAGCGTACCACTTGAAAGAGACAGATATTTAGCAGAAATTTAGAACAAGAGGAAAATGAATGCGATTAGAAGCGCCCATGAAAGAACAAATATATACAAAGGAACTAAAATGAGACAACTGCGTCTCAGATATCTTCTGGAAGAATGAAGGGGCAGTATTTCACCAAAATATATTAAAAAAAATAACAAGAAGTTAGTTTACATCTGGAATATATTGAATTAGCACAAAAATATTGAGAACATGATATCTTTTAATTTATTCACTACCGTAATTACATTATAGCATTTTTTTTTTAATAGTGGGTGTCACCTGCCCGGAGTCCGCACCGAGCTCCTCTCGGTGAAGTAGACGTACTGCTCATTTAGTCCAGACCAGCCTGTGCACTCGCAACCTCGGTTTTGATGCACAGTGCTTTTATAACCTGCTAGACCGCTGGACCTGTACTCCATCTCATAATCTGTTTGTATTGCTACGAAAAGTAAGGTCGACCTGAGCCAATAAGGATGGTGAGCACTACATGTATACGTGTTCCCATAATCATGTAGCAAGCGTCATCCTAACTGGGCAGATCACCTTTATCTTTAGTCACTAATCTCTAGTGGGGGGGGGGGGGGGGGGGGGGGGGCTAGACCGTCACCACCGAGATCTTGACTAGGCCAGCGCACCCCAGTAGCCTATACGTCACGACTGTAAATGGGCGATACAGGGCCAGTAAATGAAGCTGCGAGCGCGAATCTGAGTCCAGTTAGATGGCTTCCCCTCACCACTTTTCTCATATCCGTGCGCGCAGTTTCATTTGCTCACCCTTTATCACCCCTCCGCAGTGATGACGTTTCTCTGCTCGGAAACAAGGTGATTCACAGACCTTGGGTGACGATTGGATGCGAACCACCGGAAATAAGCGGCCTTCTCCCGGAAGTAACTAGCAGCAGACGAAAGGACGCCAGTGTCACCGAAACTAGGCACGTTCCAGCGCTCCAAACTCGATGTTATGCCATCAAAGGGTTGGTGGAAACTTTCTCTAGGCAGCCTATAGCTGTACCGAGTTTGTTTTGTTTCGATTCAGCCGAGTCGACGACGCGGCAATATAGATTTAATTGTTGTGCCGACTGCGTTGATTCTTTTCAGCGCCTTCAAATGCTATTGTACTTTTGTCCAGCGAAGGTTACCAACTGCTGTTTCATATTACACCAAGAAAAGTACTATACGTCTCAACCGGCTCTTACTAGTGATCCGTGGTACAGTGGACTTAGAAGAGTGCTTTTCCTCAGTCCCTCTTTAAATTTCTCGCGCTGTGATCTTGATGGCAAATATGCTAGAATTTCGAACATCTGCAGGTACACTGCGCTCTCCAAATGAAACTGTACAAATAGAGATAGGCTGAAATCACGCACCTGGCAGGTAACTGCATGATGTCGGAAAGCAACTAGCACAAACCATCGATGCAACGAGAAATATCGGCTGCCTGCAAATAGCACCATTGGAGCTTTTCGAGGGACGGATGTCCTCATTGCCGCCATCATGCACCCGACTATTGTTTGTTACGCAACAATTCTGTTTTATGGTGAATTAACCCGATTATCATTCCAAATTAGTGCTCTTTTGCACTCGTAAAACTATAAGACCAGACAAGAACGTATATATGCCATGCAGTACACTATAGTATAATGCAGTGTAATGCATGTCACGTGCCCATCTACCGTCGCAAGGCGCATATTTGCATGTCTGCCTTCTTCAGCTTCTGTGCTCGGAGCGATGCGTACATTTATCGAGTTCAGCTTATTTATTCGTTTGACATATACGACAGCGGATATTCCACAGGAGTAACGATAAATACTGCAAATGAAGGTCCGAACGTCGCAATTTTGTCCAGTCAAAAAAAAAAAAAAAAGGAAATTAGGAAGACAAAGGGAGACGCGATAGCGCCTTTAACACTGTCTTTTCATTTCACAAATTTGTTTTGATTTTACTTGTTGAAATTGTTTACTTTTTGATTTATTATTACTGGACCATCAGTATACACTGGCCCATGCACAAGTTAGATAAGTCATGCGCATCACAATACGTTCAGTAGGTGCCATGCATGGTGCCAAAGAGTCAACGACATTGCAGGCTGAGTGGGACCGCTGTAAATTGGAATAAATGTTTGAGGTGTTTGCATGGGGAATGAAAAAAAAATCACTCAAGTATTTGAGAATTTTGTTATCAACTCCAACAAAGTATCTCGGAGTCCCACTTGAGCTTTTCAGGGACAATTTCACATACCGGTGAGAACACAGAGCCGTTGCGGAGCAAGGCTGAAAAAGTGGGGGCAGAACAAGTGTCGTTGTTTGCTCGCGCAACCGCGTGCAGAATGCTTTTATGAACAAATCATAGTTATGCGATGGTGGTTTCGCACTATTCGAAGACAAATAAGCAAAAACTACATAGGATCCTTGCAGTTCTTATCTGAAATTTAAATTATAGAAAAACAGGTCGAACAAACTTTTTCCTTTGTCGCACTTATTTTGCGCCAAGTTGTTGACCGTTTCTTATTCCTAGAGATGTGAAGATGCAATAACCTTTTTGCAAAATTTCCAAGCAACCGGTTTTTTATGTACAGTCTCATCCACTTCTAACTATAACACACTCACGGCTTTCACTGCAACATTGCGTGCGAAGCAGGCGCATATCGAAACAAAACGATGCAAGCACAGAAGGACCCAGAGGTGACGCCTCTCATGACCTCTTCATTGCATGTCCGCGTCCGAAACAGTGGCGCTTTGTAAGCTGTGACCGCGTTATAGATAAAAGTGGACGACCCTGTATACCAGATTGTCAATGGAGTATTTAACCAGTGTCCGCATAAAACGACTCTACAAGACCTTATTGAAATATTCGAGCCTGCCTATGTGCCGGTTTGCGTATGCTCTTCTGGGACGGGGCAAAAAGCACTGAAACGTGTTAAATGAATGTCTGTATATACAACCTGCTGTGAAAACCTTCTGACGTGTATGAAAAGACATGGATGGAAAAAAAAAATTAGGAAATCTTTGTACTATGGAGTGCCAGCTCTATTTTACGTAGAACGCCGGAGACAATTGAGCATATTCTTTTTGTACAAAGATTTCCACCCATTCAGCCCCCAAACATTCAACGATCAAACGTGCCATAGAAAGAGAACCCGGACATTCCAACATTATAGCTGCATATGCATGAAGGTCGATCTTTCCAATTTTAAATCAACGCATACTGCAATACAGAACGATCACCTGAAAATCCTATCAACGTTTCAACCAAACATCCACTGAACCCGCAGTAGACTGATTGTTTAGATAAATAGAAAATTTATCAGATACTCCGTGAAGATCTGAATTCTAGATAACACATCAATATGTGGTTTCAAAGTACAGCACAACAGCTATATAATATGATCGCTATAATGCATAAAACATGCTGTTTTTTTTTTTTTTGGACTCTTGTCTGTTCTCTCTCTTCTCTCACGTGACATCTATAGGCTGCCTTCACTTATACTTATAAACCCGCCTCCCTCCTATGAAGAGTATCCTCCTCACTGGTAGCTGTTGTTTATAAAAGATATTTAAATGAATATGGACTCTCTTTGTTGAATCTGCGTACTGCGGGTTCGATAAAGTTAGTATACGGAGTTCTGTGAGTATCAAACAGCATTTAGTGCCACAACACTAAAATAAGCTTAGGTAGCAGCTGTCAATTTCTGTGCACAACCCTGCCATTCAGAACATATAACGGCGCAAATCTTGTCTAATCTGGGCAGATTTATCCAACAATGTCACGAGAGAAAACGAAAAGAGGGATGAGTAAAATACTGGACCTAAGGAAACGAACCTTAATTGGCACGTGGCACTTGAGAGAAAGAGAAGAGGGAAGAAAAGAGAGTGCTATGGTATTTTAGAGATATTAAGAAGAAGCCGAAAACGAGGCGGAAAAAGGAAATGAAGTGGACGTGCCGACGTGGACACCTTTTGTTTCCTTTCCTCTATCCCTCTAATCACTTTTTTTTAATTACATGAAAGTATACTTCAAAAACTTTCTTTGCTACCCAATTCTTGGCCGATCGCCCTCTGTGGGTATGTTCCATACGTTATTAGGACAACAATAATCAGGAGAGGATGAGGGCGGGGGCTGCTCCTGCCCCACAGGGCTGAGAAAGGGTAGGCCCCCGGCGTTTTCGGCGGGGCTCGCTTGCCACCGGCGGTTGTACCTGTTTTAGGCCGTCATTGCACCCACCACCGCTTCGGTGGCGTATGACGGCTGTTGCGACGGGCATCTTTCTCTCTTATTTTTCTTTCTTTCTTCTGTATTTTCTGCTCTGTCCGCTCGAGGCGGTGGAGATGGCTCAGCTACAGAGCCAGTAGCAGGCCCGTGCATTTTCTCTTCCTCCTTCCTACAGTCGTAACAACAAACGTCAGGAGGAACCTTCTAGGCACACACGTTGGCGCACGGCCGTCAGCTGCTGCAGGAGGTGCTCATTCATCAGGCCTACCGACCAGGGTGGTCCCCACCGGCTGATGCAGTCTCCTGGATCACGGCACTGACTCCGTCTTCGGAACGCGGGCCCTGTGTCAACGCCTTCTCAACGTCGACTCAGCCAGCACCTGTTGCTACCTCCGAAACCTAGTCAACGATACGAGGATGCTCCAACGCCGACATCCAGCAAGGCGACGTGGCAGCACCGACTCTCTTCACCTGGTCCTCCTCAATGCTCAAACAGCGGCGTCTCTTGAGATATGTTACCATCATTTTTGTCCATACTCCGCATCCGAAATAACGTGCGAACCACCCGCGTTTGGTAACAGGACGGTATGAGTGCGACTTGATGGAAGAGGACCATTAGTGTGGTAGGACTGTGGTTTTTTTTTGTAGCGTTATTTTCGTGTATGTGTAGTGAGCTCTTTTGTTTGTTGTTCAGTCATGTATAAAGTATGGCGTGTTGAGTTGAGAGCGCTTACCATTCTACACCGTAAGTATAAATTTGTGCGTGACAATATTTGGCGAACCTGCCAGGATTCTATTTCGGACCCATTTGTCACCAATAGTTCTGTGGATGTGTTGACTTATCAGCAGAGATGGACTTCAAGACGTTTTAGAGATAGCGCTGAAATTAGGGTTGACTAAGGAGGAGGTGTTAACTATAGGTTTGAAGAAGGCGTGAAAAGGCGGCGAAAAAAAAAACTGATTGATTTATAGGAAGGGAAAGGGCGTGGTAACTGTCTCACTTGTTTTCTGTGTGAAAGTGGAAAGAGAGAAAAAGGAGCCGTAGTGGAGGGCTACGGAGTAATTTTGACCACCTGGGGATCTTTAACGTGCGCTGACATCGCACAGCCATCGGCCATACCATGCTGAATACGCCGGTTCTCGTCCGATCACGGAAGCTAAGCAGCATTGGGCTCGGTCAGTACTTGGCAAAAGGCGGCGAAAGGAAAGAGCGCAGCAGCACGTGCTAGAAAGGGGGAGGAAGGACTAGCAGCGCATGCCGGAGAGGAGAAAGAAAGCTGATAGAATTAAAGTTGCAGTTAGCGAGCGCGCAGAGTTCAGAAGAGGTAAGACGCCCTATGAGTTCAGATGGGGAATCTTCCAGAGCGCCTAAGGCTTGCCCGAAAAAGCTAATGGTGCCTTTTGATGAAAGGAGAGATGACTTAGATGCATACCTCCATCTTTTTGAGAGGATAGCGCTTGGCCAGGGTTGACCGAAGAGTAAATGGGCCACGGCTCTGTGCATGGGCCTGGCGCCAGGCGGGAGTGGGTTGTACCATTTCAAGTTCATGCCTTTTGGTTTTAAAAAAAACTGCAGCAGCTGTATTTACAAAGCTAATGAGAAGGGCCTTGAGAATGTCGGACATTACATCGACGACATCTTAGTGATGATTGGCTCGTGGTCCGAGCACCTGGAAACTTTAGAAAGACTGTTTGACAGAATCCGGATGGCTAACCTAATGATTAAGCGAACCAAATGCGAGATAGAGTTCGAAGCTGTGGCATTTTTGGGCCAAACCATTGAACTGGGTCATGTTGCTGTAAAGGAAGATATCCTAGACAAAATCCAAGCAGCCCAACCACCGAGAACTAATACCCTAGTCACACGGTCATTTTCAAAGGCGATTGAGTCGATAGCCTTCGAGATTTTCAATCGCGATCGAACTCGAAGGAGTTGTGCCGCTGCTACACAGCAAAACTCGAAGTCTATTGAAATAGTTATGGTGTTTGGCGCCAAACTTTTGTGGCGCCAGTATCGTTGCTTTCGGTTTTGCTTAAAGAACTAAAATCTCTCTATAAATGCAAAATAAAACGTAACTGTTACCCTTTTTTAGTAACTGCAGGTGTTTAGTTGTTATTCAAAGACAAATTCGTTTTTGTTTTTGTTTTTTGTTTTGTTTTTAACTCGCCGGCGTTTATGCGGCTGTGCTTTTCATTGCGTTTGCCTTTCTCGGCGGCGCATGTTACAGGGGTAGAGAATGCATAAATTATTTGCTTTAAAAAGAGCGATGTATTTTTTTTTATTATTACAGATATTAATATTTTACCGCGTAAATTAAAGATATAAAATAACGCTTGTTCACGTTTTTGTATCGTAAACGCGCTGTGCACGTGTGTGCGTGACGCTCCTCAATTCAGCGCTAGCAACCTTGCGGACGTTCGAGGGCCTTCGAGATCTCGATAGAGTTCTGGGCTGCTCCGCTGACTCGATAGACTATCAACTCAGTGGTCATTTAAAACGCCCGTGTGGCAGCTTTCGAAGGCCTTCGAGTCGATAGGCAGTCGCTTCGAGGGCCTTCGAAATGCCTGTGTGACACCGGTAAAGAAGGAAGTACGATCGTTTCTCGGGTTGACCGGTTTTTGTGATAGTTAATTACCCGGTCGTTGCAGAGCCGTTAGCGCCATTAACAAATAAAGGAGCCAATAATAAGGTAGAATGGACGCCCGTGCATGAGCAAGCCTTTGCAAGGTTAAAACAGCATATGATGCAACCACCGGTGTTGTTGGCTCCAGACATGGAAAAAACATTTTTGTTGCGGACAGATGCTTCAGACAGAGATTTTGGAGCTGTGTTGTTGCAAGAGCAAAATGGGTTGTAGCATCCAGTGTCTTATGCCAGTAAGAAGCTAAAAAAAAAAAAACAGCAAAAATGACCCCACTGTAGAAAAAGAATGTCTTGCTTTGGTTTGGGCAATGAAACGTTTCTGTCTATATTTGTATGGGAAACCATTCCGAGTGCAGACTGATCACCAGCCACTGGAATATTTGATTAAAAGACAGAGTGATGAGAAGGAGTCTGACACTACAGGAGTATGATTTTAGCATCGAATGCATTAAAGGAAGAGATAATGTTGACTCAGATTTTATGAGTAGAATGTCGGATGACAAGGTGCAGAAACCGTAACAGTTGGGAAGTTGAGTACGACTAGCGTACGTGGATGTACTTTATTAGTTCGTGCTACTTTGGGTTTTGTGCGCGCATTAACATTTTGTATGCGGTTGCCGGAGATGTGGTGGGTGGCCGTGTGTAGAAGTAAGAAAGTGACATTTGTTCTGATGCCGTGTCATAATGCGGTGATCAGTGCAACAGTTGTTGTGCTGAGAAAGTTGGTAAACATGTCTCAATGTGACGAGTGCTATATGTATGAAGTGGTGTGGTGTTGTGTGGTGGCAGTTTTGTGCGCTTCAAGGAGAGGAGGAAGCAGTTTCTTGAAGAAAAAAAAAATACTCTTAAACAAGGGGGTCATTGCCACGAGAGAAAAAGAAAAGAAGGATGAGTAAAATACTGGGCCTAAGGAAGGACACGTTGACTGGCACGTGGCACTTTAGAGAAAGTGAAGAGGGAAGAAAAGAGAGTGCTGTGGTATTTTAGGGCGACGGAGAACAGGACGACGAAGCCGAAAACGAGGCGGAAGGAGAAGAAAACGAAGTGGGCGTATATAAAAGGTGGAGTGGCGGCGTGGACAGGGAAGGAACGTATAGGTGCACACGTTTGCGCACGGCCGTCAGTTGCTGCAGGAGGTGTTCGTTCGTGATGCCCACCGACCAGGGTGGTCCCCACCGGCTGATGCCCCGGACTCGTGGATCACGACGCTGATCCCGTCTTCGAAACGCGGGCCCTGTGTCAACGCCTCTGGAACGCCGACTCAGCCAGTGGCTGTTGCTACCTCCGAGACCTCGTAACCGGTACGAGGACGCTCCAACGCCGACATCCAGCACGTGGCAGCACCGACTCACTTCACCTGGTCCTCCTCAATGCTCATCTTGTAGAACAACGGCGTCTCTTGAGATATGGTACCACCATTTTTGTCCATACTCCGCATCCGAGATAACGTGCGAACCCGCATTTGATGCAGGACGGTATGAGTGTGACTTTGTGGATTACGCGTGAGGACCATTAGTCACGGTGGTAGAACTGTAGTTTTTTTTTCGTGTATGCATGTAGTGCGCTGTTTTGTTTGTTGTTGGTCAGTCACGTATAAAGTGTGGCGTCTTGAGTTTTCCCTTCGAAGCGTTCCCGCATTTGATGCAAGACGGTATGAGTGTGACTTTGTGGATTACGCGTGAGGACCATTAGTCACGGTGGTAGAACTGTAGTTTTTTCGTGTATGCATGTAGTGCGCTGTTTTGTTTGTTGTTGGTCAGCCACGTATAAAGTGTGGAGTCTTGAGTTTCCCCTTCGAAGCGTTCTCTTTGCTTTCTATGCTTGCATGCACACAAACAACCAAATGGACATAATAAATTGTGTTTGAATTGCTAGTCCTAAAGAGCTGCTTTTGTTCTGAATGCTGGGCAAGCTGTAAAATATAAAAAAATAAAGGAAGCATAGGTCAGCGTAGGCGAACCATTTCTGCATAAAAGTCCTTCCCCGAGTTTAGCATAAATGTTCTGTAAATATGACTGATAAAAAAAATGAGTGTGTGCGCTTCATGCACCCATGCGATCACTGTGATACGAACGACGGCAGTGGTGCCATAGATGAGTGTGATGTGATGTGCCCGACGTTCGCGAACAACTCGTGAACGTTTATGTGAATATCACTTAGTTGGAATGGCAAAATGTTAACGACTGCACATTTATTCGCAGAACATGGTATAATACAGACGTGGAGATCAGTTTAAGGGAATGAGGCATGGGATAAGACTGTTAGAATTTTTATCACAAAATTTCCAGGATAAGTATACAAAAAAAATTAAAGAGCACTGCAGAATCTGCATAGGAGTAATGCGAAAGCACGGATTCTGCTACTGGTTGCGTCTGGTTGCTTAATTCACTTCTTGTTTGCCCATTTTATTCTTTTGTACTTTCAAATTGCGCGCCAATCCCTTCCTATGCCCTTTTTTCGGGTCTGCTTTCGGTTGCGTGACGGCACATTCTTGACGTCATATCCACTACGGCACCCCTTTCTCTTTTTCCGCTTTCACTCCCACCTTCCTGCCTTCCCTTACGCACGGTTCAGGTGTACACAGAATAAGTGTGACAAATACTGCGCCTTTCTTTTCCTGTGAACCAGTTATTCTACTTAATTACCTAATTAACTTATTGGCCTAGTTATTTTTCGGCAACAACATTACGTCACCCTTTATCGATTGACACCACTCATTAACCTCTACCGCTTCTCAATATTCACAACTGCTGCGGACACGATTTTGCGGAGACGTTCTGCGGACAGAAATCTGTGAACATAGCGAAGTAATGCTTTCGCATGAATCAGTTCAGTCGTTCAGTCGTGTCCGACTCTTCGTGACCCTATGGACCATGTCACGCCACGCTTTCCGGTCACTCACTATCTTCCTAACATCACATAACTTCATCTGCAGTGCCTCGAGGATGCCATCTAACCATCGCGTTCGCTGCCTACCCTTTCTCCGGCGACCCTCAACCTTTCCCAACATCAAATCTTTCTCCAGTGACTCCTCTCTTCTCATTAATAAATATGCCTTAATATCTTTGTAGAGAGTGACCAATGTACACAGTACACCCACTGTACCTAACGCTTTCTCTGCATATTCAGTTCAGCAGTGTTTAATCCTTCTATATTTTTTTATTATTTTTTTTTAATCTGTGACGGACGTATTGGTATCACTGCTGGATGCAGACGTATAGATAATATTGGTGTGTACGAGAAATGTCGGTGGTTGGCTAGGCATCTAAACCCCCGCGGAATTCGGCTTATAGCTGCAGATAATGATGACGGAGTTTCGTATGATTTTCATAGCACGTGTAAACGCCAATTCGCCAGGCTGATCTTCATGTCGGAGCTCTACGAGAGCATTTTGGTAACTCTCTCCAACAGATAGTTTTCAGCACTCAGTCATGTGTATCTTGGTTTATCAGTGTGTTGGATAAAGACTATTTGAACCTCTTTATAATTGATTGTGCGCATTGCATGTAAACTGACGCACTTTTGACAATTCGGCCAGTATGCAGTTTGTGTTGCGAGCTATAGCACACGTTGGTGTTCGAACTCCTATGGTGATAATTTTATTTTATTGAATTACTTCTATTTTATACAATACCCTCAATTGAGAAACCTCCTCTCCAATTAGGAATACATTTAGAATAAATTAAAATTGGTTCACAGGAAGGGAAAGGCGCAGTAACTGTCACACTTGCTCTGTGGACACCCGAACCGCGCCGTAAGGGAAGGGAGGAAGGTGGGAATGAAAGTGGAAAGCGAGAAAGAGGAGCCGTAGTGGAGGGCTACGGAGTAATTTCGACCACCTGGGGATCTTTAACGTGCGCTGACATCGCACAACACACGGACGCCACTTCGTTTCGCCTCCATCGAAACGCAGCCGCCGCGGTCGGGTTCGAACCCGGGAACTCCGGCACAGTAGTCGGGCGTCTTACCACTGCACCACCCCGGCGGGGCAGGAATACATTTAGACCATCCCCTAATTCGTTACCTGTATTTGAACGTGGGCGTTTCAATTTCCCGCGCGAGGTATGTATTTATGACGTCATGACCCTGTCAACTGCTGTCAACCATTCAGGACTTTTCCCGATCGCCGTCCACGGCGTTCATTTACTTTATGCCAACTAGCATATATGATGCCGAAAGAAAAGTCAGTGAACCAATTCTGACGGCGGTTTGACTTTCAATAACCGGCTATTTAATGCGAGAAAAGCGAGAACAAGCTTCTACTCAAGGTAATAAAGCTAGGTTATTTCGCATGAGCTCGACTGTATGCAGCTATTGCGCTTCAGAATGATCTGCTCACCAAGACTGTTGGATCGTGGCACGTTCCGTCTCGTTCTCTCACTGCAACAAGCATGACGATTTCCAGTTCCAGTTTTGTTTTGCTCTCCAAGTTTTGTTCTGCAGCGCAATCAAAGTAGGCATCAGTAAAACGTCATAATTTACGTCATGGGGTTTTGTGTGTAACAACCAATCACGACACCAAAGTATGTTTTCTTTTCCGGTTCCGGTAGGAGTTTTTTGTCACGTGATAAAAAGAGGTGCTATCGGCCATTACTCGGTGAGACGTAAGCTCGCAGCTGGTAGTGGTTGGTGTACGTCGATTTTCGCCGCTAGCAAGTTCTCGCTTAAAAAATCTCTCAGGAAATTTGCCATGGCGGACAAGGAACCTCTGTACACCCCCTTCTTCGGCGTTATGGGAGCCGTCGCAGCCATGGCTTTTAGCGGTAAAGTACAACCCTCAACCTTGCTACTTTCGGTGCTCTTGCTGCAGTCGATCCGCTCAAGCGGCCAGTGCCCCTAGGCCTAAGTCAGTGGAGTAGGGATTTTTAAGCCGGCCAGAGGCGTTTAATCGAAGCTGCAGTATTCCTAGCGGCTTTTTTACCTGTTAGGGAGCCACTGTGCTATGATTGATGCTCATTTTCTTTGTCGCATAGCCCGCGACAGCTGAGAATAATCATTCGCCCCAGGCTTGAAACACTGCCACTTGTATTCCTCTGGGTTGCGGATGACAAATATGGCCAAAGTTTACTGCCTTATGCGGTATTACTTCGTTCTGAGGCCCCGCACCATCAGTGCCCATATAGTGTCCAGTATTAGATTGCGGGGTCACATTTTAAAGCTGGGTTCTCCGCACCGTTGGTACTGAGTTGCTAGTGCGCCGAGCTCATTCAATCCCAGGAGTTCTGAGGAATCTCTGCAAGGGAGGGGCATTCTGGAGACCCTGTCTGTAAAAGCTCTCTGCAGTATTTCAGAATGCTGCTTTGTTTGATTATTTTTCGTCTCCTTTCTGTAATATTTGCAACAGCGATCGCAAAAGTGGTCCCGAGCACCGGTCTCGTGACCGCGCATGCCGAGATTCCGTGGCAAGCAGATAACGAGTCGCCGTAAAAATTGTAACTGCGCCCGGTGCAGTCGTGTAATCTGTCGTAGCCGCTAGGAATCGTGATAATGTTAACCGCAGTACTGTTTTCATGTGTGGATTTCGAGAAGATTTTGTAGCGGCGTGGGTGGAGGAAAAAGGGGGGGGAAGGGGGGGCGTAACCTTTCTAAAGTCACGCGCTTGCACCACGAAAGGTGTATTCAGTGTATTGGATCGCAATCCCGATGCTTCACGCTTCGGCAACATTTCCTGTTGGCGATAACCTGGCTGAATGCGCATTTGGCAGTGGCATCGGGCACGGTTATTAGCGCAGCTGCGTCGGGAACATGGCCTGGAAAAGGCTGCCTTGCACGAAGCACAACCCGCGTTCATGCAGTCACGTGAGATGCCGGCACCGGCGGCGCTCTTTTGCTGCGCTTTAGTAATGAAGTGCCCCGTAAATGATTCCGGTCGCATTCATTTGCTGTTGGTTGGAGCGAATAACTGAAGTAATAAAGAATAAATGCAAGTTCTTACTCTGATGGTTCCTTCGCCAGTCTTTCCTCGCTTTCATCTGCCCGATGCAGACTGGTGTGCTGGCGCTTTAGGTCTTTCTAAATGCTGCCCTCCTTCCTTTCATGGTGGGTGGCCCACATTTAGTCAATGTTTTAATTTAGTTTATCATCGTCGAAGCCGCACCGCATAGGCTGAATAGCTGCAGTTCGCAGTTACTGTCTGCAACTTTTCCCAGTGATACCAGTTGCACATTCTGGTATCATGCAGTATAAGTATGAGCTTCCTTTTCTTTAATGTATTGACGAAATTTCGGCTTTCTTTGCATGATCTGGCTTTTTGTTTGTTACAGCACTGGGAGCTGCCTATGGCACAGCGAAGTCTGGCACAGGCATTGCAGCCATGTCTGTGATGCGGCCAGAGCTCATCATGAAGTCCATCATTCCCGTAGTCATGGCAGGTATCATTGCCATCTATGGCCTCGTCGTTGCTGTACTTATCTCCAGTACCATCAAGCCAGACTACAAACTATTTTCGTAAGTAACCAGTTTTGTTGACATGATACTAGTTTGCACTAGCACTTGTTGCACAGGTAATTTTGCTGTGAAAGGAAGCCAGTTGTGCTCTGCCAGCCAATGTTTATAATCTAGCATTCTGCCTAGATTGTGAAGTGTTAGATTCTGCTTGGTGTTGTAAGCACAAGCATGTGTGGGACTCTAACACTGGTTAAAGTGACAGAAATGCAGTGCTTGTGTGACATTTTGTGTTCACCAACGAAAAGGGTAGTATGTTGTCTGCTTGTTGTCCATGTCATCCCTTGGCTGTTGGCGTTCATAATATTGTGTGTAGCTAGTTCAGGCTGTTGAGATTATACTTGCCAACTTATTCAGTTTGCTTTTAACTCCCCCACCCCTCTCAAGGTGGGTGATGTGTTCACATGCACATCAGCTCTAGAGTAATACTCAGCATTTTGTGTCTAATCTACCTGTCTTCTACTATTTGTCCTGCGCAATATTTGCATGCAAGGAAAGCCATCCAGGCTGCCATCTTCACTGCAGCAGTTGTGAATGCCTGGTTTTCTAAAACTGGAGATGTATTGATGTACTGCATTTGTAGCAAAATAGTTTTGCCGTGGCACCGTGGCTAAAGATCAGTCAAGTCACCCGACTGGGCCTTCGGCACCACTGTTGACGTGCAACACAACTCAGCAGGCACAGAGTAGCACAAAGTAGTCTGTCAAAGGTTAGGATGTACTGCAAATACAAATGGGAATAACTTACACATAAGTGCAATTGCTTAGCTTACCTCAAGACAAGTTTCAAGAACACAACAAAAAGACAATTGCATATGTTCCAGAAAGCACTTTTTTTTTTTTCTGAAGGTTGACAAGGAGCATGATTTTTCAAGTAGGTCAAACATATCAGGGCTACAGTTCGAAAATTTACTGCTTCGCCAGTGAATGAACTGCATTCCATACCTGGTCCTTATTCAAGGTTTTAGAAAATTCACATTTCTGAAGACTTAGTATGCATCGGCATTAATAAACATACTTAATAACACATTATTTGTTATTTTATAGTTGCTATATAAATTATTAGTTATAGAAAGCTGTAATATATATTTGATTTCAGACTTCTGTCTACAGCTGACTTTTTCTTGCTGTGCTACCTGCAGTTGAAAATAGCCTGCAAGGATAGGCAGTTTAGGTAAAGGCCATTCTTTTACTGAGCTATTTCATTGGACTAAGTTCGTAACTTGTGAAACATGACACTCTGGTAGCTGTCAGAGCTTTCAGCGGCTAATCAGCAACATGAGTAAATGTGTGTATGAACCTCTATTGAGCACTGCAGAAGTCCCAACTTATTGCGCATTTTTATGTTCTAGTCTACCATGAAAAGATGTCAACTATGACTGGAATTCATGCCCGAACAGCATGTTTCATTACGTCTCCTGCCACACAAATTTTGGAGCTGCCTTCGCTGAAGCAGATGCATGCGCACTTTGGCACACACTGATGCGCAAGAAAAATTTGATGTTGCAGTGGCACTCTATCATGCCCTGGCCTGCTTGCGAGACTGGGCCGCGCTGAGTGAGAGGGTGCACCCTGAAGTCGAGTTAACGTCAGTGAGAAGGGCCAACTAAAAATGTGCGGTAAAGTACTGCTGTGATCTCTGTGTGGTGTGTGAGGTCATGAAGAGTTTTTAAATTGACTGGACTGAAAAAAATGTCTGCAGATTTATTGCATTAGGCTATGACCATATGTTTTCAGGGTCCCTTTCAGTTGCGGGGCTCCTATGGCATTTTGAATTGCGTAGTAACCTCGAAAGTTCCGCATTTTACCTTGGCACATGTGCAGTGAGTTGTTAGAAGCCAGGGATTTGGTACGGAGCAGGAGAAGCGTTGGCAGATCAATATCCATGCTGCAAGACAGCACAGCTTTAACTTCAGCAGGCAAAAGATGCAATACATTCACATGTATGCAAAAAGTTGCATTATATGGCAGGGATTTGTAACTTTTTTTCGCTGTGGTATGAAATGCCTGCTGCCATGATAACCTGCAAACAAACATCGGAGGACGTTTCCGATCATCATTGCACTTCTTTCCTACACTTGAAACGAAATGGTTAGCTGTGGCTAATTTAGTCTTGCAGTACCATTCTCAAAGCATCTTAATTCATGCTGTGTGTGTGTGTGTAGTTGTCTATGGGAGATGAACTGGGACTTCAGTTTCAGTTTACTGTATAAGAGTGTTTACTATCAGAGCTCACTGTAGCGGGGTTCTACTGTATTGTACCATTGGGCTGCTTTTATTGTGCTTTCCAACCCTTAAGTGTGCTTATTTTTCTCTGCCGCAGACTATATGTATTGCTAAAAGTTCATTTAAATGTGTACTGTTCAGCCATTTCTGTGGCCTGTGTGCAACCTGCTAATAGAGGTAACACTAAGTTCCAGCATATTCATTGTCTTATCATTGTTATCTGAATGCTCTCACTGCAGTGCATTCCTGCACCTGGGAGCTGGACTGAGCGTAGGACTGAGTGGATTGGCAGCTGGCTTCGCCATCGGCATTGTGGGGGATGCCGGCGTACGTGGTACGGCGCAGCAGCCGCGGCTTTTTGTCGGCATGATTCTGATCCTCATTTTCGCAGAAGTGCTTGGGTTGTATGGTCTCATTGTGGCCCTGATCATGTACTCCCGCGGTTGAGTACTTCCCCATTACTGGATCCACCCATTGTTCCTCGTCTCACCCTTCCTGCTGCACTCCTGCTTTACCTCCTCTTCCTTCCTGGCCTTACATCGTGTTGTGAGTGGCATCCTCACCCCACCTAAGCAAGAAGGTAATAGTTGGAGGTCCTAATTGCTTTTTCTGGTGATGTTGTAGCATCCCTTCAGCCCACTTGTCTGGGCATGTTACAGAATCCCCTTCGTCGCTTACTTCCTTTTCTTTGCCCACCTATCCCTGGAAAATTGTGCACTGCAGGTTGCACTCGTCAATGTATTTATTGATGTTAACGAAACTGTTTATTCTTGTTTCGTTTAGTCCTTTACAGACACCTGTTTTTATTGAATGCTTCCTGCGGGTGCGTACTTTTGTTCTTGCTCATATTTTTTTCCAAACGTTTCTAAAATTGTTAGCATTGCTATTTGAAGTCTGCGAACACCTTTCTGCCAGCACATCTTCGCTTGCACTTGCTGGATGTCGAGCAAATGGATATGCAGAGCTCACTTGTGGATTGCTGGCCAGTCATTGTCTGCTCCGTTGTATTGAAACTCGGTTGCTACTTTCCTTTGGCAGCCGTCTGCTGCGTCTGGCTGTTGGAGTGCGGACATTCCAAAGAGAGCTAGCCCAACTTTTATGCCCTGTCCATCCATTTGTTTGTTCTTTTGTTTTTTTTTTTTTATTGTAATGCTGCATGCCCTGTTAATAGCTTCCTTTTATTGCTACTGCTTTAGAGAACAATCTTTTACTTCTAGCAGCAGCAGCCATGCCTTGCATCGTCAGAATACGCAGAGCCGAGTAGTTGAACCAGTGTTTGCAAGCACAGTGTGGCGAAAAATTATAGCCTGCTCTTGCAACAACGTGCACCATATTTCCAGCTGCAAGAGCTTGAGCACTGGTCAGCTTATGACTGGAGCAGATGTTCACTTTTGCTTTATAGGCACTCCATTCTCCTGGTAACACTTGCTGAAGGCAGGGGCCGAGAGTGTACTTTCGCAAATGCAGCTTGAAAAATATCCTCAGGGGAACATAAGAAAGTACTTCATGTCCAGCCATTTGTTTGCATGTGGAATGCTGGACAGCTGCAGAAGGTTCTTTTTAAACTGTTCCCAAATCAAGTACGGTGATCAACCATGTGTAAAACATGCCCACTGAGCAAATCCTCGTCAGTCCACTGGGCCTTGCTTCTGCCCGTTTACCCCAATTACCTGGCGCCAAAAATATCGCCAACGCAGGTTCTGCAGATCACACACTCGATGTATACGTGGTTGAAGTGGGGTCATTCCCATTTTTGCATGTCTAGGATTCTCTATCAACTGCCACTGGTTCGCAACGTGGAGTTTGAATGAGTTGTTGTGCGCTAGAATTGTTGGAGCAAGTCTCTACTTATGTCTGTTGCATTATGAGCATGTGCCCTCCTGTTTCTCGGCTGCCATGGGTGCTGCGACAGCGCTGAGAATGTGAGAGCCGGCGTGTTGCACTGAACATGTACACCATATGGCACCACCTGCGCACATGCTTATTGAAATAGATGTCTACATTATGACTGTAACCAGCTTTCTCTGTGTAAATACATTGGTAGTAAGTAACTGTGATCTGGTGAGCGCATGTATGTTTAATCAAGCTGTAAACGGAAACTTCATCTAGGTATTGTCCTGCATTAGGAATGGCATCTGTTTCACATGTTTTTGGAAGTTGATTCATTTTTTCTTCCCCTGAAAGGTTCTCCGTTGGCAGGTGGTATGAAGTGGGTTCGATTCCCTGTAATATAGTAGTGGTGTATATGTATGTATGTATATATGTGTCATATACATACTTCTTTTCACGGTTACTGTTTATTTTATTTTTTTTTTCCAAAGAATAAAGATTTTTTTTTGTTTGAATCCATATTGTGCTGCTTTTCGTGGGATAGTAAAATCCTGTTTCTTTTTTTTTATTCCTGGCATAATCTGTCATGTAGTGAGGCAACAGTCTCTGCGACAGATTCTAGACCTGGAGTTTGTCCCACGAGTGCAGGACTGGTTGTGTTTGAGCCTGCGAGATTTAGCACAGAACTGCTATTCTCAACTTAAGTCTGCCTCAGTCGAGAGTCTGTCAACCAACTCAAGCAAGGATGTCTGGTTTAGTTTATGGCAGTTTGACATCCCCAAGACTTTCCTATGAGCTACGAGGGATGCAATAATGGAAGGCCTCGGATAATTCTGGCCATCTGGGATTCTGTGTGCTTGCATCGCACAGTACGAAAGCGCCTTCAGTTTCTTCTCCATAAAAAGGCTGCCTGTTGCATTCGTGGTCAAGTGCAGGTCTCCCAGCTCACTGGTAGAGCACCCTAACTGCTAAGCAACCATAGCAAGGCTATGAGAGAAGGCACACTGTGGTGTCTATGGGGAAAGGCAGTACTCAAACATCTCATGTAAGGACATAGTTTTCAGTGAGTCTGTGAAAAGGAGTATAGAAAGCTTGAAGTTGGGTTAATTTGGGGGAAGGTCCAAGTGAAGCAAATAATGAGCAGCTGCCTATAAATTTGAGAAAATTTTGGGTTGCTTAGGACTGTTATTAGGAATCCAACCTAGGTGTCCCCTTTGGCTCAGAATGCAATATGCTATACATAGGCCAAAAAACTCCTTTGTTCAGGTGTGTTGAAAAGTGGCTGAGCAAATGCGTTGCAGTTAGACTTAGTGGCATGTATTGCAGCCGTATACTGATGCTAGCTGCAATAGAGAGTACTGATTAAGAATCTGCTATTGCATAACAAGTAGCATTGCCATAGGAAGTAAATGCCAAACAAAACGGTATGTACAGTTGCCTAAATCTTATAACTGCAGTGCGTGACGGCCGCCTTTTCTGTTCTGCACCTTAGGGCGGGTAAAACTTGCCGGATGGTTAAGATTAAGCAATGACTTCGTGAGCCTTGTACTTTTTGCAGGTTAGCTCCTCTGCAATGCTCAAATTCACAGAAAATGTGTCTGTCACGCATGCCAGTTAAAGATTTGGGTGGCTGTACAGACCAAAGCAAGTTTGTGGAGTAAGTCTACCATGAGGTCCACTAATGCTATTATGTTTCACTCTTCGAGATTGAGCTTAAAGGTGCATTAAAGACCGTTCTAGAAAGTTCTGGAAAATTTTCTCTCTTTTTATTGTTTTCTGTAGTTTCTCTGAATAATTTGGATTGAACAGGCACTGCAGTTTGCGTTTGCAAGGGGCAACCTGATCACACTGCGCTGCCCAATTACAATTCTCTAGTCTGTGAAAATAATCAAGGTAATGAACTTTATTGACAAATATAGTGCGAAAAAATATTTCGATAGAGCCACTTCATATTTGGGATTTGAAACAAAAAGCCCAATGTGAGCATACTGTTCATGAGATAACTCTGCATACTACTCTGCCAACTACTGAGAGGTAAGCCGCCATGCAATTGCCTGGAATGAACAAGCATTGGGCGACTCCTCCTACACTCTGCAGTGAGTTCAAATAAAAGGCTGAGAGTCGGGATGTATTGTCTGATATTTAAGAGCAAAATCCACCGCACAAGACAATAATTTGAAGTTTATAAAAATGCTCTGCGTGTGTAACTCGAGTTCCCGCAATTAAAACGCATCTTCAAATCATTCTTCAGTGCATCTTTAGGTATCTCCAAAATTTTTTTATCAGCCTTATTTCACTACTCGAGTTACAGTTGCACTGCCGAACTGTTCAGGCATCCACTGGTAATTAGCATTTGAATGCGGGCACATTGCATTTATTGATCAAATGCTGTACATGAGGACAAATGCTAGGTGAACATAGTACTGACTTTAGATTTCTTGCCTGCTTTCTTGAAATCGGTATGTCCTTCTTGTCTTTGTTATCATTTTCTTGTGCACTGTTAGAACACATGCTATTTGTAACTGACATACACATAAAAAGTTCAAATGATTTGTAAAGCTTCTTCAAAACTGGCTATGTTTGAAAAAATACAAAATTGCAGGAAATGCTATCCACAATGCTATGCGCAAGTGAGCAATCTACAGCATGTATTTGTCGTGTCGTGATCACAACTTAATGATTTTCCTCAAGTGCTTCCCAGTGTGGCTGGAAACGCGAGCTAAAGCCATGCTATCGAAGTCTGTCATTAAGGCAACATGCATTCAGTGCTGTGCACTCTTATTCTATGGAAAGCGTGGCAAATGTTATGAAAAAATATGCCTTCAACTCCTTCATGCATTTAGATATATTATGCACCCCACCCTATTCACTTCTGTCATATGAAGGTATCAGTGAGACAGCAATTGCCAAATTTACAACTGCCACTTGCCCAACAGCTCTATCTGCAGGCTTTTTAAACCGCTGTGAAATATGCAATTGACATCAAGTCGAGCTTCAACAGCTGGCATATCCATGGGTGTGCAAAAAAAGAAATGGTCTCCCTAATAGATATAGACTGTGGTTTCCTGCTGCCTGCAAGACTAATGAATACTACGATAAACTTTGACCTCATATGTATGAAGAGACCTGTGCATGCCTATGTGCATATTGCACACAATACCATATAGCTGTGCAATGCCGGGTCACTGAAGGCAGCTTACCTAGCCGAGAAGGAATCATTGGATCTATCTAGGATGGCAGCAATCTTAAGCCACCTGTCACTGCTTTACTTTGACGAGAACCTCAAAATAAAACTTGACGATCAGTAGATAGTGCATTTTGCTGAAACTGTTTGTTGACTCTAACCTTTAGTTTCTTGAAATTTTAATTTGAAGGTCTGGTGTACTGCAGTCACCTCTTCTTGCTGGAAAGCACCTCCCTTGTAACTTTGAGAATTGTGGATTAATTCAGTCCACACACATATACAGGGGTGGAAGTGCTGCTCCATTTGCTCCATTCTGCTCCAAACTGCTGTTCCTGCTCCAAAGCACAATATTGCTCCAGAACTGCTCCAAACCAGCTGCCTAAGAGTATTGACATCAAATTTTGCAGAACAAGCGCTGTTGCAACACAGTTGGCAATTGTATTGCCTACAAAAATGCGATCTTATGTAATTCATTTAGGCAACTTTGAGAAGTGCAGTAAGGCGGTTGCATGTCATGAGTTGTGTGTACTCGCCTTAGGAGCCGCCATAGACAAAACAATGGTAGAACACCGGTGGCAGAGGTATAACGTGTCTTGTACTGGGCCTGATACAAATAAACATCTTATACTCCAGAAAAGAATGCAGCATAATAAAGGTTCGTTTGCAAGTAAATATAAGATGAGCCACAAGCAGTTGGAGGGAATTAATCGCAAAAAAAATGTTCTGTCCACTTGATATAGCACCTTCTGTATGCTTTTGAATTGCCAGTGGTGAAAGCAGCGAGGGAATTGGATACTTGTACGGCTATAAAGTACTGCACAAGTTGTTCTAACGATTCTGCTGTGAAACAAGCAAGTACTTAATCACTGAGCCTCTCTGTTAATAACAAGCATGTCAAGCACATGTCAGGCAAATGCATACTTGAAGCATTATAGAGATGATGCCACGAAGGTGCCAATCACTAGAAATGTTTTCAAGAGGGTTGGAAAGCCATACAAGGCCTATTTTGCCGATGTATTGAAAAAAGGAAGCTCCAGCGTCACTTAAACAAGACATGAGGCACCACAGGCAGAAGGCAGTGAAGTAAAGAACCTGAAAGAGGAAAAGGCTACCCTTCAGTGTCTCCTGACCTCGCTGAAGGCACTACTGACCAGTGCTCAAAAATTTGTCAGCAGAGGCATAGGATCAAAAAGGATATGCGCAAGATAAAGAGCAGAAATGTGCTGCTCATTGATGTGAGATCCAGACTAATGGCAGTTCATGAGCACATCAAAGTTGTGGATTCCACGTTTGAATATCAAGTTAAAGCAGTCTAAACCTTTCAGTCAATCTGAATGTTCTGTTATGAAGTGCAGAAGCAAGCATTCTATTGCTAGTCTGTTCCAAATTGTTTTGCAGGCCATTTGTGTTATTTTCAGACTGCGCACATATTTTGTCTTTGACAGAGACGTGTGCATAGTCATGAAATTATTGAATGTTGTAATAAAAAGGAATTCAATTTTTTGTATATTAGGAAGAGAAAATCCTAGTCATTGTACGCATTTGACCTTGGAGACATGCTCCAAAACATAATTTGAATGCTCCCGAACTTAATTTTGTTGCTCTAAGCTGCTCCAAAATGGCTTTATTACTGATCCATGAGCTTTTTCGAAATGCTTGAACGTGCTTCCACCCCTGCTTATAATACCAGCCGTGCTTAGAATTGATGTTATGCATGCATCTTGTTCACTGTTTCAGCAGCACTGTAGCATTGGATTGTATCAAAGTTTCTAGCATTAGGGTCATGTGCAAATATGAAGGGTGTGTACATGGGCATCATGCACGTATGGAGCATAATTTTGTCTTAGCATTGTCACTTGAGTCTGTGGGACAAAAGTGATAAAGCACGTGAGGGAATGCTGTTCGTGTGCTTTCTTGGGGCTCTGGCAAATGGACATAATTTCAAAGTTTATCAAATGTAAGGGCTACTCAAGAAGAAAACAGTCTTTGTAGCACTACAAAATCTACACTAATTTTGTTCATATTTCATGTTAAACACCCAACACACTATGCCACACAAGTACCTGTAAGCACCGATTTCACCTGAGCAGCACTTCGGAGGTGGGAATTGACTGACTATCTCTTCATTACAATCAGGATTGCTATGTAGTTTTGGGGGGTCGGAGTTGGACGAGAAAGTTCACATGTGGCAGTCGACATTGGCAGCACGTGCAAAATTCCACAGAAACGAAAGCTTGTTTTTGGCGGGAGCTAAGTTCCAGGCGACGCTAAACCAGTCGTCATTTTTTTTCTTAAACACAATAGCACTAAAAGCCTCATTATCCAGAAAATTTGGCTTTGTCAGGGTCAACATATTTGTGAGTGGGAAATCGCTCGCATGCCTCTGGCAGGTGATGGTCGTGCATTGATGGTCATCGGCCGGTTTCATGTCTTAACAATTAACTTTAGCCAAGGGTTAAGAAATAAAACATTTGAAATAAGCCGGAGAGACCATTTATATACAGCTGACAGCCATCTGGCACACCACAGGCAATTTTTTTATTTTGCAAATAACTTATTAGTAATTTCACGGGCTTTCTTCAGAGATAAATGGAATGGAGATTTTAGAAGGTGCTCTCCAATTTCACAAATTTATTGTGTAAAGGCAATAGTTAGTAAATTAGAAAAACTATCTTAATTAGTGAAATAAAAAAAAAATTACCTGCGGTGCGCCAATTGGCTGGTAGCTGTATACAAATGGCAGGCGCTGCCAACTGTCATAAGCTATCATAATAGCTGTCGCGTCCTACCTTAAAAAAGGCAAAGCCGCGAGATCGAGCCCTATTCTTCAGTTTGCAATTTTTGTTTCTCTAATTCGTAGAAGTAGAGTGGATTCACTCTATAGAGGCGAAGTTCCTCATTTAGCTCCGAGTTAAAGTATATTGTACTTAAATTAATGCAAAATCGCTTAACAACTTCAGCGACAATATTTGCTTGTTTACAGGTATTAGCTATTTTGACAAATAAAAAAGATGGCCCTAGAAAAAAAAAAAAGTAAATTCGACTGTTCTGTGAAATCAAAGCGCGGGGCCACACATGAAGCGTATTGAAAAGCCCGCGCAAATAACTGCTAGAAAGCCATTTCGTACAAGAGGGGTGTGGTTATTTAACTTTCTCTCTGCATCGCACACGTGGTATCGCAGTTAACGTTTATGTTGCATGTCCTCGCTGACTGCATTTATAACGTTTATAGAGCTCACAGAATCACTGCATTCCCTCTTTGTATAGATAGATGCTAAAAGCATCCTCTTAGAAACAGGGTAGTAGTAAACCTCCATGGTAGTAGCTTTGCCGCCTAGCAGCAAAGTTGATCGTCATTTTTATTTCTTAAATAATTTATCTAATTCACGTGCACTATTTGCGACTTTTAAATCATAGGTTTAGGATATTATTTTGTGTGTATGCGTTCTGAATTCAAGCATTTTATAAATTACAAAAAAAACAGCTGATGTTTCCTGACATCTAGTGGAGAAACAATAAACCAAACGTACTCACCTGCCTGCCCCCTAGAAAGTGCGTGGCGAAGCTTAGTGATCTCGTTTTCTTTTCGTTCCGACGGGCGGATTTCAAGTTTTGCGGCCCAAGCCCAGCCTGTTTGCGAAACGCGAAGGGGTCCAACATTTCCGCGAAGTTCTTCCGATAGAGGTCTGTGCACTGTGCCAAGGAGACGACACATCTTCAGGAGTCGGGATCGTTTACGCGGCTTTTCTCGTTCTCTCGGTCCGACGGCGTGACTGGAGGTGCCATCAAAGCGGCAGTGTGCGTGTGTCTGTGCGTAGTCGAAAACAAAAGCAACGAAAACATGGCCGTGCCGTCCCGTTGGCGGAGGTGCCGAGGAGGTCAGAGCAGAGATGTTCCTTTGTGATCTGGGCCGACGCGAAATGACTTGAACGAACTTTGGTCGCGGGATGAGCCCGAGCTTCGTGCAGGACAGTTTCGTCGGTGATGTGGACCGTTGGGGTCGAAGATGTATTGGAATGCTGCAGCAAGGGAGCCGCCGTAGTGTTGAACGCGAGCTGAGGGAAGCCAGCGCTCGTCAAAGGCGATGTCCCTTCTTTTGCAGCAACTTCTGGCGTGGATCTGGTGGAAGTGAGGATTGTGTGAACCCGACAGCTGGTGGAAGTGGTTGAGTTCTCGTTTTCGCCGTACTGGGAGTGGCGCACAGGCTTCGCTTGTGTCAAACATCCTGTGTACGGTTCACGAATATTCTCAGTGTGGAGCGCGAGCGAAGGTGCGTAGCAGACGATGGCAGGTTCCTTCCTGATGCGCTCAGACGGCAGCTTGGTGTGAACGTACTTAGCTGGTGCGAATCGAACATGAGGGGCGATGTGCTGCCGCCCAAGCGGCAGGCAGTGGTCGATCGTTTGCGACGACGAATCGAGCTCTACCGCCGACACCACAACGTCGTACTCCCGCGCCAGGGGCAGGCCAATAGTGCCGTTTCTGAAGAACAGCGACAGGAAACGCTGTTGCTAAAGCAGCGCTACTTGGAGTCCAAGGCGAAAAAAGCTAAGAAGAGCGAGCACAAGACGCTGAAAGATGTATCTGGAGCGGCAGCCACATCGTCCGCAGATTCGCACAAGAACCTCCTCCAGGTAAGGTTTGGCCTCGTACGTTGCGAGTCACGGAAATTTTGTTTGATTTAGTAGTCCAACTATTGCTATTACATACATGTCATGTCAGTGAACTTGTTGATCCGTCACTCGTGGTCGAAGTAATAGTATCCAGGAACATTAACTTCTGCAGCATGAACAATTTTAAGCTTCGTGCGCCCCATTTTAACGACCCAATCTATCTGTGCTGCATTTTATTATTAACACATATCTACTGTGCTGGTGGTTTCAAGAGCCCTAGAATTTATCTAGATGGAATGAAGGCAGTGAGGTTAACGAGACAGTGGCTAGTTAGCTGCAGTGCACATGTGCCAGCCAATAAAAATCGTAAATTTGTTAAAATTATAATGTGCAGTTTTGCTATAACGTCTTTTGCACATTTTTGCAGAAGGCCAATAAGAGGACTGCAGGAAGCATGGAGGCATCCCTTGAGTCATCAACTGATGCTGGGCAGACGGATGAAAAGGACCATCGGCTTAGCAAAATGCCCCGCACAAGCAGCTCTTCAGATAAACAAGGACTCCAGCAGAAGCAGATGAGCCTAGACTCGCAGAAGATTCAAAACATCCCCGGATTTGAATGCATAAAGCAATCGTCCACTGGTCCTACTATGGCCCCCAAGTCTCCAGGGGCTGTAGGTGCTAACCACAATCCATCTTTAATATTGTGTAATGTTAAGAAAGAAAGAGATACTCTTGGGTATTGTGGACAAGCTAATGACTGTGCACGCTCCCAAGAGACCACCACTTCATCTGCAGCACCTCAGAGTGAAAACATAGATGCGGGAGAGAAGTTTCTTGATGTATTTCCAAATTTGGGGCTACCTGAAGATTCTTCTGAAGTTTGGGTTGACAACCCAGAGATATTGCGGCACCTCATTGATGACATCACAAATCCATCTGACCTAATGACAGATTTTAACTTTAACTACAGCATGGAAGGCATAAAAGACACTGAAAGCTTGGAAGCGCAGAAAAACGAATGTGCCGGTGCTGCTTCCATAAATGACAAGAAAAGCAGGCAGCAGCGTTTGTAGTGACAAGTCAAGCGTCCCAGCAGATGCTGGTATCGGCATTCGAGCAAAGATCTGCTAATACTATAGACAGCCTTGCAACGAATACGGCATGCTTGCCTCAGCAAAGCTTTTCTCCAAGCAATCCACGTTCCAGTCAGTTTTCCACATCAAACATGAGCAGTCTGGACTTCAAACTTTCAGAACCAAGTCCTGCAGCACAGACACTGAAGCAGATGGCCGAGCAGCACCAGCAGCACAAGCAAGGTCATGACAAACACTCCATGGGTTTGGGTGTTCCTCGTCCCAGCTTCTCCCCAGGGGACAATTTTGATGTTTCATTAGCGGCCTCTCGCAATGCAATTTTCAGCACATCTGAGAATTCGCTCAACCCTTCTAAGGTAATGCAGACGTCAGCCATGTTCCCAAATGTGGGCTTTGGGAGTCAAGCTCTGACAACAACAATTCAGTCCAATTTCCGGACTGATGGTGCAGTGAGACCAGGTAATACCTTGCCAGGAGTTGTGTTTGGCAAAGCTAACGGTGCTCAAAACCCATATGTGGTGCAGAACAATCCTGCTGATACAACTAGGCGCCAAGCTGTGTCTCAAATGCCCTTGCGGTTGCAGGAACAGCAGAAGTGTGCACCTAAAGGAGCACAGTACAGCAACAGCAGCACTGATGAAAAAACTGCATTTGTCAACAACTTCAAGGCAAGTTTAGCACAGTTCAATGAAGTGAACAGTGCCCCATCACCTCCCCTCGTCAAAAGCCCATCACAGTTCTCAAAACAAATGTCATCTCCCATGAGCTCACAAGCATCCATCATGATGGGGTCATCTAACCATGCTGCAATTCAGGTGAGTTACTTTTGTTCACTCATTTTGAATAGCCATGATTCTAAACGTTGCAGTGGACTAAAATTGTTTTTTTTTTCTTATGCAGGCAAATGCACTGCAGCAACAGCAGCCAGCTGTGAAAGACTCAAAGGACATTTCACCACTGAACATATCATCGAACCCATCTTATGCAGAAGCCCTAGCATTTTCAAGTGGGAGCACGCGAGGCATGAACCGAAGTAGTATTGGGCCAATAACTCATTTCCAGACACAACAGCAGCCGCAGCAGCAGCAGCAGCAGGCACAAATGCAGCAGCTCAGAGACAAGGCCAGCTTTGCCTCAGTGCAGTTCATGGAAGCTAACCAGCTTTCCCAGCCACCATCTTCATCTTCAGCAGACATCCAGAGCCACCAGCTTCAGTATAGCCAGAGCAAGAACTCTGTGGCTCCATCACGTCACCTGCAGCAATATGCAGCACGGGTCCAAAACTCAATGCCCTTGCAAGGGCGGCCACCACAGGGACCACCAAGGGCCACGCGGCCCACTGTGCAAACAGCAGGCGGCCAGCTGCCTGCTCACTCGCTACAGTTTGTGCAACGCATCATTGCAATGCAGCCAGCCAACCTAAACTCGATACAGTTCCAAAACCCTGTTTCAGTGAGTTTTAATGCTTCTAAAATGCCGCTACCCATCAGGGCTACTTCTCCACAGCAACTGTCGGGAGCTATGAGGCATCCTGTCTCTGCACCTGCAGTCAGTGCTGTTCAAAAGCCTTTGTACACAAATGCTGTCATGAGACCGCAGCACTCAGCAGACTATGCAGCACAACAGCGTGACTGGCAATGTGCCATGGGTCAAGGGCAGGCCATGCAGCAGCAACAGCAGCAGGTCTGCTTTCAGCCACAGACATCACAAGCACAGAATAGGGTTGGCTTTGGAACACTGTCTCAAGGTTCAGCGCCTCGACCCCCACCATTCCAGCCACCGCAGCTGAGCATGCAGCAGCAGCAAGCCATGACATCAACACTGCCACCACTGCCTCAGCTGCAGATTCCACCACGCAGCACAGCACCACAGACAAGCACTTTTTCACCTTCATTCACATCAAGCATCTCGGACTTCAACCTTGAGTTTTTGGAGAGCATCGAGAATAGTGACTCGGATCTGCTGAACTTTGACCCTGTCAACTCTAATTTTGGAATACTCGATGACGTGCTTGGAGGGAAGTGAAAGGTGCATCCAGCATCTTGAACATTGGCTCATGTTTTTACATAACGTACACTGCACATTTTGCATGTCTTTTGTAAACAACTCAGATGATATTACTTACTCAACATACTCTCAACCATGTGAGCATAACAGCACAGTGTGTTAACTGAAGGCATTGGTTTACACTTTGTTGAGCAAGAGTGTGCTCTTTTTTCAATATGAAAATAAGCAGCACCCTTGGGTTTTATTCCACTGGCACCCTTTTGTGTGCCACATGACTGCCTGTAAATAATGGGGTTTTTACTGTAGTATACTTATATATATGTACATCTATATATGTTATATATATACATATGTATACCTGTGTTTTTGTTTTATACATCGGAAACAAAAGTTGTTGCCAAATCTTGTAAGAGCTGCTGAGCTAGCCTTTACAGTCAATTATGCAATTTTCAAAATAAAAGTGAGGCTTGCCTTATCTTTACAGAAGACATTGAACTTTTGTGTGCCTTAATTACTTTGGTGGCATTCATTTTGCACCTTGACAATATTGCACGCATGGAAGTGTTGATCCTGATATCAGTGACAATGCCATGCTGATATCTGCACTGTAAATTTTCTCTTCAGGCTGTGCGCGATCATTCACTGCAGATCATGGATCAGGAATCAAGACTACTCTTGAAAATGTCCGCTTATGATAATTGGCGGAAGCTAAAACATTGAACTGCCACCTCACGTGCAACAACCCAAAATTGTTTGCTTTTTTTTTTTTTTTTTTTTTTTTCAGTCAGCCACATATGAGCGCCTCGGAGGTGCTCAAGCGCAGGTAAACCAAAAGCGGAAGTACACTGTCCGCAAACTTGTGCTCAAGTGGCTTAAAGAACTGGCAGCAATTGGCCAATTGGCACTGGCGATCGGGTAATATTATCCCACCTGTTACTGCACCCGCTCCTAATTAAGTTTCTCACGCTGCTGCAAACTACCTTGCGCAAAGCTACTCCATGTGTGTGTCATGCGTTCTGTGCACAAACATAGTATCGTAATGGCGCTGTCCGGAGTGGTAAATTGTAAACGGCGGATTTGGCATGCAGGAGTCATAAAGTCGCAACACACACACAAAAAAAAAAAAAAAAAAAAAAAACGCGAGGTTTCTCGATTATGCCAGAATAAGTTTGAAAACCATCGCCTCACTAACATCTCGTGCGTCCATTACATTGTCGAGTTGTTAGGCGCAGCAAAAAAAGTACGCTTTGGTACACCCGAAGTTGGGCGGCTCAAGAAAAAGCAAGACCCTCTCGCAGAAAATACCCCCCCCCCCCCCCCCCCCCCCAGCCAAGGGGCTCTCCAAAGCGGAGGAAGTTAGATGGCGACGCCTACAGCCCCCGTTTAAACACCATACACCCCAAAGTCCCCAAGTTCTGCGACCGCAAATGCAAATATTGCGGGGAGAAGGCAGGCCTGCACCACACGGTGTGGACCTGCCCACACAATCCTCCAGATGGCCCGAATGCAGTTCCAACAATTGAGGGGTGGGAGGCTGCCCTATCCAGCTCTGGATTAGTGGCCCAACGGGCCCGATCGTGACGCGCGCGCGGATAGCAGCGCAGCCGCTGGAGTCCCAGACTAGCCCCAACTACACATCCCCCTCCCTTATCTCTACTCAATAAAGTTTTTCACTCACTCACTGAGCGCATTAGACGCGCAGCAAGCATTGTGCTGACGCGGGATGCGCTGTTGCAACGACGAGGCGACTAATTTGCACTGCAAGCATTATTGTGTAACGTCATGTAGGAATCGTTGCACACCTTGCTGGAAGGAAAAGCACACTCATTGTCAGCTGCGAGGTCATTTTCGAGATCGATGGACTGTGCATGACACGGCACAGTAAAGCAGATCGAATTTGGCGCTGTATCATTGCAATATGTCAGCAGCGGACGTCCCATCTGGCCCGAGCTTCCTGCGCATCCCAACGCGCTCATTTCCGGCTTCTTATGAGAAAAAAGAAGTGCCCTACTACAACAGTGCTACAAGTTCGCACTGCAGGTTCGCTTCAAAAAAACTTTGACATCCTCTTGTTCACAACTTTGAGTTCTTTATTGGCGCTAACTACCGAATGCTTTAATTAAACAGATAATGAGAGAGTTAAAGTATATTATTACCTGTATAATTAGGTTTTTGCAGTAAAATTTCTCAGCCCAGGCAAAAAGTTCGTTACTGAATTTTTTTTTCTATATTGAACTTCCTATAAAAAATGCTTTAAACCCTTCGCTGGAGCATCCTGTGGAGAACTGCGCTCCCCTTTAACGCATACATCATGACAGTTTTCATGCAAAACCGAACAAGTAGGCTGTAACGCCAGTGTATCTGTACCACGGCATTAAAGGTTACAAGTGACAGCAATCGATTACTTTCTTGTAATCGTTCAATTATTTCTTTTCAGATGACCTAGCTGATCAACTGACCATTCTATAATAGGATACACCTTAAAAAACAGCAGTTAACTATGGGCAGCGGTACGCGGCGTGTACTCTGCTGAACAGTAAACAGAATCAGTTTTTATTACTTGACGATGTCGAAAAGCCAGAGACGTGAAATTCCCACGCTTTTAATTTGCTCTGGCGGTTAGCTTTTTATTTAGGTAACCAGAAAAACCTTAACAATGAACTACTTTCTGCCGCGGAGGAATTGTGTGCGTCGGCTACTGCGGACAAGTTGTATCCAACTATAATAGGTTACATTTCAGATGAAATGACTATAATTAAAAACGACTGCTGATTTTCTGTAACGTGTACAAGATGCCTGCAATATACCGACAAAGACTTATACACTTCTGTGGGCAGCAGTAGAAACTAACGCGTGCTAAAAGGTCTGGTGACAGCTCTGTAAATTTACAGCCGCTCTCCGAGTTTTTAATCGACAATGACTTTGATCATATATTAGCAAAAGTTGTGACATTGGCGACGCCAATATGTCTTCGTTTCGAGGGTTCCCCCACCTTTGCCCAACGCTCCATTTGCATATGTATTCGCGTCTGTTTTTTTATGAGGCACTTCAACTTCCTTACTGCATGCTCAGCACACATATTGGGTGCGACTTAAGTCACACCCAGTTCAGGAGGAATTAGGAGCACCGGCAAGCTGGAAATACCGCGCGCGCTGTAGCTGCTATCGACCAACTGACTCGCCGACACAGGCTGGCTCGAAGAGGACGTTCCTAAAACCTCGCAGATTACTCGCAAAGCTGCAATATTCTGCAAAGCTGAAACACAGCGACTTTTTAGGACAACAGATTGCAAGGAGCAGCTATCTGGCAGTAAACATAACTGACACACGCATTTCCATGGCGACTAGGTACATTATTCAATTGTACAAGAAACAGCACATCAAAGAAAAATAATAATCGTAATGATTGGTTCACAGGAAAGGAAAGGCGCAGTATCTGTCACACTTGTTCTGTGGACACCTGAAACGCGCAGTAAAAGATGGGAGGAAGGTGGGAGCGAAAGCAAAAAGAGAAAGGGGTGTCGTAGTGGCGGACTCCGGAGTAATTTAGACCACCTGGGGATCTGTGCACTAACATCGCACAGTGCACGGACGCATCTTCGTTTCGCCTCCATAGAAACGCAGCCGCCGGCGGTCAGGACGAACCCGGGTAGTACTCCAGCGCAGTAGTCGGGCATCTTGACCATTTCACCACCGCGGCGAGGCACGCACCAAATAAACACTACGACAAAAAAAAATACACCACCACTCTGAGCACGCAGATACCTGATAGCAACTTTCAGCGAGCTTGTATAAAAAATTTACTTTAGTATTTTTAGATTGCGACAGCAAACATGGAAAATAAGAGGGCATACTGATGTTGCTGACAATTTTAATTTCCAAACTTCGCTATGCTGCCTTTTTGCGTACATTATGCAAATTCAATTGCTAAAAACATACGTATGCTACTTGCCAACCTCGTCGGCAGCCAACTACAGCCTTACGTTTGGCCATATGTTTAGGTGCCGAGCACTGGGTTCGGACTAAATCCCTATCATTTGCCGATATGTGGCTGGCTCAAAGTACTCGGGCAACATCAAGGGCAGCCAACCATTGCCCTACTTTGGGCCAACTATTAACCAGCGTAATTGGCAGCCAACTAGGACCCACCATTGGGTCTGCATTGCCTGGCCGAGAATACCGGCTGCTGAGCTCTACCCGGTCGTTTACCGACCAATTTCAGTAGGGAACGTTACACCTATTATTTCCCGTCCCATATCTCTGCGTTGTCAACTTTATTAAAACCTTTTTATTTTTGTTAGCCTCCACGTTTGATCCAAATAGGTGAGTACCGGTAAGACGCAATTCTGTTATAGACTTTCCTCTCGAGCGATGCCATAATCATGATCTGCATGCATTTTCCAAATGCGCTCCATCCCAATCTTATTCTTCTAGTTATTTTCATTTCGTGGTCAGGAACTGATGTTACTATATCTGTCCTAAGTAGATATATTCGCCTTCCACTTCCAGTGCTTTGCTACCTATTGTAAATTCTGGTCCTTTCCGAGGCTGAGCATTACCTTAGTCCTCTGCATATTCATTTTAGGTCTACCTTTGTGCATTTCCTATCTAGGCCATTATTCATTATTTGCAATTGATCCCCCGAGTTACTTAGCAAGCAATGCATCAGCGACAGCTTAATCTGATCTGACAATAATCTTCAGGCGAGCCGCTGCGCCATGGCTCGGTCATAGAGTTCTCGCTCTATGGCTCGATGTTTGGTGTCGCCCTACGTAGGGCTTCCTGACATTACGTTTGGCAGGAGATGCCGATTCGGGTCTCTCCTTTCATATGGGAGGGTGATATCGGAATCAGCCTGTTGCATTCACGTTATCCCTAGGCCACGCAGGCATGTTCATACGGCTCGGTTAAAGCGAGGCTTTTCTATCGCGTCATCGCGAAAGTGGGAGTGAACAGAGAGAAAGAGGTGCCGTAGTAGAGGGCTGCGGACCACCGCGCGATAGAGGCTTTCGACTCATCGCAGTTTAGTGATCCAAAGTGCCCCCTAGAATTTTGTATTGTATGGTATGGAATTTTGTATGGTAGCTACGCAACCTTATAAAAATCGAATATTCTATTTTGCTTCGCGCAGTTAACCACGTTAGGTCTGTTAGGTTTCGGTTAGATGATGCATATTGTAACAAACTGGATTCCAAGCATACATGGCAGTAATTGAATTACAGTAATGAAATTACTGTAATTTAATTACGTTTTTAGTAATTTAAATGTAATGAATTACTTTTTCAGTTTGATAATTTAGTAATTTAATGAATTACTTTTTGGCAGTAATTTCGCAGCAAAAGTAATTAATTAAAATTACTTTTACTTAAATGTACCACTACTCCTTCAATAGACAACAAAGCAGGGTGCTGCAAAAGCAGGAACGACGTGCCACAAGCCAAAGCCAGCGTAACGGATCGGCAAAACAAGACAAAATGAGCAAAAAAGTGCGCCTGAGACCTCCTGTGTAGCAGTTCACAGAGCGCCTATCCCATGGCAACCTTTCTCCAAGCAGCAGGAAACAAGGCGTCAAAGGAATGCCGAAGGGACAGATGGTGCAAGAAGGCCGGAGTTGAAAACTAGTTGGAAGCGCGGCGTGTTCGGCTAGGGCACAGTGGTGCCTGGTTACGCTCATCACCACAGGGCGAGGGAGGGTTGGGGCGGGCAGAAGGGTCCATGCCGTGAGCCGCCGTGGCGTGAGCATTACTGAGTGCAAGGTGCCGAGGACGATTCTTGGGACTACGGAATCAATAAATAGCCTAGCTTCTTCGGGACCTTCAAATGGCGGAGACAACTCCGGGCCAGCAAGACGCTGGGTTCGCCGCTCATTTCACGACCGTTCGACCATGCTTCTGTTTTTGCTGTTTTTCGTTTTGCGGTTGCCTTATTTTTTCAACGTCAGGTGCTGTAGGAAAGAGGGAAGGAATAGTTCTCTGGGACGGAATTTGGCGGGACGATGAAATAATGTGCGTGCTTCGTGTCTGGAGAACAAGTTGTTTTGTTTAGTAGCTTTACTTAGTTTTTGCATGGATGAAAACTAGAAAGTAATTTAAAAATAATGAATTACTCAGTCGAAGTAATTGCAACATAATTTCATTACTTTTTAGGAGCAGTAATGAGTAATGTAATTTAATTACTTTTCTGCGATTTTGAGCAAGGTAATTAGTAATGTAATTTAATTCCTGTTCAAAAGTAATTTTGCCATGTATGATTCCAAGGGAAGGAAAGCGTAGCAGGGGGCGGCAGAAAGTTAGGTGGGCGGATGAGGGTAAGAAGTTCGCAAGGCACAGAACCGGGTTAAGTGTAGAAATATGGGAGAGGCCTTCGCCCTGCAGTGGGTATAGTCAGGCTGATGATGATGACTGTTCAAGAATGCCGCGGCAAACACTAAAATGATCGAGGTCCCCCAGTCAGTGGCTTCCACTGAGAGGAACCTCTCAGCAATCGAGACACGAAGCCTATAATGAAAGGATTCTCCCTTCTCATGCCAATGACAAAGGGCACTGTGTTGGCGACCGGTTTTTCGTTGTGCAGAAGGGAAAGGAAGAAACTGCCCAGCCTGGGGTGACATACGGACAAAGAATACGGTGGGCTGAGAATGTAGCCGAGGCCTACTTAGTATCCAGCGTAGAACCTCCCTCCCTCCTCCACTACCTCTTTCCTCTATAAGATAAAGTTGTTGCTCACTCCCCTCCCTGGCAGAGGACCAACTTTGAAAAATGACGCCATTGACTAGAGGGCTTCCTTTGAGGGCTATTTGCAATGCCACTGCCTTCTTGACCAGTGACCGATAATAATTCCTTGTGGAGAGCCCTAATACAGTGGTACGCGGCGTATTGATTGATTGATTGATTGATTGATTGATTGATTGATTGATTGATTGAAAACTTTATTGAGTACATGGGAATTCTCAGAGTTGTGGGTGGTCCGCCTATTCCGGTAGCACAATGGCCTGCCCTGCAGCGTGGGCCCTGCGAAACAGTCCTCGTAGTTGGTCGGGGTCTCCGCTGTGTGGAATGGCCTCTCACTGGTCCAAATTGGGATTAGGAAGTTTATGGATAAAGGGAATTAATTGGCGTGCCCACACCATGAGAAAAGCCGTAGCTATTTCTCCACAGTGTGTGCACTCTGGTGCGTAAAGTGCGAGGTACTGTTTGTAGCCGGCGGAGAGTGTGTTCCGCTTTATCTAGAGTTTTGTGAGGTGTGGGAGTATGTCTGTCTGGCCTGTCTATAGGCCTGCAGGTGTTCAGCAAAGGTGATTATGGGCTGTGTAATAAGCTCCTTTCCTTCGTCAGCTAAAGAGGAATCCCGGTGTAAGAGAGCTCAGGCGTGCCGGTGGGTGGCGTCATTCCCTCCCGTGTGTTCCGTGTGTCCCGGAAACCATATGATTGAAGCATGATTAGGAGGGTGTTTTGCTAATAGTGTCAGAAATGATTGATAGATTAGTATGTATTACTCCGCTGAACAGAAGACAAAATCTGTTGATATTTTGCTAAACACAGCCCACATCCATCGAAAGTCTTGAGCCTTAATTTGGTGTGATCGTTAGCTTTTTCTTTAGGTAACAACAAAAACCCTAACAGCGGACGTCGTCCTGTCACGGATTGACTGTGTTGCGAGGAAACGGCCATGCGCAGCGGTTCTGCCTTACAAAAACAGAGACGAGTAAAAGCGCATGCGTAGTACAGTGTTCGCATTAGGTACAATCCAGATGGGGGAGATGTGGCGAAGAGTGGCTGTTCCTGGCCCTACGGGACTGGTCACTAGCCAGCCACAAAATTTTCATCTGTTGTAGGCCATCACTGCACCCGCCACCGCTTAGGTGGACGACGGCTGTTGCGGCGCACATCTTCCTCTCCTTTTTCTTTCACTTTCTCTCTTGCACGAGGCAGCGGGGGTGGCTCAGCTATTTCGATGGAGGCGAAACGAAGAGGCGTCCGTGTGCTGTGCGATGTCAGTGCACGTTAAAGATCCCCAGGTGGTCGAAATTACTCCGTAGCCTTCCAATACGGCTCCTTATTCTCTCTTTCCACTTTCACTCCCACCTTCCTCCCTTCCCTCATGGCGCGGTTGCGGTGTCCACAGAAAACAAGTGAGACAGTTACCGCGCTTTTCCCTTCCTATAAATAAATCAATCAGCTACTGAGCCATTAGCAGGCCCATGCATTTTCTTTTCCTTCTTCCTACGGCCACAACAACAATCCGGATGGCAATTTTCTTACACGATTCAGATGTCCCTAGAAGTAGTGTGACAGATACTGCGTCTTTCCTTACCTCTGAACCAATTATTATTATTATTATGGCACTATGTAAATGCACTCGGTTGAACTGAAACTAAATTTGCCTGTCTGATACCCGCGGATATATTTATTACCCAAGCGTACACTGATGACACGTCGTAAAATAACTCGTCAGGCAACGAAAATACCAGGCTTGTGAGTTTGTAGTCGCCTCCACGCGACAGCGTTCATGAACCCGGTTTAGGCGTTTCACGCGCTACCAGACCTTAGGGACAAGGGTCTGTGCAAACACTGTGGGGCGATAGGTACCCTCGACCACATAATTTGGGAGTGCCCACAATCTACAGGGATAGAACAAAATATTAAAAGAAGAGAAGCCTGGGATACCCTGCTGCGAAGCGCGGACCCTGCGATCCAGCACCGCACCGGAAAAGGCCGCAATGAACCAAGGGCTACTTGCTACCCTCTAATCCGCGGGCGCACGACTCCCCGCCTTCCCCGGCACGCGTGCCAGGGGTGGGGAAGAGGACGCTCATTTCCGATGGAAATAAAAGTTGTGCAACCAACCAACCAGGCCCGTGAGTGCGGCACAATGCAAAACAATGTCATCCACAATAGCGCGGTGGTTGCGTGCCTTTTGTACTAGGGTGCCTCTTTTGAAAGACGCTGTATCTTCAATAATGCCGATATTTGGGCTTGTTGGTTCATACTTCCAAGCTGTGTGTGTCCCCTCGTTCTCAGTCCCTCGTCTTGTGTGCGCTACAGCTTGGGCGCAGTATCTGTCACACATTCTGTGGACACCTGAACCGCGCTGTAAATGAAGGTGTGAGTGAAAGTGGATAGAGAGGAGGTGCCGTAGTGGAGGGCTAGGGAGTAATTTCGACCACATATAAGTCAGCAGCGCATTTCAGCGGGTTCTCGCATCACTTCTGCGCATGCGCCGTAACCATGGCAACCTGCTGCACTTAGTCTAGGTGGTGTTGCACTGACTCGCAGGTCTTGTGGCTGTAGGAAGAAGGAAAAGAAAATGCACGGGCCTGCTACTGGCTCTGTAGCTGAGCGCAACCGGTCCTTTGACTGGTCCCCTGTTTTTGGGCGCAATAAAAGAGTTCGCCACCACCACCCACCTCAGCTAATAATTAATAATAATTAGTTCACAGGAAAGGAAAGGCGCAGTATCGGTCACACTTGCTCTGTGGACACCTGAAACGCGCTGTAAGGAAAAAGAAGGAAGGTGGGAGTGAAAGTGGAAAGGGGAGGTGGAGGACTGCGGAGTAATTTCGACCACCTGGGGATCTTTAACATCGTTTCGCCTCCACCGAAACGCAGCCGCCGTAGTCGGGTTCGAACCCGGAAACTCCGCCCCGCCGGGGTGGTGCAGTGGTAAGACGCCCGACTACTGTGCCGGAGTACCCGGGGCGAAACGAAGAGGCGTCCGTGTGCTGTGCGATGTCAGCGCACGTTAAAGATCTCCAGGTGGTCGAAATTACTTCGTAGCCCTCCACTACGGCTCCTCTTTATCTCTTTCCACTTTCACTCCCATCTTCCTCCCTTCCCTTACGGCGCGGTTGAGGTGTCCACAGAAAACAAGTGAGAGTTACCGCGCCTTTCCCTTCCTATAAATCAATCAATCGAACCCGGAAACTCCGGCACAGTAGTCGGGCGTCTTACCACTCACTGCACCACCCCTCAGGGCCCACCACCTTGATTGATTGCTTCACTGGAAGGGAAAGGCGCGGTAACTGTCTCACTTATTTTCTGTGGACACCTCAACCGCGCTGTAGACGTAGAAGTAAAGTGGAAAGAAAGAGGAGCCGCAGTGGAGGGCTACGGAGTAATTTCAACCACCTGGGGATCTAACATGCGCTGACATCGCACAGCACACGGACGCCTCATCGTTTCGCCTCCATCGAAACGCAGCCGCCGAGGTCGGGTTCGAACCCGGGAATTCCGGACAGTAGTCGGGCGTCTTACCACTGTGCCACCCCGGCGGGGCGGGCCCACCACCTCCGCTGCCTCGTGCGGACAGAATTATTAATTGGTTCACTGGAAGGGAAAGGCGCTGTAACTGTCTCACTCGTTTTCTGTGGACACCTGAACCGCGCCGTGAGGGAAGGGAGGAAGGTGGGAGTTAAAGTGGAAAGAGAGAAAGAGGAGCCGTAGTGGGGGGCTACGGAGTAATTTCGACCACCTGGGGATCTTTAACGTGCGCTGACATCGCACAGCACACGGACGCCACTTCGTTTCGCCTCCATCGAAAGGCAGCCGCCGAGGTCGGGTTCGAACCCGGGAATTCCGGACAGTAGTCGGGCGTCTTACCACTGTGCCACCCCGGCGGGGCTCGTGCGGACAGAAGAAAGTAGAGAAGAAAAAGAAGAGGGAGAGAAAGACGCGCGCCGCAGCAGCCGTCGTCCACCACCTAAGCGGTGGGGGGTGCAATGACGGCTTAGAACAGATGAAAATTTGGTGGCAGGCTAGACCCTGACGCAAGCGGCGTTGACCTACCAGTCCAAGCCCCGTAGGGCCAGGAACAGCCACCCTTCACCACCGCGCGCCATAGCCTTGCCGGTCAGTCCAAGCCCCGTAGAGCCGGGAACAGTCATCCTTCACCACCGCCCCGCCGGGGTGGCGCAGTGGTTACGGAGCTTGACTACTGTTCCCAAGGGTGCGGGATCGAATCCCGTCCTCGGCGGCTGTTTCGATGGAGGCGAAATGGAGTGGCATCTGTGTGCTGTGCGATGTCAGCGCACGTTAAAGAACCCCAGGTAGTCGAGATTTCCGGAGTCCTCCACTACGGCGTCTCTCATAGCCTGAGTTGCTTTGGGACGTTAAACCCTACAAACCAAATCAAACAACCTTCATCACCGCGCGCCGTAGCCTTGCCGGTCTTCGCGCAGCGCCGCGCATGACGTCATCACTTAACTATGCGCCTCAGCAAGAATGAAGCACGGAGACATAAGCGTGCCCCGCCGGGGTGGTGCAGTGGTAAGACGCCCGACTACTGTGCCGGAGTTCCCGGGTTCGAACCCGACCACGGCGGCTGCGTTTCGATGGAGGCGAAACGAAGTGGTGTCCGTGTGCTGTGCGATGTCAGCGCAGGTTAAAGATCCCCAGGTGGTCGAAATTACTCCGTAGCCCTCCACTACGGCTCCCCTTTCTTTCTATCCACTTTCACTCCCACCTTCATCCCTTCCCTTACGGCGCGGTTCAGGTGTCCACAGAGCAAGTGTGACAGATACTGCGCCTTTCCCTTCCTATGAACCAACAAACCAAACAAACAAAACCATAAGCGCGTGTCGGAGACGCCCGAGGTACATGAAGAACATCTCGCCAAGCGACGGCGTGAAAAGGCGGAACGCAGTTGCGAGTGGCTGGGATTGAAGCCACGTCGCGGGTACGACAGTCTTGACAGTGGAATTGTCATTGTTGGCTGCGGCTACGTCTATGGAACAGAATAACAGGACGCGCATTCCGCCTCGTAGCCCTCGTAGCTTTTGCTGTGTATAGCCTGACATTGCTCGCAGTCAGCCACTGGCAACCATTTCTTTTTGCTACAATATCCGCACATCTTATTGCAGCATTGGCTAATTCTACGCGTTTTTCCAGAGCGTCAGCTACACTATACTCTGGGTGTAACTTCGGATTTCACTTAGCCAAGTCCAAAGACCTTGAGTTGACATGGTGCGCCTTCCGTTCCCCTCCAAAATACAGGCGGCTTTGCTTAGTCACGGACACGGTGTAAGAATGTGGTCACGGAACAGCGTGCAGCAGCAGGCCATTTTGACAGGATTGTGTTTGTTGTATCTCTATTAAACCATATTTTTTGCTGCATTAATCAAGCGGCCATGCTTCCAGACCGTACGCACTGTATATGCTTCACAGAGACGATCGTGATGATTTTATTGGCGATGGCGTTAGATACGAATCATACTTTGTAACATGGTTTGGCAAACACAATTTCATTGTCAGTGAAGCAGTTTGACCTGGTCCTCCACAAGAACACTTTGAAATACAAGATCTGTGCAACTATATTCGATTGTTTTTCTTATCGGTTTCTTATCTTTTTTCTCAACACACTGCCTGTTCGCGTCCACGCTTTTCTCTCTTAGCAATGACATAGACCTCCGTTGATTCCTAATGACGCTGTCGTCTTGCCGGCTGTTCTGTCATCGCACATGACGACGCTCTTAGTCACACAACCAGGATGGCCCCGGACTACTCTACTAACCTAAGCAGAGCCGGCCACAACAGAAAGTAGTCAAGTGCGCCTAGCAGTGAACGCAAAGTGGGGTGTGTGCGTGTGTGAAAAACTTTATTCGGAGGAAGCTTGAGGTAGCCGGGGCAACCTTACGCAAACACTAGGTGGGCTCCTCATTACAGGAGCCCATTGGCGACCGCCGCGGCTCGGGCTCGGTGGACCAGGGCCTACTGGCTTGCCAAGTCGGAGCAGCCGAGCAGGGCTGCCTCCCAGTCCTCCCGGGTGGGGTTGGGTTTGGGGGCGAGGTTCAGGGTTGACTGGCATGCCCACACCATGTGGAAGATGTCCGAAGACCTCCGCACAGTGCGGGCATTTTCCTGTACAGGCAGGATCAAAGTGTTTTAAAACTGCCGGGCACAGTAGCGTTTTGGTGTAAAGGCGGAGTGTGCGTTCCTCCATCTTTGTGAGGCCCTTACAAGATAGGATAAATTACATGGCCGAATTGAAATAATTCAGTAATTTCTCGAAAAGTGAGAGCCGGATTGGGTTCGGGATCCGTATCATAAGGGTCTGAAGGCGTTGCCTGGAAAGTGAGAGCGCGGACGACGGCGTCTGCTGTTTCATTGCCTTCGAGGCCCATGTGAGCTGGAGCCCATACAATCGTTCTAGCTAGACGCGGGGGCCCCGAGGTAGTCACTGTTTCGAAGGATGCGGTGCGCAAATTAAGAGAGGAATGTACCCCCTGTTTAATATTTCCGCAGGCCCCTCTCGAGTCGGTGACGATGACTCGCGAGTCCTTGTCTACGGCGGCTAACGCGATGGCAACTTCTTCCGCAAGTGTTATGTCTTGAGCTCGGAACGTTAGGCCATTCACCGTGATTTTTTGATGGACGACTGCGGCTCTATACCACCCCCATTATGAGGGCCGGAGGCGTCCACGTAAATATTCCGTGTTTGTTCCCATAGTGAGGGGGGGGGGGGGGGGGGGGGGGGGGGGGCGAGCTCCCTTCTGGCCCCGGCGCCGCAGCAGCCTTTTCGCTTCGCTTCTGAACCGGTTTCGCACATGCAGAACCCTCCCCCCACCGCCTTTCTTCCCCCAATATGCGTCGCAGTCTTTCCTCTCCTCCCTGCACTACGCAGTATGTTCTGATCACCAGACTGCAAACAACCCCGCCAGGGCGGTGCAGTGGTAAGACTCCCGACTACTGTGCCGGAGTACACGGGTTCGAACCCGACCTCGGCGGCTGCGTTTCGATGGAGGCGAAACGAAGAGACGTCCGTGTGCTGTGCGATGTCAGCGCACGTTAAAGATCCCCCAGGTGGTCGAAATTACTCCGTAGCCCTCCACTATGGCTCCTCTTTCCACTTTCACTCCCACCTTCCTCCCACCCCTTACGGCGTGGTTGCGGTGTCCACAGAAAACAAGTGAGACAGTTACCGCGCCTTTCCCTTCCTATAAACAAAATCAGACTGCAAACACGTGCAGGCTCTCCGTTACGGAGCCGTGTTAATTTCTCCTGTCACCCGTCCACACTCGGAAAGGTCAAATCGGCTTCAGACGTCGGGTTTTTGGGAGAATGCAGGTAGTAGTACTGCAGCACTAAAACCTACCGACCGACCGACAAAAACGTAAAAGAAGTGGTACTGCGCCTTCCTTTGCATCGGAGTACCCTGGTTTGGACCCGACGTACGATGGAGGCGAAACGCAAAGGCGTCCGCGTGTTGCGAGATGTCTTACACATTTAAAATCCCCAGGTGATCGAAATTAGTCCGTATTCATCCACTATGGCACTATTTTCTTTTCACTCCAATCTTCCTCGTTCCTTATGGCGCGGTACAGGTGTCTACCAACAATTGTTAGATACTGCGCTTAAATTTACGATCTTTAACAGGTAGCGTTCCTATGTCTAGCGTTATGCATACTTGTTTCTAAGACTTTGAGCCACTGGAAAGTTCTCATTTGGCAAGAACACCGATAATGTTTGAGCCTGTTGCATCGATTACAGTGTACTAGAACATCGATCTTGTAAAACGTTCGCAGCGCGAAAAACAAAAAATGAGGACAATGAGAAACTCGACAGGACGAATGCTACACTTCCCACTAAATTTTATTCGGAAAAAGCGAAGCTTAAGTACAGCGTTATTATCGCCACGCGGTAGTCGTGTTTTTCCAAAAAAGGCGATTTCATTATCATGAACGAACAATCGCGGGGTGCTGACACGTTAATCTCCCGCTTTTCTGATATGATACTCCTCAACAATCTCTCTCAATCTGATCATTTCCGCGCCCAAGAAGGTCAGTTTTTCGAAAATTGGGTTAACACTTACCTCTGCAGTGAATGGCAGGATTACTGCTTTTTCTGTGTTTGACCTGATCGTAGCATAGTAGTGCTCCTCAGCTCTCTTTAAAACAGCGTCCTGTTTGACGAACGCACACTATTACAAGTGAGTGGAATACTGCAAACTACCTTGGTAGTGCACCGGGTGAACCAGAGTTGATCTTTGATACTACTATACGGATTTGGTTTTTCACCATCATTGGACAAATTTCGGAGAGCTTGCTTGGCACAGAGAATAGCACGTTTACATTGCATCTTTGTGAATGTACTGAATTATTTTAGTCAGCCTCTGATCTTGATTTTGACTTATCTGAAGAAAAGCAGGACATGCGCAAACGCTGATTGCATTTCAACACGTTGAGGCATTTGATGGGAATGTTTTTCCGACGTGGAACTAAGGCAATTCGTGGCAACTGCTCGCTTGACTACCTTCGAATTGAGCACTGCTGTAGGGGAGTGCCTTTTGTGACCTAGGATTGTGCATCCAACTAGAGATGTGCACGGACAGAAATTTTGAGCCCGAACCCGGCCCGGGCCCGTCGCTATAGACCCGAGCCCGGCCCACCGATAAGATTTAAAGCCCGAGCCCGGCTCGTCATTCTGTAATTACAGTTGAAGCTATACGTTCGATAGGCGACAGCATGGCGCGAATCTTAAAACGGATACGTAAGCGGCCCCTCATGCTCGGTCACTGATGGCTACCAAATGCCTGTTCGCGGCGAGGTGGCGGGGAGGAAAGCGGGTCGATGTGGGAAAATGCTGTGCATTCTAGACACTTATCGCACTATGACCGTATTCGCGCTTTCGCAAAGGTTGCATGTATTTGTGACCGTGGTGTCTGGCCCGGCCCGGCCCGACCGAGACAAATATGCCTTAGCCCGGACCAGAGCCCGGCTGGCGGGCCGGGTACGGGCTTTCCGGCCGGCCCGAGCCCGTGCACAGCTCTACATCCAACATATTTGCCCTTCCAAAAATAAAACTCTTAGATCAAGGAACTGTATGCTGTTTTCATGCGGGAGTTTCATGTGCGACCATTTTGAATGAAGCAAGAATGCCAGCAACATCTTCGTCAATAGATAAAGTACATGACTTGTCCATTATCACTAGATAGTTGTCCACATATCTAAAAATGCATAGGTTAGAAAGCAACTTTAACTAATGCTTGTCAATGCGCTAAAGATGTCAGACAGGACGGGTTCTACACACGACCCAATGCAAATTCTTGCTTTTTGTGTGTAAAACTGGTGATTCAAATTAATGGCAGTTAATGGTAGATAAAACTAACAAGGCTAAAAAACGGTCGCTGCTTACACCCAACATATTTTGAAAAGGCATCTCTCCCAACTCATCACTGACCGAACAGTTTTAAACAAATCTTTGTGCGGTATGAAGTATTACAGACCTTTCATGTCAATGGAGAATCTTGTGGTGGCCAATGTGGTCATGCCAGAGCTCATTTGAAGGTAGTCAAACAAGCAATTGCCATGAATTGCCTCAATTCCGTATTGGAAAAATCATGTTCCCATCAAATGTCCCAGAGTGTTAAAATACAAAACACATAATTTGCTCATGTCCAGCTTGGTACCTTGTCAGCAGCTGAAAAGAACCTGCTACAAAAGAAAAAGATCAGTAAAAAGCATAGTAGCTCAATCTTAAGCTGCAAGAAAATACAATGTAAACATGCTCTTCTCCACGCCAAGCAAGCTCTCGAAAATTTGTCCAACGATGGTGATAAAACAAAAACTGTACAGTAGTATCAAACACCAACTCTGGTTCACCCAATGCATTACCAAAGTAGTTTACAGTATTCCACTCGAGTTTACATTGGTAGAACAGGATGCTGTGTTAATCAGAGAGCCAAGGAGCACTACGATCAGGTCAAAGATGGCAAAAATAGTGATCTTGCCATTCACTGCAGAGACTAATGTAACCCCACTTTTCAATAAACTAAGGTCGTAAGTTTCTTGGGCATGGAGGAGTCAGACTGAAAGAAAGGTTCCTGAGGCATATCACATTAGAAAAGCGGAAGGTCAATGCGTGTGCAGCACTTGTCCTGTCATGTGCGTTTCCTGTTGTCCTCGTTTTTTCGTGCTGCGAACATTTTACAATGTTCCCATTTGAGGGCCAGTTCCTTTACAAGAGAAAGCTTCGCAGGCCTAGTTGAGCCAAGGTCATCAGCAGCTAGCTAGCTTTTGGCCTTCAAGCAAAGGAGTCAGACATGTGACTTGCCGCAGCTGCCTGTCAGCTGTGGCAACGTGATGTACCATGTGACTCGCCGTTCATCTAGCAGTCATCGTTGAAACAATCTTACCGACGACAAGCATTGATCATCCAGCTGACATTGCCAGACATGCTAAGGATTTAGCTAGCGGTAGGAAATGTAAAATGCCAAGCTAGCGGAAAAGACTGACAAACAGGAACATCGACTGGCTCAACGGCGGTTGAGGAATGCCGAAAGGTGGCAGCGAAAAAGCCATTGCTGCTTCATTGTTGAAAAGGATGTGCATAACTAAGCATAACAAAGCTTTCACTTACATAACCGGGCGCAAACAACACAAGCAACGATTCGTGAACCAATGCTCATTTCTCCCAGCAAAGGAGTAAAAGAGTTCAGTTTATTTTAAACAACACTAAAACACTGTACAACTGGCTTATTTACAATGCATAAAATCCAGCGGAAGAAAAACAAAACTGTACAATCTTCTGTCACTGCAAATCGCCTCACTTGCTGCAAAACCCGAACAGCCTAGCCAATTGAAATGCCAAATGTGAAATTCATTCCTATTAATATTACAAGCAAATGTTAACACAAACCATTTGCAAGCACTCAGTGCTAACAGCATGTTTTTTTTCCTCTGCTTGGAAAAATTAGGAACAGGGAGCCAACGAAAATATATGTAGTTGGGGCACAGCCCACGCAAATAGCTTGATTCTGGCTACAGAGTGCAAATAAAGAATTAAATTTAAAATGGTGGACATGAAACTAGCGGAATGCAAGGTAAACAATTAAAAAAAAATGAGCAATGAGTATGTACACCAGAGGACAATGTTATTATACAGGTGCAATCTGCAGGTCTCCGGGTCCTGTGACACTGTCAAGGCTAACTATCCTTGCCGTACTTGGGCCTGTAGCGCATTGAATAGCGGCTCCCATTCTCCTTTACCTCCAGCTTTCCCGTCGCCCATTCGGCAGAGTCCCCAGTGGCCCCGCCGAAGTCCAAGTCGCGTTTCCAGCGCTCGACGTACCCATCTCCCCTACCTTCGCAATGGGGCGTCAGAATGGGCCGCCTCAGGTTGGAGTGTGAGCGCCCCCTAGTGTAGCCATCGCTTCCGACGTAGCAGAGGCTGCGCACCTCGTGCAAGGGCGACACTGGAGAGCTACCGCGGCGGTCCTCCAGCACGCCGTTGGGTGCCTTGGCCTTCTTCGGAATCCTGTAGCCACTCAGCGACGACGCGCGAGTCGGTGACAAGGCCTCGGGAAGCAACACGTTGCACGCAATAGTGTCGCGCCTCTCGGGCTTCTTGGGCACATTCTCGTCTGACGATGCGTGCTTCCCGTAGCTCTCTCCGGCACTCTCCACGCCCTGCCGGCTCTCCGCAGATTCGCGCGAGCCAGCCTCTTGGGGGCCGTCCTCCTGCCTCTGTGCAGTGCTGCTTCGTGTACAGCGGCCCTCGTCACTGGGTTCTTCAGGAAATTCACAGATGGCGGCCAAGCTGCACGGCTGCAGCATCTCGAGAGCCTCCTCGTATCCGGCTGCAGACCGTTTCCGCAGACGTCGACCTCGGCTCGTAACTTCGGCACTAATCTCGTCTGTGGTTGTCTGGTTCTCCGAAACTTCCTTCATCGCCTTCGCGGCGAGCTCAACCTTTCCTTCGGTGTGACGCGTAATGCGACTGGAATTTCTATTTTCCTGCCCGAGGAAATCATCCTTCTTTGCTTTTCTTGACGCAGCTTTGCCAACGTTATCACTGCCTTCCACAACTGATTCTGTTCGTCGACTTCTACTACCGATCCTATCTCGTTCTGAAGATTCACCTTTTGCTTCGTATTTCAAGGTACACTTCCTGTCATCAAGTGGCTCAATTTTGACTTCCAGTCGTCTACCCCTGGTACAAAGCTTGCCAGATGCAAGTTCCTGATTTGCATCAAGCTGACTGTCTACTCCGCATGCTTTTAACACCTCCTTGGCAGGTTCAACTTTTGTATCACACTTGCGATTCCTGCTTGAGCTTCTACTTCTGTTGTCCACAGACCCTTCTTTCTTGGTTTCGCTCCTCAGCACACACACTGAAATCTCTTCCACTTCAGCCTTACGTTCATGCCTTCGGCTACGATAAGCCACCTTGCAGTCAAGTTCTGCTGCTTCATCTTGCTGCCTTTTCCCTTGCGGCAAACTCTGCAGGCCATCGTCTGAAACATGAAATTTTTGACTCCGTGTCGAAGTCTTGCCTCCTACATCTCCTAGTTCACCTTCCTTCACTTCAACCTTGGATGAAGCTTTCAGTACGCTGTCAGCTACTTCCGACCTCAGACAGCGTGTTGGTGTCCTGTTCCCTGCATCTCCAACTTCATCTTTCTTTTCAACTGATGGGAGCCCTTTCACTAACTCGTCTGCTTCAGATTTTCGGGTCCTGCTTGGTGTCCTGTTGCCAAGGTCACCTGCTTCATCTTTCTTAGCTTCACTTTTTGATGCATTCTTAATTGACTCGACAGATTCAAGTCTCCTGCTCCTTGTTTGTGCTTTGCATTCAGCTTCATCTTGCTCTGCTCTTCTCTCATCCTTGGGGGCACCCTTAAAAGCTTCAGCTGTCCGACTTCGAGTGGGCATTCTACTTTCAGTGTCACTGTGGTCTTCCTTTTTGTGTTCGCTCTTCGGCAAGCCTTTTGAAGTATCGTCTGCAGTTTCGAGCTTCTGACTTCGGCTAGCTCTTGGTTGTTCTTCGTTAGTTCTATCCTTGCACAAATCTATTACTTCTTTTATTGGCTCTCCACACTGCTCCTCACTCTTTTTGGGCAATTGCTCACTCGGTGTTTCTAATACAGCTCCTGCATTATGCACTGGCCTGACAGTCACTTGATCAGCAGTACTGTCTGCTTTGCCAGCAGCCACTGTTCCAGAGTCTGCAGTGCTTCGGCTGTCCTCATCTTGAGCAACACAGCCTTCGGACTCCCCAGCCCCACCCATCATCGACAATCTCCGTGACCGAAGCCCATTGACGTACTGTTTGGCGTAAGGGTTCGGGAGCCTAGTTGGCGTGCTAGGTGGTTTCTTAATCAGGCCATAGAGGTTAGGTACCTCTCGACCTTCGAGTGCCTCCAACAGAAGCCGCAGGCATGGCTTGGGGCCTGACGGATCGTACGAAGCCAGCCGGTCGTAGATATGCTCACTCTGGCCAGCAAGAATAATGGCTTCCCGCTCGCGCTCATTCAGTCTGGGTCCCCCTGGCTTCAGCATTGCCACCTGGCGTTTAAAGATGTCCTCCCTGACCTTGAGAAGTGACTTGGCAATTTTTTCCCGCCTGGATACCATGTAGCAGAGGTTTCGCACCTGGCAAATGAAGAAAGACAGGAAGGTTTAAATGCAGAGAAGCACGCCACAACCTCAGTGTCCCTAAAAGGAAACAGCCTGAAATTCCAGGTCTGTACTTGGGCTCACAAATATGCGACAATTCAACAACTTCAGAAAATGAATACCGGCGAAGATAAAAACACTAATGATTCAACTTCTATTATAGCATGGCAACAAAACATGAGCATGTCCCTTCTATTTTGCCAATTCTTTGTTGACAGCTTTATTCCACGCATTTCTGGCATGCAAATTAACCTTTCACACCCTTGCACCCAGACAAACGGCACTGGTTTATTAATGCGAAAGCATTACTTCGCTATGTTCACAGATTTCTGTCCGCTTACCGCATCCGCAGAATCATGTCCGCAGCAGTTGTAACTGAGAAGTGGTAGAGGTTAATGAGTGGTGTCAATCGATAGAGGATGACGTAATGTTGGGTCCAAAAAAGAATTAGGCCAATAAGTTAATTAGGTAATTAATTAGAGGCAAAACATGTAAAAGTAAAGGCAAAAATGGCTTCATACTAAAATAATTAACAAAGTCACTCAATTAGGGTGATGCCAAAATGTACCAAATACTAAATAGTTAATTAAACCAGTCAATTAGGGTGAAGTCAAGGATGTGACGTAACGTAACTGGAAGTAGCCGAAAAAGGGCACAGGAAGGGATTGGCGCCCAATTTGAAAGTACCAAGGACTAAAATGGGTAAACAAGAAGTGAATTAAGCAACTAAAAGCAACCAACAGCAGCATCCATGCTTTTGCAAAAGAGCACTGCAGAATCTGCAGTGCTCTTTTTTTCCCTCACCTAGGAGTGCCCCCAGCAGTAGCTCGCACGCGAAGAATGATTGGGGGAGGCGACGCGCCACTTGCAGGGGCACGGAGTGTGACTGAATACAGTCAAACCTCGATGTGGTGAAAAGGGATATTACGAGTTATCACCTGTATCAAGCTCTTCATAAATATTGTTAATAAACGTGTATAAGTTCTACTTCATATAATGAAGACGATTCACCCCGAAATACGAAAGCGCTATACCGAACTACAGAGCCAAGGGGTGCTCGCTCGGATGGTAGGCAGCAGGCTTCTTCAAAGTACATAAGTGACTGGCGGTGGTGTGGTGAGCATTCACGAGAAAGATAGTGCTTTATAGAGTACATATCTCGCATTCACCAGCAGTGCCGCAGAAGAACCAGCAGCATGGATGGTTGTTAAACCTGCTCTCGGAAACATTTCATGCATTTCAAACCTGCCTATAGCACCGTGAATCGTAACAGCCCTGTAGCCATCATGCGTCCATATCGGCTGTTATGAGTGGTGAAAACCGCAAAGCTTGCACAATGTTGGCGCACATTAAAGATCCCCAGGTGGTCAAAATTATTTCGTAGCCCTCCACTATGTCACCTTTTTACTGTTTCTTCTTTCACTCCCACCTTCCTCCTTTGCGTTACGGCACAGTTTATGAGTCCACCAAGCCGTGTGAGATACTGCACTTCTTTAATACAAACCAATTTCCCTTTGATCTCTTTGACACACTTTCGTCCACATTACATGGCTGTGATGAGCAAATGCTACCCTAGCTGCCACTTGCCCTGCCGCCGGATGATGTTGTTGTGCGGGGAAGTCAAACATCAGGATTTAGCGGTTTCCAGAATCTCCGCGGGCGTCTTAAAATGTCGATAAAACTCGGGAGAAGGTATTCTTATTTCTCTAGCAGTGATCGCACAAGTCTCTGCCCCTTTAGTGACAAAATCGTGCTGCTTCTGCATGCGTCTCATTATTACAAATTTCGGCTACAACAATCTATTTTACAATTTCTTACTTGTTCGCTATAACGAGGTTTGACCATATATCAAATGTTTCGTTTACGAGAGTTCGATAAACATGTTCATAGTGCTATGCTTTTACGCGAGGTTTTCAAGGGTATTTTCTGAATGTTCAGTATATGCGGGATCGACTTAGCATTGGCCTCTATGTGAGCTTTTGTAATTTGCATTCGTATGTGCAGTGCCACTATCTGCAGTGCTTGACGCCTGTAGTACCTCTTTTCTGTACATGACGCTAGCCGAGCTTTTTTTTCAGCGCTGGCCAACAAAGTTATTGAAGGCAAAAAAAAGAAAAAAAAAAAAGATGTGTAGCTTTTGAGGGAATATGCAAGTAGATGAAACAACTACTTGAATGCATCTTAAAGGCAATACGGGGTGCTCCACGAGTGTCCCACTACATATTCATCGCTTATCTGACAGCAAATTTCAGTATTTAATCACACTCCTAATAAACCATTACTCATTCGAAAAATTACAGTAAAACGCCCATGCAAGTCTATGGCATTGAATGCTAGTTCACTCGGCTGCAACTAACTCGGTTTGCACCAGTTTATTCGGATAAGCTCTCGACTGGGTGATATAAGCTCGATCACAATGAAGATTGATTGTCTAAACAGCTACCTCAAGTATGAACTGCATGGTGCACTGTTTCCTATGCACCTATACAAGTGCTCGCAACAGCTGGCATGAAGCCAAACGCAGAACCCTATTGCCAAATAGTATAGGCATCAATTTTTGTTTTTCCTTCTTTCCGATTTTCACTCATCAGCCAGCAGCTGAGCACAGTTGTGCACTGTTGCAGTATCAGGAGGAGCCTTGCTGTTCGCGCTTCCCTCGCTTTCACCTCATACTTCTGGTATAAAGTAATTGTGACGCTCGCCGAGTGCTGTTCATATTCTGCACGATGGGGCCTTGCCGCTTGCAGAGATCTGCTTCTGTTCCCTGAGTTACGGATTCCGTCGAATTTACAGAACTTGAAACATTTTTTCAATGCTATCAAAAGTGTACACGTACTAAAGCGTCCGATGAAATTGTGATAACACTGTCATTACCAAGAGGTTTTGGTTTCAAAAGTAGACGCAGCAATCATTCAGGTTTTTACCAAACAAAACTTACCGAGATGCAAATGGTTTTTGGCAGCTTCTCAGGCCATATTCCAGAATTTAACTTTAAATAATTTGGGCATTTTTTCTAGCTGCCTGAAAGCCAAGTAATGGGGCCCCATGTGCCTGGGGCGAATTCTGGGAACTACTGGATGCAGCACCTTGGTGGGTCACTGCTTTTTGCACCCAGAAATCGGTCAAAAAATTAGATCGATTTTTTTTTTTCATTTTTTCGATCGCGAGATGTTTCCGTACCTATCTGCGGATCTGGGTGGAAAAATACCACCTGGTTGTACGAATAGCTTTCTAAAGTTGCGACTTGGCCCTTAAGATAAAGGTCGAATCACGCATGCCGAGCTTCGATCGCCTGCAGATCGAGAAATATGTGCTCCGCCGGCTTCGTTCAGGTCTCGTCCGAAAGATCACATCCATATTTCCGTTTGCGACATGAACGAAGAAAACATTGGCTTCCTTCACCGGTTTATAGATGCAAGCCCTTGAAGCAAGGAAAAAGAAAGAACAGAACTGCACAAAACATGTGCTGCTTGTTGGCTCTGAAAGCATGTGACAAATATGCAACTTTAGCTTGGCTGCTGGCATTGACTGCTAGCAGCATGGCACCATTTTGAGATGGACCCACAGTTATGCCTTGTCGGCCTAGCGCCATTCCTAACGGCCATGGCGTAAAACATGAAATGTTTGGATTCTCACATCGTTGCTAGCTTAAAAAAAGATGAAGAAAGGTAGAGGTAAGAGGCACAGGGAACGTGGTATATCTGCAATCATCGGCAACGCGCAGATGCTCCGCATTGGTTCGATAAAGGTGTAGCCTGTGGTGCCCGTCATAGAGCGAGAAGCATGCATAATCTCCTAAAGGCGATTCCTGTGGGCAGTGTAATTGTGGCAGTGCAGATTATGAAGTGATGCCTAATCAATTTCCATGGCTGTGACAGACTGCGCCTGTCGGTAAAGTTAGTTATGCAGCGGTCGCAACTTGAAATCGTAAGGCTTTATGAACTACAATGAAAGGCTATGCGGCTAAGACGAACCTGCACCTTGTGCTTCGCGAGCTAGCTCAACCAGATGAGACTGCATGCCACTGCTACCGATGCAAATAAAAAACGTAAATGTCAGATATATGGATGTTGGGCACTCGAGATATGTAGTTCGGCAACATGTGAAAAATAGAGAAATGTGATCCGAGACCAACTAAGGTGATCCTCGCAGATTAGTTCTGTAATGAACCACTTCCTCCCACATATAGGTACTAGCAGCCATTTGACGGGCCATTTCAAAACTTTGTCTCGCTAAGTAGCAATCACTGCAGTGCTAATGCAAGCATTAGGCCTCATGGACCAACTGCAGTGCTACTTAAGTGGAAGAGTTGGCAATAAACCATAGCAGACATTTTTTGCCACAAAGTTTAAATATGCAATCCAGGCACTAATATTCATTGGTGTTGCTTCGGTTCTTTGGTATAAAAAAAATCTACACTCCTTTTGTGCAGCACCTAAACAGTCTATAACATTGGCCAGGGCCAATGTGTCAACAGCAAATAGAATCCACTACAGTAAAATCTCGGTGATACTAATTCACAAAATTCCCGGGCCGGAGTGCACTGTGTACAATGTGCAAAATTTCGGATGTTCCGAACACTCTCCCGTGCCACTACGAATGATGCGAACACGCAAACTGCAACCACAGCCTTGAGCACTATGCACCGCCTGTACATCTATTACTCCGCAATCGCCAGTCGTGCTCTACGCATCAGGAGCACTTTGTGTTGACATGTGGCCCGCACGCTGCTAATGTCGCAATCGTCTGTTGTGCTCACACGCTGCAAAGTTTTCACTGCCGACATTGCGAACGCAGCATCTGGCGGCAGCAGGCGCACATGGACCGCACATCGTTGGCTCCACAATTGCTAGTCATACTGTATGCACCACGATAGTTGGCAGCGCAGTGTCGCTTGCACGTTGCCATCTCCTGTCGTGCTGTATGCGTCGCGAGAGGTATGCGGAGGCAGCTGGACCGCAAATCACCGGCATTGTTACCGTCTGTTGTGCTTACCACTCCGCGAAAAGTGTGCGGCGGTGCGCGGCCCACAAATAACCCGCGTCGCAACCGTCAGTCGCGATACTGTGTACTAAGTAGTAATCGGGGGTGTGCGGTGAGCACGCAAGGCCCACACATTGTAGATTCGCAATAGCTATAGTCGCGCTGTACGCACTACCACAAGCAGTCTGCGGTGCCACGCCGCCATCTCCTGTCATGCTGTACGTGCCGCAAGAAGTCCGCGAAGGTACACGGCCCACACGTCGCCGACGTCGCTCTCCTGTCGCGCTCTGTGCACCGCGAGTGGAAAGCTGGGACCGTGCGGCCGTAATAAACCTTATCGGCCGGAAACAAATCTAAGCGACTGCCTTTCCCATGCTCTACATACTTCTTTTTGTTTGTTTTGACGATGTGAATGTGGATGATATGAATTTTTTCGCGACCTTGTGAGGTTCGCATCACCAAGGTTCTACTGTATAACACATCTAACTGTACAGGGTTGGCATAGCTTTACACACATTCGAGGAATACCAGTAAACACAGCAACTGACAGCAACTGAGAGCAATTTCACAGTCCTGTCCGAGTGTCCGCACCACTACACGTTTCAGTTGTTATTCAAGCATGCACAAAGCACGCGCAGGCACCAAGACACAGAAATTAGCCCTGTATACATGAACTCGACAGAGTCATGTCGATAAGCCTGTCGGGTATAAAACCAATTGTCGGGTTCATATACACGCAGTCGGGTCGAGTAAAATAGGCGGCGGAGTGGGTAGCGTTAACTCGCTTTACCCGCTTGTCTAGAAGCATGTAGACGCTGCCGAGTCACGGAGTCGAGTTATGGGGAACTCTGGGATCAAAAAGCCTCCGGAGCAGCAAGGAGTGTCAGCAAAGTGTAATGTTTTTTAGCCCCCCAACAACGATAAAAAACAATAATCGAAGCTCTCGACAATAAAAGGCAACGGAATCAAATACGAGTAAGAAACTTGCACAATAACTTCGAATCTCGATGCTACGCGCCGCTGCGATACTTACTCGCTAGAAAGCGAGTTCATGTAGACACCAACCGGGTCGAGCAATAGTGACCTCGCTTACTCGCCGCTGACTTGGCCCGGTGCTGTCGAGTCCATCTATACAGGGCTATTGCCTTGGCCAGAAAGCAATACGAACAGCATGCACATGCTGTCATAACCTAGACATGTGCATTTAGGCCCAGATCTTTTTTAATCACAGCGCATATATCACCTGGTCATAAAATTTGGGCCCGCTGATATACCAATTACTGCATTCTACGACTTAGTACCACCAAGGTACCATCTATGTAGAATGGTGAGGAGAAAGCCAAAGCTGCAAGCAGGCGGCAGCAAAAGCAAGTTCTCGTGCACACGCTGCTGACAATTATTTAATGTTAGCGGGAGGTTGAGTTAAAGCCAAGTAGAAGGGACACTCAGTTTAGCCTATAGTGGACGACAAGAAGCCTATAGGATGCAAGTCACTGTGGCATTCAGCGAAAGCAAGTACCTGCACGGTGCAATCGTCCATTTTAAAACTGGAGGTGCTACACCATTGACATTCACCAGGTGTTTTATACAGGAATTATGCAAGTTTAGTGCCAAAAATATAATTGCAGCTTACTGTACCACACCCTTTCCCTAAAGTTACTGAAGAGGTTACTAGAAGGGTTACATCACAATGACTCAAGCTGACATTTTAAATCTGCATCCTCTGCAGCCCAGCTACTGCTGTGATTGGTATTACCGAGGAAAAAGTCGAGTGAATTTTTTTCGCCTTCTCTTCCCACTCACATGAAAAGCAAAAGTCATCAAAGTTTATATGCGTATGCAAGTTCCTGACGAGGAATGTGGATGAGGCGTCTGATGCCAGTTTGCAGCATCTATACGAGTAAGCATTTGCTGTAAGTTACATACTACTGAGAGAAAACTAAAAGCCCCCAAATTAGAACCAAACAATCCTGAAAAGACCACAGCCCAAAAGAGACATGCGCAAAAGCTTTAGCAATGTGCATATATAATAAAGAGTAAGCAAAGCCAGAACACCAATAAAGAACAAAAGCGATCCAGCAGTCAGGCAGGCTAAAAGTGCGAGAACAGCAACGAAAAGCCACAAAGTACCAGAAACAAGGCAAAAGAAAGCCAGCTAGAAGCATGAAGTTTATTGCAAAAAGAAAAAAGGAGGGCCAGAAGAAGGATGTGTCAGAGCAGGCATCGTGCCAAAATGCAAAAGGGTTCCGATCATAATAGTCTACAGTACCCTTTCCAGATCTTGTCTCAGATGAACAAACATTTTGACACGTGAATAAATGCTGTTCGCTTGCAGTTTGTCCAGGCGATCCGTTTCCTCTTTCAATGGTGCCAAAAGGGGCTTGTCGTGGTTTGCCTGTTAGAAGAGACAAAATGCAGATTTCAGACAAGAGTTGGCCACTTCCTGTCACATGCAACTCCATTTTTTCGACATGGGCAGCAGCCAAAAATTGTTTCACATTCGACGTAATGAGAGGAGCACAGAGGTACAGAAACATCTACTCATCAGAAGAAAAAGAAAAGGAAGAAAAAAGATGCGGCACTCTATGCCAACGCCAAAAGTCAGTTTGCGCAGGAAATGCTCAGTTAGTAGTAAAATCTCGCACCCTGGAATATTTTACGAAATGGTTTGTGAACTGAGGCGAACTACAAAAGCCTACAGTACCCTTTCCAGATCTTGTCTCAGATGAACAAACCTTTTGACACATGAATAAACCACATTAGACATTTTTGCCACAAAGATCTATGCAAGCCAGACACTAGTATTCATTCATAAAGTATTCATAAAGGGTTCGGAAAGCGCAGGTTCATTTTATGTAACAAGTGCAAAATCATGCATGTTTATCTGGAGCACTGTTTGGAAATTTAGCTGCAATTTTTGCCTACGAATTCTGAGGGAACGGTAAGACCCGCCAATTTTGGATATTCATTTGCTTTTACTTTCAATGGCAATGAGTGGTACATAAAACTCAGAGTGGAATAGATTAAAAACTCAATTTTGTAGCAGCATTTAGCAGAATTTGCCATTTGGTGCTGTGGCCACAGCAGATTTTGCAAAAACTGGCAAGTTGAACTGCAGTAGTAGACAGGCGCATGAACAATTGCAGCGTCATTTCATGATACAGACGATTAATGCAGCTGATGCGGGAGAGTATGTGTTAGCACCAGTGTTCCCCTAGACGAAGCAACACAGCCAGCACAGTGCAAGTGAGCAGGTGGTGTGATCCAGTCCATCAATTACCATGTGACATGCCATACCCCACCCTCCTCAACACCAGTAGCTTCCCAAACTCTCTGTCAACCACGCTTTCCTCCCCCTCAAAGTGGAGAGGCGGACTTCGTCTCTCCACTTTTCCAAGCGAGGCTTCAGACTGAAAGACAAGAGTTTTTCTCCAACATGGGGGCTCTGATACCTACACACGAAAAGTAAAAGCTCCGGAGACAACAACATAGCCCCAGGAGACATCTACATAGGCTAAGGAGAAGCACCGATTGTGCTGGAGCATGCAGTGCTGTCAGCTACGTTGATCCCTGAAATCCTAGCTGCGTCATTACTCTCACAGTGGCTTGTGTTTTATATCATGAATGCTTCAGTTCAATTTCAATTACAAAAGCAGCACCGGTAATGTTGGTGTAGCAAGTGCTATCAAGGTCAAATGCTGCAACAGCTTCGCTACTTCAGCTTGGTGTCGTCAAGAAATTTTCCAACATCTAGAACTCATTGCATGGAGTTTTGTTACATCCAGGCTTAACTGCATGTATGTATTAAGAAAGAACAAAGGAAAATGCACTAAACGCACCTTGCGTTTCAGCTTCCAGTAGTTGAAGACAAAGTCAACAACCAATGGGTCTGCCGACACAGCTTCTGCCGTCTCCTTTAGGCTTACATGCTTGTAGAACTCAGCCTCAATAGCTTGAATTCTGGAAGCAGTCACAAAGAGAGTGCTCAGGTAGACACACTCAAGCACAATCATACAAATACCATCATAAGCCACAATTTACGGCGCGCATTGTTCCATCAACCTATAAGCCTGCACTAACGTTTTCATAAAAAAATTTACCGATATCATCAACGCCAAGTGCCACCTTTTCCAGGCTCATCAACTGCTTTCCATTTGTTTTTTCGCTACGCTTACAGCAGAAGTCAGGAAACGGCGCAGTTTAGCCTTTGGCACACGTGAAGGCCAGTGGCCCAGATCACAAACTTGGAACCTGGTAGCTCTCTCTGGCACTTCACAAAAATTATTGCAATTAAAAAGTACCTGTGAGTGTATCCAAATAAGTAATAAGATTACATAACTCCAGCACTGCGATCTATTCTGCAATCTGTTTTAGTTTTTGAACAAATAACATTTCAACGCTGCCCTAATAATATACCAGGTGATTCAGGAAAGCCAGCCACTCATTTTTAGAAATGGACTTATTGAGGTACGGAGATCGTTTCTGCAGCCCCATAATGCCAGTGTTGGTGGACACCAGTAAATAAGGTCAATGACTCGATGTAAGCTAGTGAGTTATAATCTAACTAGTGCAACCAAGAGTTAATTTTCATTATTTTGGCACCAAAAAATGACACAATGTGAGGAGTGAGCCTCTGCAGTGGTAAGTGCTAAGGAGTGTTCTAAGCCTATCCTGGCACTCAAAAATGGCACATGTGAGAGCGTCTGTTTACACTGTTTGCATTTGTTTTCTTTCTTGCGTACATATCTTTTCACCACAAGAAAAATGCCTAGTATTCAGTTTCTAACATATTTATTATTATAAACTGCAAGTTTTTTCGCTAGGGCCACTTTTGAAGAGCACTGAAGCCAAGTGGTAGTCAGCTGCTTTGTCATTCGGATCGTTTTAACTGCGTGTCATCCATGTTACCCATCCCTAATCTTAAAAAGAACAGTTACGAGGTGGATGGAGAAGATAAAATTTAGTGGCAACCAATTTGTGAGGGAAGCCACATGCGAGATGTCATATCGAGATCTTTTCCTAGGGGAGCACCATAATGGCGTGAGTAGCCAACTGCTGATCTAAATGTATTAAAGCTTTTCAGGTTTAGCGATTGGAGGAAAAGGAAAATAAATGCATGACTCCATATTCGGTAATAACCTTGAAGCTTAGTCATAAAAAGTAAAAAGTCAGTCCTGTGGAGTACGGTAATATCTATCACCAGAGCACATTCGCATGCGCGGACCAGCGGAATGAAAAGACGCCCTCGCCACGGAGTGCACTGACACACACACACTAGTGTATACTACAGCAAAACATTAGGGACAGATTTGGAGAGCGTTCTTTTTTTTTTTTTTTTTCCTCCATGGTTTGACAGCTGCCCGGCCTTTTGGGCCAATGTTTCCGTGACAGGACGCAGAGTACCAATAAATAAATTTACTATCTATAACTACTGTGTAATTCCTTGTGTGTTTCATTTTTTATTTTTGTAATTAGCATATAATTTTACAATACACGAAATTGATCTACAAAGCAGTGTTGTCCTGCTGTTGTTTGTTGCATTTACTGCATGGGCCTATGTCTAGCCAAGAAGGCTAATGGCCAGATGGTTCACATGCATGATTTTAGCCATTATTAAGAATTAATTAATTTGACTTACATGCATGTCTTTAGCTATTATTGTGAAATAAATTAATTTGACTGATTGAAAACAGTGAACTGCTCCCATTGTCCTAAAGTACTTGTTGAAGTCGACACAGCGAATACTGCCCATTGTGGTGCTGTTGCTTACTACAGTAGTCAGGATGAAGCCAAAGAATGGGATTTTGAAGATGTTTTCAGCCGCCCCAAGCATATTTTGAGAAATTTTTCTCGACCCCCTTGATAAGAAGCACTATACGAAGGCAGAGATCTGCAGGTTTTTAGACGATAAGGAATGATGGAAAAAAAATTCGTATCACTATGCGCTATGTCACCAAGAAAAGTGTGTGCAGGCCATTAGCTACTAGACGACGCTTAGCCTAGCCACGAAACGTTCCACTTGTATACCGAAACTGCAGTGCAGAACTAGAATGTTTCGCAAACCTATGCTTGCATTTCATGAATGCAAACACTTGATGAGTGAGGGTCGATTCCAGGCACTACCTAGTTTTATTGAGTTGTGCCAGTACTGTTGCTATTAAGGTGCCCAGCAGCTCACTAATTCAACCCATTAATACACGCAGTGAAACCACAATCACACTAAGGCAGATGCCGTACTTGGCCAGCCGGGCGCTCTCTTTCTCTTCGCTGGTGATCTCCATCTCGCGCTGGTGGTGGCCATCCCGGGAGGCGGGGCTTGCCTTCTTGTCCGAGTCGTCCGACGACGCCTCCTTTCGGTGCACCTCTTTCTTCTTGCTGTGCTTAGGGCAGTACGACTGCAGAGCAGATAGGCACATGACTAACTAAGCTGCACTGGAGGAAACACACTGGCCAACTTGTTGAAAAGATCTTACACAGTCGACCCCAGATAAATCAAACTCAAAAGCTGTCATGGCACGCACACACGAATGTGCGGTTTTTTTTTTTTTTTTTTTTTGTAGTAGAACATTATGCATGTATGAAAGAGTTAGCAAACACCAGGCACTTCCAAATATTTAAAATTTTGAATGTCAACACGTTGTATTTTAATAAAATACGTTCATTATTCAGTTCATTGATAGAGAAATGAATTTAATTTAAATTACATATGACATAAAAAAGAAGTAATTATCTGAAGATCGAGTTTTTTATCCCCTGTTTATAGGGTCGACTGATCAAATCTGAAAGCTGCTAGCCTTGAATTTTGTGCAAAATTCCGTAAGCAGCCAACCGCCTGCTTTGAATAATCACAACGTAAAGGTGCGCAGTTTTTCATTATTTGATCCTTGTACAGTGTATTGCATACTTAATGCCAAAATGCACTAGCTGGCAGTACCATGAAGACAAAACTGTCCACCATACCTTTGCCACCTGGCAAGTGTCAAAATGGAGAGAGGGAAAAGGAGACTCGGACTTTCAAAATGTCCTGAATGCGCTCCTTATTAATACATAAGCGGAGTAAGAAAAGTAGCGTGCTTTCGCATCGCCTCTGCATCAGACAAATTGATCGCCCTTGTGGGGATTCACAATCCCCTTCCTCCATTATAACGCCCGCGCGTAATTAACACGCGTGATTATGCGCGCTGGCAGAGAGGTTGGCGGAGGAGAGGGCATGCTGGCCACCCCCTGCCGCCTCCCGGGCCTGCGGCGACGCTGCCGCGGACTTCCCTCTTTTCTTCCGGCGTAACCAAGAGACCTCCTCTCCCGTTCCGTGTCGAGGAACGCGACTGTAGCAACTCGCTCGGGGTTCTTCGGGGAATGGGCGCGCACGCGCGCAGTTCATGATTCCCGCCGAGGAGACCTCCGCCGTCACCGAGAATCGCCCATTGACCGTAGGCACTTACCGCAACGGGATGTGAGCGAGAAGCCGTGTCAGGTGAGAAGACTCTTCCTCTCACCTCCTTGGCGCGCCTCCCCATTAGGTGGTTTTTATTTCACCCCCGTACGCGGCGTTCGCTCGCTACACGGTGGTTGTTCTTGATTGCTATTCCCTTGCCGTGTACTCGAGCACAATAAACTATGTTCGAGTATGTAACTCTGTGTTTGTCCCCCCTGGCCCGAACCCGCCGCAGTGGCGATTTCTCGCACCGCAGGTTGGGGGTCACAGCTCCGTCTGCTAGGGCTGGCACGTCGGGGCTAGAAGGTGACTGTAGCGTCTAGCCCCCCCGTGGCGCATTCTTACGAGAATGAACCCAGTCAGTTCAGTTCAGTCGTTCAGTCGTGTCCGACTCTTCGTGACCCTATGGACCATTTCACGCCACGCTTTCCGGTCTCTCACTATCTTCCTAACATCACATAACTTCATCGGCAGTGCCTCGAGGATGCCATCTAACCATCGCGTTCGCTGCCTACCCCTTCTCCGGCGACCCTCAACCTTTCCCAACATCAAATCTTTCTCCAGCGACTCCTCTCTTCTCATCAGATGACCAAAGTAGCTGAGTTTTAACTTTAGAATTTGACCCTCCAATGAGCAGTCAGGGTTTATGGTCGACAATATCGACTGATTTGATCTTCTGGCAGTCCAAGGAACTCTCAAGAGTCTTCGCCAGCACCACAATTCGAACGCGTCAATTCTTCGGCGGTCAGCCTTTTTCACAGTCCAATGAACCCCCATACCCTCAATTTCTTTTTCTAGCATAAGCTTAGCCACACAATTTTGGTCAAGTGTTATACGGTCGAACCTGGACAATTCGAATTTTGATTATGTAGAACTCGCGAAATATCGAAATATATATCGAACGACTGGTGAAACTGAGTTCGATATACGTCGCAGCTTTCCTATACTTTTATATGAGATTTTCAAGGGGATATTCCGTGAGTTATATATAACCAAAATTCGATATATCCGGGTTTGACTGTATATCGAACTCCAAAAGGACAGTGAAATAGTAGTTTGATATTTCGATGTATAAAAACATGCCAACTGATGAGCTCATCCGTAACCCAGAAACGTGAATATAGTGTACCCATGCTAGTGCCATGCTTTCTGCAGCAATGAGCCTGAATACTGCACGTGCGCACACTGAGCGTCATCTCGCGTCAGGCGTCATAAAAAGGGACAAACTAGGTGCACCTCCAAGTACTGCACTGTGTATGCAATTGCACACTCCAAATATTTCGTAGAAACCAATCAGAGTGTTAGAGCTGATGCTGCTCATACCTAGCATCTCGCGCTGCCTGGCACAGTGCCCTTGGTGTTCACATCCAAGCTGAAGAGGACGGTGCTTTGGGAAAAGCCACTACTGAACATACGAGATCTAATTCTGTTACTAGTAAACTATAGACAATACTAACTCGGTAAAAATAGGCTACAGTTTATTTCTTCATCTCCCTCAGCAGCGAAACAGAGCACGCGAGAGCTGACGCAAGCCTTGGGCCAGTAAGGCTGGCTTTAGCGCAGAACAACCAATGCACAGAATGTTAACTTCTCCGTATGACAGCAGTGTCGCGTTGAAAACGAGCACACCAAACCAAAGACCACTTTCAAGCAGGCACACGATGTTCCACTGACTGCACAGCCAACACAGCTCCGCGCGCAACAAATATTTGTGGAGTTTCACATTCCGAAGCGACTCAGGCTATGAGAGACGCCGTAGTGCAAGACTCGGGAATTTTTGACCACCTGGTGTTCTTTAACATACACTGACATCGCACAGCACACGGGCACCTTGCTTTCTGCCTCCATCAAAAAGCGGCTGCCGCGGCCAGCATTTTGTGCCGCATCCTTGGGCACAGCAGTCGAGCAACCTAACACTGCACCACTGCTGCGGGGGGTGAGAAATGGTCATGCGGGTGCTATTAGGACAGAAATACCTTGAAGTGGCACTGCACACAGTTCATTATATTGAATGTTCTGCTAAACAGGAGTTCGATAAACGCGAATACTCCTTTTATATTTTACATGGAAGCTTGAAGGGAATCTGAGTGCAACATAAACAATAATTCGGTACACCCTGGATCGACGGTATTTCACAATGCTTGTAGCTCATGCATCTTTTACGTGAGCACAACAGTAGGCATAACCATGACAGGAGGGTCCTTCACTAAACCAAAACAGCCTGTCTGCCTATTTCAGTCTGCGAGCTTTGGCACCCAAGCATGGGGACGACGGCTATAGGCTGCACATTTGCTAGTGATAATTTTCCCCTATTTTTTAGAAGCCATCACAGAGTATGAAGTGCAATGCGTGCTACCCTTGTCCTCGTGTAAGTCAGTAAACCGAAACAGCATGCTCATCACAAAAATTTTGCAGTTTGTGCAATGAAGCCTCCCTACAATCTTTCTTTTCTTTCCTTACTTTTCTTTCTTTTGGAGAGGAGGAGGGGGGAGCCTGAATATTTAAGGTTTAACAACGAACTATAGTAACTTTTACTTGTCAATTTCATCTGATGGACTTCATTTAATTACCTATTTAGCGTGGCTGTATGTCACATGTAAGAGGCCAAATACAGAGGCTTTTTGCGAAAGCAAAGACGACGGCGATAAGGATTACATGGACCAACGAAGGATTAAGAAGATGAAGAACAAGTAGTCGGCGACATGGCAAGCGCTGATTGGTGAATAGAAGACGATGAAGACGACGATAAGGACATGTATCAACGTGGAGGTTATAAAACGGCACGATATGGAGAGGCAAGGGGGGGAAGCCAGAGAAGCGGAGGCTCAGGGAGGTGAGGGACGCCTTGGCTGGGAGTGAGCAACGCCGGCTGCTGTACCGGTGGCCTCATGTTCTACGGCACTGCACCGTAGACTCCCTGCTGTTCTCGAACCGGTTCCAGGGATTGAGCGACTACTCAGCCACCTGCTACATCCAGGGGCACCTCTAAAGCTCGCACCGTCCACCTGTACCGCCCAGGTGGTTCCCCTCAACGCCACCGCGAACGCCAACGTTGCTTCAGCCCATGCTTCAACGGGAGGTTGTCCATTGCGGCCAACAAGACCAGCTCATTGCAAGCCAAACGCCACCTCAACAGCGACGCCATTGCCTGGACCCACGAAACGCGTCGCCCGCTTCGAACTGTGAGCTCGACAGCATCGCATCTATCATTAGCCTTTTAGGTTGTGTTAGTTTTTTAATAATTTTGTTTGCATGCTAGCGTCGGTGTGTGTGTATTAAATGTGCGTCCTTTGGGCACGGCTGGCGTCTAGTTCATGCTTTCGGCCTGAGCGTTCTCCGGAGATCTGTGACGCTGTAATGTGCTTTTTTACGAAGCTTTATACTGAACAGACGTTTTACTTGATTCAATATTCGAAGCCAGTTTTTCTCTATTCCGTTTGCATTACAAATTTGCACCACATATTCGTATGTATACATTTCACTCTTGTTCCCTCAAAACTGGCATCTGAAATTGCGAAGTTGGCCTGTATGCGAAAATGACCTATTTGCAGAGTGAATAGTAGTGCCTTGAGCTGATGTCCGTTCCTGGCAGGCTGAGTGAAGTTCCAAAAAATCGGCGGCACAACAAATAATTCAAACTACACACTGCCTGCCCACCTAACTGACACTGGTGGCTGACTGATTTTCATGACAGGGAAATTCGGAACTACAGGATCCCTGGCAGTGAAGTTTGATTTTAGCCAACCAGCTGCATGCGAGTACAAAGGCAGGAAGGGACGCCTTTTCATCACCCTCACCTTCAATCTTTTTACCTCCTTCTACTGGTCTTGTGGATGCACTGTTATACGTTTTTGCTTTGAATTACGCACACCACTATGTCACCATGTGAAGAGTGACGAGAGTGGGGTGCACACATCATGCTAGATTTTTTCTGTCAAAAATAAATAAACAAATGGCTAAAAGAACTCACCTTGAGCTTAACCTCGTCATCAGGGTTGTCATCAAAGACTGCTTTCATTTCAAGGCTGTTCTCAAACGCACAGGTGACGTGGTAAGCCCGCTTGCAAGCCTTCACCTGTAACGAGCATTGAACCTCTCCTTTTGGATACTCATTCCCATACGTACACTTTACTATACTTGCTTAACCACTAACCTTAATTTGAGCCTCCATTATCTAACACATACTCCTTAGCTTACAGTAGTAGTAAGCTACCATATTACGCACAAGCCCACTCGACATAAAGCCTCTCCTTAACCAAGCTGTGCAACATGCCTGTAAGGCCCAGAACTGGTGTGCGCATCTAGGTCTAGCGTGTGTGTCCAAGGGTACCTGCAAGTTCATTTCCTATCTAAACAAGCTGCCTGAGCTGGTAGCTCCTGCCAACTCGGCCATGTTGTGCGATCTCATGACATCACACAGTCCTTCCCATTCCTTTTATGTGGTACAGCTGGCAAATACTTTTGTGACCTAATTTCTCTACGCCTCGAGTAACCGCATAATTTTTATTTAATTTTGCAGCTACAGAAATCGTCCAAGGCTTGTGCAAGCCAGTGGCAGACACAAATGAGTTGAGAAGCTTCACTCACGGAACACTGAATGCAGGCGCCCATCCGCTCTCGACAAAGGCAACAGGTCAGGGCCCAACGACTAGGCTGCGGAGAGAAAACTGGGCTATAAGCAACTGTCAGGACATTGAACACTCGAAGCAAACAAGGTAAAAACACACTAGCACTTACTGGGATCTGAGAGATTTTTGTGATGGGCTCCATCTTTTCGACGCAGCCGATGCTCACTTCTGGCACCCATAGGGCACAGCTCACATGAGCCCACTTTTGGCCGCTCCTGGGAAACAAAAATATATAAGGTTGGCACGCATGAACATACCATACTAGCTAGCACACTGGTTGATATGTCAAGACAACGCTATGACTTTGTGGCCCAGGAAAGAAACACAAATATACTTTGAAATGTCGTGTTGGTTTATTGACGGAAGCTCAGAATCGTCAACACGCCCCATACAGAAAAAACCACTTCTGCTGCTTTCCCTACAACCTGCTGCATCCAATCAGTGAATGCGAGGCATTTATTTACCATTCAATCGTCACCAGCGGAGTCTTCCGACTCAGAGCTGGTACTGTGCTCTGATGCACGTTCACCCAACAAGCCGCCTTCACGCCCGTATTCACAAACGCGCCTCGACTTGACGCTCCACCTCCACTCCTTAGAGCGGAGAATACAGCCGCTACTCCACTCCAGGGCCGATTCTGATTCATGAACGCCGCTCGGCGTTTCCTCCGACAAGTTCTCCTCGAGAATACCACCTCCACTCGGAGCAGCGCAAGTGGCATATGGGGACGAGATTAAGATAAACTTTTGGCCCGAAAACTGCGTGCTGAACTGTGTAACATGATCAGTTTTTCATGTCAAGTCTTCTAAACAACTTTCACAAACGACCTCAACGTTAACACCATAGTGTAACTTGTTCTGTGGGCTGGATGAAAAGGGCGGCTGTGAAAAATGGCTGAAAATGTTTTTGCATCTGGCAACAGTCGCTGCTGGTGACGTAGGCTTCGAGAAATGGTGTGAATACTTCGGTTAATTTTTTGGTGTGAGATCTACGCTCGGCCTTTGCCGCTTTGCCTTTTTTTATTGCCAGGCTTTGACAGACCTTTTTTTTTTATTGACAGGCTTGACAGACTTTTTTTTTTACCAGGCTTTCACAAACTTCTTTTATTGCCAGGCGTCAAAATACATTGCAGGAAAAAAAAAAAGTACAAGCCGCAAACTCCTACGAGCATGGCTCTGGCCTGCTCGGAGGCGAGCTAAACATGCGCGCTGCTTCGCAGCGCATTGCAGCTCATGCACGCTGAATTCGACTCTCCAGAAGAAAATGCCGTGTGCGGTTTCCAAACAAGTAGGGAGCCCGAATTGAAAATGTGCTTGAAAAGCCATGCTCTTTGTCGGCTGCGAATATCCCTCCGTAGGAGGAGCACACCAACGCGCTCCCTTGACAGCGCCGCGCCGGCCGTGCGTCCGAAGACCTACTACGTACCCTCGGGCGACGAGCAAGCCATTGATGTCCGCACAGTCCCACCGCGCCTCCGGTGCTCGCCAGCTTACTGGATACAACACGCTGTTCCCCCACAAGTTCGGCGCCGTCTGCGGAAGCGCGCGGGGCGAGTCACGGAGAGTGCGCCGCCGCAGCCAGACTCCGGCCGCGGGCGAGCTCACCATTTGGCCAAATCGCGCCTCAAATCTGCACTCGGTGGGCTCCGAAAAGGTTATCCATTTATCCAGTGACGACTTGAAATGTGCCCGCGCCACACACGCGCAATGCGATGATGCGACATCAAACAATACAGACGTCGGTGGCTGATCACAGTTATCCATGTTCAGTGTGAGCGGCAGGGACGGCCAGAGGCTATCCATGACCACATTCGTAAAACGATAGCGTGCCAGAAGTCCCGGGTCACTGTCACTCTCAGCTGATGCTTTAGAGAGAGGTTCGATGCATCCTTGACGTATCTTCTTTCGTGAAACGTTTGGTATGCCGGTAGAACGAATTCCACACAGCGAGCGAGCGATGCGATGTCGGCAATGTTTACAAGCGGAGTGGCAGTCGAGGAGCAGCCAAGGTAGCGCTGTCGCAGACTCGAGATTCTCGAGAAAACTCAAGTTTTCTTCGCCGCTGGAGGAGCGGTTCGAGTGGAGATTGTTTTCTGAATCGAAAAACAGGCCTCGAGGGCCGCTTGGAGTAGAAGTTCGAGTTAAGGCGTGTTTGTGAATACGGCGGTCAGTCCCATCTAAACTGTCCAAGATCCAGATCACCTTAAAACTATTGGATACAATGTCTGTAGACAAGGAGTTCCACGCGGACAAAAATCCAGCCAAGCACAGTCGCGAGCGGTGCCCTCTTGGGCCTTTGGCACTCACGTGCCTTTGACAGTCGCAAAACAAAGATGGGGTGGCCGGGGCTGGAGATACCGATATGGATTGCGAAAGCTTGGCAGAGGGAACTGATAATGATGACCCATGACTTCAGGAGCCATTCGTGGGCAGCATCTGGAAGCTCCTTTGCACGTGCATTTTGAAGGCTATTCCCAAGTGGGTCGTGGAAAGTTTGGGTGCGGCCTATACACAGGTGCAGCCTATACACGCATTTGTACAGTATATCCAATGAGCATAGAAGCTAGCTGTTGCAGTGCCCAGCATTCATGGCATGAAAATCAGAAGCATGCCTCTGGCAGGTGACGTCTGACAGGTGACATCTGGCTAGTGACATGGATTGCAAAAATGAAGGTGCCTGTGTCAAGAAGACACACAGACAACAGCTTTTCAGCAGAATGGATTGTGGCCACCAGCCACGATCGATTAAACCTAATGGGTTGGGAGCCCCACTACGAGTGAAACCTGGCATTATTCACAGTGCAGTAAGAACTTATCTGACAGCAGACACCTGTCACCATCAGTTGAATTAATTAATGTGAAACCATTAGAAGCCTCAGCAGGGGGTGGGGCTTGGCATCTCTTAAAAAACTAAAAAAACGAACATTCCTTTAGCAGATGGTAGCTGGCAGATGACATGGTCAGGCACTAATTGGCTGTTCAGCACTTTAAGAAGCAATATAATGTAAGGTGTAAGGTTTCTAAAAACACTAAGCATAGTCATGACTCACTATGCAATTTAACATGACTCGCCGCTTCACTAAGTAATGCAATGCTTTCGCGTTTTCATGCGTAAGCTGCCTCTGCCAATTTTTTCCTTTGGCAACTTGAGCGCCTCAGGCTTCTGACATTGGATATATATGAACAGGAAAACACAGGACCCTATACACGGACCTTGTGCTCTTCATGGCTCCTCCCCGGGCAGGGCACAGCACGCAGGGTGGCCGAATGCCCAAGGCACAGGTACGGCACACCCAGGACCCTTCCGGGATCCGTTGAATGCCATAGCACGCCTGATGCACACACAGGTCACACTGGTCGCAGAAAACCATTTCGTTGCCTTCCTCAGAGTCTGGCTGCAGAAAAAAAAAAAAAAAAAGGAAAATGTATTAAAAAAGAAAAGAGGGTTACATAACCTTATGTTTCCATGGCACTTTGTTAAAAATGCATCAGCAGTGCTTTAAAGGGGTAGGATAGCAAGCACATTGTTTTTTATTTTGTTTTTATTCACATGGCAGTGTAATCGGGATCCACAAGAGGAGCTGCAGGTGGGAGCCATTAAAGCTGTCGCATCACACCCTTAAAAGCGGAGCTTAGTTGTTTCTTACTTTTTTGTGATGTACAGTGGAATCTCGATACAAGTCTTATGGGGGGTCAAGAAAAATATTCACATCATTCAAAAAGTACAAAATTTGCATACAGAAGCATGTGATATGAATTCTCACACAGATCTGTTTATGGCTTACAGCATTAATGGCCACACACCACCACTCACTAAATGTGCGTAGTATGTACCGTGCTATTGGTGGCTGCAACAATGGGAATGCACGAGCCATGCGCCACTACTCAATGCATGAGGGTTCGGTCGCAGATTGTGCATTCATATCATCTGTAGAGAGCGGGGGAGTTTTTGGAAGAAATGCCCTAAATGCTGCACATTGCAAACAATGCACTCGGCCCAAGAAATATTATTATTTTAATTAATATGATTGCGTCATTGAAGCTATACTGTACTAGGCGTTGGTAAATATGCAACGCCATATGGCATTCATCTGTGTGGTAAACAGCCTTTGACATAAATTTAATTCAAGTGGTTTATAACTGTTAACAGACGGAAAATTCCCCCTTTGCAATACAAGTGAACCAATATCGGTGAATAACCGAATCATTTTTTTTTTTTTTGTCCAGCTCTGAGCCACCAAAAGTGAACCTCGCTTTACAAACATGGCTGAGCTACACTGATGTAGATGTAATTTTTACGCATTTTTTTTTTTCCTTTCCAGTGTACCATGTTTAGATGTACATTAAGTGCAGACGAAGTTCGATACCATATGAAAAAGTGAATGAGAAAAGCTGTTATAATTACATTATACAGTTAAACCACTACGTAACGAACCTCCATGTCGCAAATTCCCCAATATTACTAAGTTTTTCAATTCCCCACGTTTTTCAAAGCCCCATTAAGCTCATGTATTTGAAAACTTGATGCCAGAAATGACAGTGGACCTTTACATAACAAACTCAGTGCTGACTGTTTCTTAGCTAATACCGAACTACTGGAAGTTTGACAGAACCCAGGAGCTTTCATGACGACGAAACATGAACTGACATGAGAGGAACAGTTACAATCACAACCAGCGAGTGCAGTTGATACAACACACCGTGTTTCAGCCCCTACTGCACATCTATGTGGCAAACACAAGTCTAAGTTGCTTTTGCTTTTGGAACCTGGCACTACAATTGTTCATGCTCAAAAGCAGCAAAAAATAACAGAACAAAAAAAAAAAATAAAGAAAGAAAGAAATGGGGGCAAACAGTGTGTGTCTATCAACAGCACTGGTTGCTTGCAAACTCTTTCATCATGTCGGTAGAGGGAACAGCGGAGAGCGCCAGCAACGCGACGCAAAAGAGTTGGTTCCTGGAGAAACGGCAGTGGGCAGTGACAACCTGTACTAAGACGCAGGCACTTCCTTGCTCGGCGGCTGTGAAACGTGCTACCCTCACATAGACCGACTCCTCCGCCACTCCACTTCCGCCGCTCCCTCGTAGCCATGTCATGCAAGCTGCGGCGGAAGACGGAGGCTGCTGCAGCAGTTGCGCCACACCCTCAGCGAGATCGCGAAACAATCAATAAAATGTAACTTCAAATCATTCTGATTTACTGTAAATACTTTCAAGGTGGTTTCCCTTACAATCAATTTTTAATCTGGTTTTCACTGTCCATTGTCCTTTTGAGTCTGCACGCAACAACTGCATATAACGATAACCTGGATGTAACAAACAAAATGGACATTTTACAATTTCGTTATAACCAGGTTTAACTGTAGCAGTTGATCGACTTTGCAAACAATAGTTCAGGCTTCTGCAATATTTTGCTTTACAAAGGAACATTCATGCACCTCATACGAATATGAAAGTTTGACTAATGATATTTCGACATGGACTGTTTGGAGCACAAAAGTTTACATTTTTCAGTTTGGAAACGGATGACAGCAGTAATGTGGTGATCTTTTTTCTTTCTTTTTTCACATAAGAGTTCATTTTCTCAGCCCAACCTAGGCATAAACGGGCCTTGTTCTCACAACCAGTTAGACCTTTGCCACATCATTTAAATGGAGGCCCTCAAATAGACTGGCCTGGATAAATGTCGCTACTTTCTGCCCATTGTTGCCACTTCAACTAATGGTGCGCTCTTCATGGTCATTAAAGGAGCCTTAGAACACTTTGCCCAGAACAAAGAGCACAACTGCATGGAAAAAAAAATTATCTGTGGCAGATTAGACACTGCTGCCTGGAGGTGGAGCAGATGGGGGAGGGAGAGTAATACAGGGATACAATTAGAGACACTCACATCTGCACGCTTCACATGGGCACCGTAGAATTCCAGTCTCAGTCTTTGCAACTGCCATTGACCCTGTGCAACTCCGTTCTCGTTTTACACGGCTCGAGTGTGCACGGCAACGCGTTTGCAGCATAGCCCGTGGCTGTGTCGCAGCCTGGCATTGCCAATGCGTGGTGGTGCGAGCATGACGAAAGCATGATTCTGGCTCAAACACAACCGAATTCAGTAGCCGACCAATTTTTTGGACTTCGGTAAGTAGGCCTTGCAAAATATTTTGGACTTCGTTCAGGAACCATCTAAAATCCCATAAGTTTGAAATTTTCGCAACTGGTATTCCAGACAGCGTAGGGTCCAAAAGTGCGATTTTTCAGACGAACACAGACGCGAAAAATACTATAAAGACGGTTCTTCAACTGAAAAGTGCTTTTTTTGGTCAGCAATTGTGTCTCAAAACATGGAAGGCCTCTAGACAAGCCGAGCCTTTACATTGGCACTTCTCGGCTTGCTCGAGAGAAGTATTTGCGCTAGCTTTTCTACACAAGGTATCAGGCCACTGCATGAAATACAGCACAAAGTCATACATACAATGCATAGTTTTCTTTTCCATGTAACCAGCCTTACAGGTAATACCAACACCAACAAGAGCAATGGGAAGAAGGCACACAGATGAGGACCAAGCAGTGCAACATACCGAACGGCAGACATCACACACCACGTCTTCATCATACTCAATGCCCAACCCTTGCTCCGTCCGGATTTCTGCCTGAAGCTTGTCAAAACACTGAAAAAAAAAAATGCAAGGAGAGTGCACATGTAAAACTTCCACTACTGCACCACTACAGCAGCAAGAAAATAGCTGCAAACTCTTATATAATATTCCAAGCAAAGTCTTATCAAGCGATTCATGAACTGACACAAAGGAAAAAAAAAAAAAAGCAAAGCATTAAGTTCAAGGTGTACAAAACAGAGGCTTAGTATGCACTCCTCACGGATGGAGTGCATACTTAGCTTTTTCCTATTATAAAAACTGCTGCAAGTAAATGTAGTCAAGTTTCTCCATCTCCAGCTAGCAGTCTGGATTACACTAATCAGTTGTACACCAAGAGCTGCAGCCAGGTATCTACAAAAATTAACTGCCCCAAAAACAAAATTCATGCCTTACCTGGGTCTCAAAATCTTCCAGCATCAATTCCATGGTTAGCTCAGGCAAGGGCTCCAGACCTTTATGACAGGAGAAGGAAACAGAAATGAGCATTCCAACACAAGCAGACCTCAACAGGGTGTTTCCACGTAAGATCAAACAAAGCATGGCTGGCTGTCTTTTTATATTTATTTCAAACTTTTATGTGCTGTTGCCTGATGACTGGAAAGAAGAGATCTGCAATTGGTTTTGCTGCCAAAATATTTCCGAGGCACAGGGAATTAATATGACAAAGAGGTGGAGCGTCGTGCTTATCTTCTTTGCTCTTTTGGCCAATTTTGGTTATGAGTCAAACAAAGTATATAAAAGTTAGGTAGCTGAAAATTGTCTGACTAAATATTTACATGTTTTTACTTGTATTCAGTTAATTTTCGCTTTTCTGGGTAGTAGAGATGTTTTTATAAAATTTCTCAAAATCGGCCCAGGAAAGAAAATGTTATCTACTTTGCAGGCCTTTATCTCAAAAGAGGTTTACGGCAGAGCAGCAATAATCTCCAAGCTATGTTCTTAGCATACTTATCTATCAAACTGCTAAAGCTCCTATTTATACAATATTTCAAAGCAGGGAATGATCGCACTAATTATTTTTAAAAAAAAAGCGAACAATAAAATTTCTGAGGACAATAAAAAAAAAAACGATTTTTTTTTATACTTTGCCCACCTATTCTCCTCTACTTCAGCTTTCAAAATCATTAAAATCATATTGCATAATAGTGAAGCACTGGTAGTTACGGCCAGTTCAATAAGACCCTTACACAAGAATTGGCAATTGTTGCGGATACAACTTCTTGCCCGCTAAGTGTATAACATGCAAGCAGGATTGGATTTCAGGTTCTTAAAAAATGCCCAGCAGTATGGAAACAATGTCGACGGATTTGAGGATACTAATTTTAAAATGATTTGTTCACCGGAGCGGCCATGAGCGCCGGGGTATGTGCACCCCAGACGTTCGTTACCAGACACCGATAACACGGGGGTGAAGGAAGCGAGATGAGAGCACTATCATAGAGCTTTGAGTGCCTAGGCGCTTTACTTGCACGGGCGACAACCGCTGCCGCATGAGAAACTGCTGCATCAGATGCGATCGGTGGAAAGCATGAACGTGGCGCTCCAGTGGCAAAGCAAGGTATCGAATGCCCCCTCCCAAAGCAAAACTATTGGTAACCGGATGCTCACGCCCCCTCCCAAAGCAAAACTATTGGTAATCGGATGCTCACGCCTACCTCCGATGACGCCAACGCCAGCCAAACGGCCTGAACTGGGTCTATTGCGAAGCATTCGATCTGCTGTTCACACTTCTCGGGGCTGTCTCGGACAACACCACCTTCCCATTCTTGTCTGTGGGGCAGCGTGACAATGAACGCTGGGGCCACCAGACACAGTCGCAGCAAGGTCCACTGTGGCATCAACGTCACTACAGGTGGCATTAGCCTGTCTTGTGCTAGTCTGCTGCACATGCGTGACTAAGAAAGGGCATCCAATTAGGAGGTCCTAATAAACAGTTTTCTTGCGCTATTTCTCAATGTGCTGTTCTACACAACCACAGGTGTGGTCAATGCTAGCCGAGTGATGTTGCCTCTGAGCACAGACCTGTGGCCGTGCTTTTAGAAACCCCATCAAAAGCTTGGGAAAAGGGACTTGGACCAAACGCCAACATACTCACCGTAAGACTTGCGATCCTCATTGAATACTCGAAGCCAGTTCTGATCTAAGCAGTCGAGGTCATAGCGGCAGGTCTTTTCGGCCAGGGTGCTGACATTGGTCAGGACGTGGAGATCATTGGAGAAGAACTCATCATGTGACAGCCGGAGAAACTTGTTAGGAGGTCTGCCAGGAAGGAAAAAATAAATAAAACAGGGGGCTCAGCACAGTAACAAAGCCAGCAGAAGTTTTTCTAAACCTTCATGCCATCTTTATTACTGCAAACAAAACTCACAGCTTGAAGTCGTTCGATTTGCTCTTTTTCTTGATAGCCCTGCATGGAAAAAAAAAGAAAGTGATAGTCACTTCATATCGGCAACTTCAAAAAATTACTGCAGGTGAGCACTAGAGGTTCCTTACATTCCCAAATGAGTTGGTTCACTTCATTACAAATAAACTGAACGCAATCTATTGCGGGCATCTGAGCATCAGCAAGATCTCCTAGAGTCCCACAAATGATAAAAGCTGAAGTTATATTGCATCGCAACTGCTAAAAAGTGGTGGGAGACATAATGAATAAACATCACAAAAAGCTCACCAGAAACAATTCAGCTTCCCCTAATAGCTAGCAAAGGGATAACATTCATGGAACCTTTGCTCTCCCTTTACACTTACCAAGACCGAAGGGTAGTTTATAAGACATACTACCGGAATATATAACCTTCAAAACATTTACTGTTTCGCAATTTTTCGGTTTTTAAATGTCGCATCCCAAGGCAAACAAGGAGGATTACGGTCTGTTTCTCATGAGCCCAACGTGGAGTAGTGGTTTGCGCGCTCGGCTGGGAATCAAAGGGATAGTGGTTTGATTTTTGGTCGAGATGGCGCGCATGGAGTCAAGAAAGGCTTCTGCCTTAAATGTGACCAACTGAGCAGGGTTGACTGGATGATGCTTTTGCGCGGGAAGTGCAGCCCCTGCCTGCAGTCCGTATTTTTTTAATTTTTAATTTTCAATTGTCAACATCTGGTGCTGCACAAATTCTAAACGAAAATATTTTTAGCAATGATAGTCAATATTATCAGAGTCCTTCAATGCTTTTTTCTGGTCACGAAACTTCCGCCTCAGTTTCATATAGGGTCAGCACTGGCCGCTAGAGGCGCCGCTGGGCACTGAAGGGCACCGAGCCGCGGCGGAGCCGCCTGCCCGGCCCAGCCGGCTTTAAATCACGGGAGGTATTTGCACCCGATTAGTCGAAAATTTCAGAGTCGGTTTGGCTTTCCTTCCAATCTAGTCTAACAACACTATGACGACCTTCCATCAGAAAGGTGCAGGGAAGGAAATGACAACGCAACGACGTACAGATACTTCTCTGAAGCAGACGATTTGTGTACAACTGCGCAGCTTCCCGTTTATTCTGAACTCCCCCTTATACATTTTTGAACGTGATGCGGCTCACTAACGCCTTGTAGACGACGATATAACGCTGACGATGTTGCGAGAAGGAAACGATATGCGCTACGAGGACAGTTGCTTGCCTGCTGTTTTCGCATCGTCGTTTTCGATCTCAAATCTTGAAGCGCGTAACCGTTAGCTTGCAGTTGGCGAAATACACGCAGAAACATGACCGTAGTCCCCATTCAACACCTCCTAACTGTGGTCTGACAGCTCAAGCGTGAATCCCGCTTTCAAGACACGTATATGTAGCTGGCAGTGGAAGCGCAGGGTCGGACAGAGCGTTTGGGCTTGTCGATGCGTGCGGACGGGAGCGTGTATCAGGCAAGCATGTGATCGGCTAGCGATCGCGACGCCGATCAGAACCTACCATGTCTACCATCGTTACACCAAGGCCCCGCGGGGAGCCAACGTCAGGCTCTGGTCCCCAATGTCCTCGACACTGAATCAGCCCCGCAACGACCTACCTGCAGTAATTTTTTTTTTGCTCACAGCGCAACAAGAACGGGACACGAGACGAAAGACTGCCACAGACAACCGCTCTGTGTTTCGTCTCGTGTCCCGTTCTTGTTACACTGTGTGCAAAAAATGATGAACACTTAGCAACTCGCCCAAAATTCCGCCTTGCTGGACCTACCTGCAGCCCTGCCCTCCTTCGAATAGGAGATCGCCATCCCAGCAGCTAAGCACCCGCTTCCCTCTATATTGACCTCTCTTTTGTTTTCCTCCCTACATACCTCTCTTGCAATTGTTTTGCCAGCTAATGCCTTCTAAGTCCTTATTGTTGTTACTAGTTCTGTAGTTATTACCATTGAAGGCCTCTGTTATTACCCTGATGTCTCATACCCCAAACTTCCCTCTTTCATTTTTTTGGAAGGAAAATAAACCTCAATAAAATACAATAAACCGCAATATAACTGATCTGCATTTGTTCAGTTGTGTATTCATTTGTGCCCCATCTTCTGTAACTTAGGCTCCTTTTTAAGCTGCTGTAACTGCATTGTTATTAGAAGGCATCTGTGTTACTATATGCCATATACCTCATGCATACGGTCAGCGGCTCATGATCAGTCGTGGGCCATATCTCTGGTCTGTGTGTCCGAACCTAATTTTTCTTTGATGCTAAGAGGAACTGTCGGTACTTCTCCCACCGCAAAATTCTATGATTGCCACAGTAGACGCATTGGCCTAATTAATTTGCAAAACCCTAGGTGCCAATTTACCACTGACCCAGCCTATTTTTAATGCTCCTTGTAATGCAGTTCACAAACTAAATTTTATTTATAATGCTCACATCATCATAAAGCTATCAAGAATTACAAATATTATCTACATATTTTTTGCACCATCGCATCCAATCTGCAAAAATATGGACCTATACACAGTAGGCATAAGAAAACAAAATATGAATAACTTATGAAAAAGCAATAGTAGTCGATTTTAACAGACAGCCGTGTTTAATATGTAAAGAGAGGAAAATATGATTACACAGCTGTCATCAGGCATTCTTCAACATTTACAGCAAACAGCGCACAAATACTTCTCAGAAAATTCTTTTTGAACATGGTGCATACAGTAGAACAAAATTTTTGCTAACTACACGATGAAATATTGAAGACATGAGCTTCACAAAGAGCGAAAGCACACAATAAATCAGTAAGGTGTAGTAACTATTGCAACAGGACGTGGCAATGCAGGGAAGCGATAGTCTTGTAGTAGACCTCATAAGTACAAAGCGAAATAAAGCAATTATCAAAGCTGCCAGGCGAGTCGTGTATGCAGGCGGAGTAAAAATATGTCTTGAGTAACAGTGTAAATATAAAAGATAAAATTAAACAAAAAATAGTAGTACAATTAATACAGAGATGAGAGTAATGTTCAATGCACTGGCATAGAAAAAAGATTCACGATGCCAGAGCATTGAAGGACACTGGCAATGCTTTTATTGAGGTAAATATAGTGACAGGGATACCTGACCATGACAATAAAACTAGCCAAACAAGAATGAGCTGCAGGATGATTAACCGGTAGTCTCCATTTGAACTCATTCCCCAAAAGGAAGAGGAAAGTTAGTGCTGGCACCAACTTATGACGCGGAAACTTGGAGGCTAACAAATGGGAGGATAACATTAAGAACATTTCAATTAGTAGAATAGGAACATTTCAAATAGCAGTAGAAATTAAAATGATGGTGGTAATTACAAGACAAAACAAGGAGTTGCATGAAATGAAGAACAAACACAACCTGATGTTTATTTTACAATACTGCTAGCCGCCTTCTAGTGGCAAAAGCAGCAGTGGACAAAGTACTTAGCGCTTATGCATACAGGTGAATGTGCGATACCTATACATCGAGCTGTGATAAACAATAAACCTATACAACAGCCTGCATCGGCAGCAAGGCATGGGCAAAGTTCTACATACTCTTGTGCGTTGACCAAAGAACATAGGGGATTACCGTCTTGATGCACACAGCAAAAATGAAGATCACGCACACAGCAGTCACAAACAGAGGAATCAAGCTTAAGTCAAGAGGAGCAAATGAACATGTAATAGAGAGAGCAGATAACCCGTGTCTTACAACAGAGTAGATGCCAAGAAAATTTTCAGCGAATTCACAGCGTTCACAGCGAATTCCTCGACCCGAATGATGTCCGCAGCGTGAAAGCGTTTTTCGCAAACACACGCATATTTAGAATCAAAACTGAAGTCACCAGCTTCTTCCCGAGGTATTACACGCTTCAGTTTTTCCGACAGCTCCTTGTCAGCAGGGAAGCGAAACAACGAAACCTTCTCTGTCACGCCTTTGTAGCCGGAACGGCATCCTGGTACGCAACAAGTGTTCGGCATGGTGCCACGCACACGAGTTACATGATGTCAATACACAACACAACAGCAGACGTCGAAATTCGCCCTCAAATTACCAGCAGCAACGCTTGCCGGCCGGCCGCGACAGTGAGAGCTCGCCGTCTGGCTCGCCGAACGATGCCCTTCAGTGCCCAGTGGAGCCGCGGCGCGGCAGGCGCGGGCGGTATATGAACCTCTCCCATAGCGTGACGGAGGAGTTTCGTGACCAGAAAAACATTGAAGGACTCTGATATTATATATCAATAAGCACTTTTTACTCTCCCTGTCATGAGTGGAAGTGCGCCTCTCATTTTCGGCATAGAAAGGAGAAACCGATGGCCTGCAACTGCCAACTAGCCTGATAATTGCCGTTCACACACTGGGCATATATATTTAGGCGTTACATCCACACTCAGTGTGCGTCGCTGCAAGAGGCTTAGGGGCAAAGCAAGAAAGAAAGAAATAAATAAAAATGAAATCAAACATGCCCAAAGTCATCACTCACTTGACGCCAGGTTCTGGCAGGTGCCCAGGGTTGACAGGAACCTGGACCCCCCGTTCCCATTCTTGCTTCCAGCCATCCGAAATGGGCCAGTAGTCGTCAGACTCCAGGGGCTCACTGTCCGGCAGCTTCATGGCACTGATCAGGTCCTTGCGGAAGAGCTGCGCATACATGCAAGCAGCAGCACTGTGCAAGAAAATCCTGCACAGCATCTAAATGGGCAAATTATGGTTCCAAACTCCTATGGCTGGTAATTTCATGCGTAGTATGCAGGTGCCACATGCGCACAACATGCAAGCCACTATATAAAGAATTTCATTTATGTCCTACAAAAGCTCATCAAACATCACCCAAAACAAATTATGGAGTAACGTGTACCTATCTTCAGTACCAATTTTTCCAGAATGGCCAAGTGTCTCCTTATTTATATTGAAGTCCTTTTTACCTGCTGTGTCATACTTCATCAATGTGAAAAAACTGTGCACATTTGTTTGATCGCTACTACCCACATTTCCTCAGAACATTATTTTACTACTAAGAACTTGTCTGTGTGCTTTGCTACTCAGATATCAGTGTTATAATGTGTAAGCCAAAGTATAAGCCTTATTGAGAGGCTTGCCTGGCCTGCCTCCTTATGCCTCACCTGTGGAGCATGTTAGGGCGAGAGCACTAATGAGGAGGGTACAACCCCAAACCAAATCTCGTCTTGCTTGTGGCACAGACGCATAGCAACGTTATGCATAGCGAGGAAAACGAGGATGCAGATGCAAGGTGGACGATCTCACCGCAGAACTTGAGATGCAGCTCACTGTACAACGATTTAATTGGTAACAACTGTGTGTCTCGTTTCAGCAGACTACACAGAGCTGGGTGAAAGAAGTGCAACACCTGTGCAACATCGCTTTCACACAGTCAGAATTTCTGCCAAAAGTCTGTGCATTTTTTGTAATAAAAAGGCCAACTAAAGACTTCTGAAGGATTTGTTTTTGAGCTAGTTGGTGGTGTTTTTCATTGGCTGTGGATTCTTAATAAAGACTTCTGTCCAATATCAATGTGGGAAACAAACAAAATACACACAAAAAAGAGCCCATGGAAGCACTTGCTGTCAAAGACACATTTATGAAGCACTGTGGAGTGTGTTAATGCACAGGAAAAAAAAAGCATGTAAACAAATGCGTGGGTTCAAAATTTGTGCCAAGTATCAACAAAGTTCCGTTCCTACAGAAAAAGAAAGGGGAACAAGAAGTCAATCCCTGATATATCAAACCTGGATATATTAAACTGTTATTTATATTGAACTCTCAGAATATCCCCTAGAAAATCCTAAACAAAAGTATAGCTACGTCTGTGTGAACTCTCGTTCAACGTATGTACCCCGTAACAACACACCGTGCCTCTGCAGCAAAGGTGCATGCCCTAATGGCACCCCCATTATCTCTTTTTGAGCAATTGAGCAAGGAGCCTAGACAGCTGCACGGCCTGGCAGAAGTAACGCTGTAAAACAAGGTAATGACATGAACATCAGAGTCCACCTGAAAATGACCTTCAGTCTAGCATGCTTGCTTTTAAACGCGAGACTGCTGTCATGCAGTGAAGTCAAGCTATGCTGACCAAAACCTTGCGCTGGCTCTCACCAGGTCTGCTATGCTGCTGAAGGCAACACGCAACACGGAAGTCAACTGTACCCTACTTTTAATTAAGTTATTGCGTTTACAGTGTACAAGTAATAAAACTACCCTACTCATGATCGACAGTGGCTTTTCTCAAAGCACTGTATGCTGCCGCTTTGATGCGAGCCACAACTTCAACGACACCGGCGTCACACAATGGGGTGCACATGCATTATGCCAGAAATGGTGGGCACAAGGCATAGGCAGTGCGAGCTCCATATACTCTGACCTGCGCCTGCCAGGTATCTGACACATGCGTGGTTGCACTAGTTGCTTGAACTGAAAAATTTTTCAGTGACTCTAGGGTCTCCGTAGAATCGCCAGCAGCATACAAGATGGTCACATTTATAGGTTACAGAGAAGCTCATCAGTTGGCAAATTTCATATACCGAATCAATATGCCAAACTATTTCACGATCTCCTTCAAGTTAGATATATCCAGGATAAAATGCATCTCTTAAAACTTCTGCTTTATTGCCTTTTTCCCTCTCCACATTCGTGGCATTAAAACATAAATGTGCTTTCAGTTGATAGTTCTAACTGGTGTCTTTCTGTTTCCATAATTAAGACAACGCACGCAACCTTGCAGCTTTCTATACTGATATGACTTATATAGCTGCTCGTTAAAAATTCAATCACACAAGTACCCACCGCAAGCTTCACGTGGCTGGCTTTAAACCCAGTTTCATGCATGTCTACGGTAAAATGTAGCAGCCTATGCGTGAAATTCAGGTCACAGTCAATAACTTGTGCAGCTCTCTGTTAGGTACCGACAATGGCACCACAAGCAAAAACCCCGAGGCTTCCCCTCTGTGTCATCTAACAAATGAATGCCTCAAATTGCAGAGAGAGAAAAGTCAGGCAAGAATAACAGCAAGCGGAATTAAGTAGTGAGGAGTAAATTCAAAACTTTACGAAAGAGCAATCTGATGTACATGACATTAGGAAAGCATATTAAACTAGTGTTTAGTCAAGTGCTGTTGTGTCCTCAATCTAGGACAACTTTTTTGACTCAGTGAGTGAAGGCACAGACAACAGCAGCAGCTGCAGTCCAGACTGAGCAGTGCGGCATTTCCAATGACACTATCCAGCCATGAAACACTTGCCACTTGTACCTAGCCAGCCCATTCGAGAGTAGCATATACAGAAGTGCAGCTAAGTGGAAATTAACCAGAGCACCATTCTCTGCAATTATTTGAGAGCATGGGAATGCAACGCATCCCACTAGTGCGATATAGCCCTATGCCTTGAACAGTGAGCCAAAATCAGCTGCCGCGATGGCAATAGGTGCTGGAATTCAAAGATTCTGGTTCATTCTGACCAGTTCACATAGCAATTTGTGCTCACAGAAGGAAAGGCTCATGGCCTATTTTTGAGAACATAAGCAGCAACAGTAGCTAAAAGGCTGCACTAAGGCTATGAGGTGGGGAAAAGTTGGCAAATAAGCCCCCCCATAAAAAACTAAAGTAGAAAACAACTATGAAATAATCGTTTTCACAACATATAATTTGATTATCTCAGGCTTCAGTACTTGTTTCATGTAAATTTAAGCACATGAATTAATTTCGGATGACGAGTGCATGGTGATATCCACCCGCATGAAAAAAAGGTACGAGCCTGACATCATGTAAACACAAGCCCAACACATGATCCCTGATATACTACATATTGGCCTGAGCAAATTTGTGGAAGTGAAATTAACTTTCACAGGCTCTAACGTGTGCCAACGAAGTCAAGTGGTCATTTATAGACGTAGAACCTATGCGCCTAAGAAGCTTTTCATCTGTCTCGGAGACATTTGTTCTCGATAATACATGGTCTTCTTCTCGCAGGTAAGGAAGGTACTTCAGTGTTTGCGAATATGCTATTTAACATACAAGAGGTATGACATGTTTTACAACTGGCTAAGTGCAGCGAATGGAAACAGAGATGCCTCTTACTTCGGCTGGTTTGTTGTTTCGGTAGGAGCTGTTGTAGATCTTCGACATGGGTGGCACAGGCAATGATGGATGAATGCTCTTTGATGAGGACACTGGAAACAACAGAGAGTCTGACCATAAATACAGTAGAACCTCGTCGATTGTAAGTCACTGGGACCACAAAAATATTCAAATCAAATAAGCGCGGCAAAAACAAAATGAGACTCAGTAATAAAAAAAATTTGTTGTGGGAACATGCCATCTAGTAATTACCTAGGTGAATTTTGTGATCACTGAGTATGTTACCACATAGAAGATTAACCTTGCACTTGTAGCAATTGCTCGCCAAAACAAAACTTGACGACAAGTGTAAGAGAACATGTATAACCCTCTCCCTTCCTCCTCCCTCTTTCCATGCTTCACACCACTGCTGTCCTGTTTTGTAGTTCCCACAAGCGACATCGCAGCAGTGCCAGCAACAAAAGCAATCACAAGGACAGAGCATTAAGGGGTGAAGGGTAAAAACGAAAATGATATGGAAGGCACTCTGCCACGCCTTCGGCCCACATATGCACAGCCTGATTGACAAGTGGGAAACCAAAGTGCAAACAGTCGTTCAAATGAAGGACTCTGGCTCGACTCACTCCTTGGTGATTATCGAAAATATATGCTCTTGTTCTGCCCCACTACTCATATAAGAGCACCACAAAACCATATCTCTCATGCAGCCCAGTTCCTCCTACTCCACTATAATGTAAATTAAGCACTCATCACTGCAAAGGCACACCAAAGGGTGCATTATGCTGCGGTCACAAGGGCCCTTGTAATCCCAATTAAGGCCAGTCCGAAGTGAAGTTTTGAAAAGCATGCTCAACATACAACGCTGCAAAATGTTGCCACAGGATCCAGATTGATGAGTTGGCCTGCCAAATGACAGGTGGTGCTGTGCGCACCTGCAGTCCACTTTTTCCAGCATTTATCTCTCATTACATTCGTGGTTTTATTTTTTTCCCATTGAGCAATATACAAAGTCGCCCCTTGCGTTACATTCGCGGTCGCGTTACATTTGAGTAAATATGGTATGTGGACTCCACACAGTACAGCCAGGAAAGTCTGACAAAGTAAGTATGTTATGCACGCCATTGTATCCAAACTGCAAACTAAAGTGGCGCTCGCCAAGCTCTCCGGCAGAGCCCCACGGTCCTCACCAAAAGTGCTGCTGCTCATAAGCCACTTTAGGGACTCGAAAAAACAAATGCCGATGGAAGCAGTCCCAGCAGCCGGTCCTAGTATCATTAGATTTCCCCTATCATCACCTTCATCAGATTGCTGAAAACGGAGGAGTGTTCATACTTGGCGTTCTATTATTAGTACAGTCGAGCCCGCTTATAACGAACCTGAGCATCACGCGGCGTCCGTTCGTTATATCCCGAAGTTCAGAGTAACTGGACCACAAACTAAAAAAGAGAGAAAAAAAAGTTGGCGGTCAAAACACGAAATTTATTTCTTAGCAAAAAGTCTGTGATGCTCGTTCTGCTTCTGCAGTGCAGATGCGATGAGGGCGGTCTCTAGTCTATTTAAAGCACTAGCGTGCTCTTCGCCGAGTCCCTTGGCATAGACAAGTTGTCTGAGGCCCTCTATATAGCCCATTGCTACAGATGTGCTTACGGGTGCTGGCTCAGACGTTTTATCTTCATCTGATTCTTCCGCGTCGCTCTCGGCCCGCACTTCAGAAACGATGCCTTCGTCCGTGCACGGTTCCGCAATATCCGCGTCTTCATCCGCAGAAATAAAATCCTGCCAACCAATGCCAGGGCCTCCCATGTCGGAGTCGACGATGCGCTGCCACAAATCGCCGCCGGAATCATCATCATCGGAGGCATCAGGCCCGACGTCCGGTACTGCATCGACGAAGCCGGCCTTGCGGAAACAGTTTCGCACGCAAGCGGTCGTCACCTCCGCTCAGGCCGCCTTCACCATCTCAAGCTGAATACAATGCAACTCGGAGCGGCAAGTTAGCGGCCGGACGGTCAACGGCGATGAGCAAGCGCTGCACAATGCGGCGCCTATACGATGCCTTAAAGGAGCGTATTATGCCCAAATCAAGAGGCTGCACTTTAGAAGTGGTATTGGGCGGCAGGAAAAGTACAGTCACTGCCGTCAGAGACGTTTGCACGTGGTGCGCTGAGCAATTGTCGAGCAACAGTAGCACGCGCCTGTTTTGCCTCTGCATATCACGGTCAAACTCGCCCAGCCACTCTGCGAATAAATCCCGTGTCATCCAGGACTTAGTATTGTGCCTGTAGCGCACGGGTACATGGTTACGAAAGTAACGTGGCTTCTTGGATTTTCCGATTACAAACGGCATGCGCCGGTCGCTGCCATTCATATTAGTGCACAGAAGAACTGTAACGCGCACTTTACTGTGTTTACCGCCAGCGCATGACTCCCCTTTCATGGAGTGCGTCTTGTCTGGAAGCATCTGATAAAATAATGCAGTTTCATCTGCGTTATACACATCCTGCTCCGTGTAGCTTGCAATAATGGCTCGGTTTGTTGCAAGCCAATTGGCAACGTCCTGGTCACTTACCGAACGCGCCTCACCGACAATCGATTTAAAAACAATCTCATGCCGCACTTTGAACCGATGTAGCCAGCCATTGCCTGAGCAGAAGTCGGGAAAATCTAGTAGGAATGCGAAGTCTTTGGCTTTGCCCAGCATCATTGGTCCACTTATCGGAATGTTGCGAGCCCGTGCGTCGACGAACCACTTCAGCAGCGCATCCTCTACGTCCGCATAGGTGGCCTTCCGCAGGCACTTTCTGTCCGCTGTGTTGGCGTCGGAGCTGGCGATCTTTTCCTTATTCTTCAGAATTGTCGAGATGGTTGATTTCGACACGTTGTACTTCTTCACCAGCTCACAATTTTTAGCACCTTGAGACAGTTCCGTCACAATTGCTCGCTTCGTTGCCATGTCCAGCGCTTTTCGTTTCGTGACCGCTGGAGGCAGGCAATTCCCGTCCGCCATCCCGAATTATACGACTCAGGCCCGACAGACGAAGCGCTCGCACCACACACACGAAAATGACAACAAAGCGCCGCAACTGACGGAGCACGTGCGCACGTGCGATAATCACGCGAGGCAAGTATGGAACGGAATGGAACGGACACACAGCGGGGCATGGTATGCAGCGGGGAGACCAATGAGAGGCATCCCTGAGCGTCAGTGCTGCCACCTGTTGGTTCCTACCGTAGTTGCTTTCAACCGCCCATAGCCTCCGAGATTACCTCCGCAAATCTCGGAGGCCACGAACCATCACCGCCGTACTGAATGCGCGCCGCTGCACATTCAGTCTGCCCGTGCAAACAGTACAACCGCTAGCGTAACTAGCGTATGGAGAGGCCTGCCTCCTGGCGCCCCTGGCACGGCCGCTCAATGGAACAGCCAGGAAACGAAATGACGAAACTTCGAAGACTATGCCGGCGGCCGGCGCCGTGGAGACAGGCGAAGACGAGGGAATGGCGAGAGGAGAGGGGAGCGGAGTTGCGAGGAGGGGCGGCAGCGTGGCCTCGCTCGGAGGCCACACCACGCGCCGACACTCGTAGGCAGCGCGCGTCGGTGAGCAAAGGGTAGCTCGCTTGCGAGGAGGATTGCGAAAACAGACCAAAAGGGATGGGAGCCCATCGTTATCTCGTATCGGGGCGCCGGGTTTACGCCGTCCGTTCGCTGTAACCGATCGGCAGCGCTCATGGACGTTCGTTATACGTGCGATCTTGTGCCATTGAAGTAATGTATATTTTGGCGGTCGCTCCGGTCTCGTTCGTTATAAGCGAAAGTTCGTCTTAAGTGGCCGTTATAAGTGGGCTCGACTGTATGTCCAATGTCTCTCCAATGTCGGAGCCATATTCCGCACCACAGCAGTCGTCACAGGTGAATTCACGTCGGGCCAGCAGCACACCAATGAAGTGCTGCTACAAATCCACATACTACTAATAATATGGGTGGTCGACAACACCCTCCAATGTTCCTGGGTCCATACACTTTGCATTACAAAAAAATTATTTGAAGTACTCAGATCCAGCCATGCGACCATATCACTCCATGACAAGGAACCAAGATTCGAACTTGGACGTCATCACTTGGTTGGTCAATTGGTTTGTCAGCGTGTGCAGGCGGCGTGCGGCCGAATGAACGCCTCACAGCAACATGAATTATGCCCGTGTCAAAGCTGGCCTGGCTCATCATGTTGTTTGGCAAAAAAGCACAGTCATTGCAGTCAGGGAAAGTAGCACGTGCTGTGCCCCAGGGTGGTCAAGAACGAACAAACGCTTCCTGTTTCTCTCAAGCCACTTCACGAGCAAATCGCCAGTCATCCACATGTCATTTCTAAATTTATGCTTAGTGACACACTCATCAAACTTGCCACACAAATAAAAAAAAAACACAGTCTGCCATCCATGCTTATGCGTTGCACTTGTAGTGTACGAGAACATAGAGCCCAAAGCACGGAGTTTTGCGAGCCTTCCGGATGAAAAACGACAGCCGCTGGTGACTGCTGCCCATGCTTGTGCACGGGAACGGCACTGCGAAGCTTACTGAGCTTTCCACCAGTGCTAGGCACTGCCTTTCAGAGCATGCGCTTATGACAGCAACACTCAGAGGGAAGTTTTGACAACAATTCCATAACTTTTTTTTGCATGTGTGGTGACATCCTTTCCTTAAAGAGGGGGCAAAAGGTGTCATGGATAATTACATACAATTGTCACCCTCCATTTGTGCAAGAAATTATAGTTTTAAAATGTGGGATCGGCTCACTCAGTGCAAGTGAGCCGTGCGGTCACAGTTGTTTGTTGCACCAGCCACTGCCCTGTACATTGTTTCATGGTAGTACCACCTTCATTTGTACTAAGCAAGCGTTTATTATAACTACGGCCATTATAAGTGGGCTCGACTGTACTAGTAATCTTGTGTCCCATAACTGCGAGCTAGCATGATCCTGCAAGCTACTTGACAGAACCCTCAACTTAGTCAGCAGTGTGTGCCAGCCAGTAGAGAAGACTTAACGCTTGACTGCTTTCTTGCAGCAGGCACTCCAACCCCACGAGTGCCAGCACTGGCTTCTAGATTAAAATCGGCTTATGGGCAGATGACGTGGATATGGCAAAATGCGGAATGATATTTGGGTGGACTAAAAAGGTGTCTCCAAAGGATCAGTTTGGAGGCAATAATGCACACCATAATAAACAAGCAAAATGGGGGACCCAAAGCAGCTACACTTTCTCAGTCCTCAGTGAAAATAAAAAAGAGACAGAGAGAAAAAGAAAGGGACAGAAAGAGAGGGGGGGGGGGGGGCTCTAAAGGGATATGGAGATTTTCTAATTAAACCTCATATCATTACCTGCAGACAATAATGGAAAAAGCTCTCAATTATAGCGATCTGGAGGGTCCCACTCACATGTTCCCAAAAGATGTGCCAAAGTCACTATCATCTCGACCTGATTGAATGGCCAATTTCAGTGTCCGCAAGTTATTCAAAACATATGATATAGAGTGAGATCTCATGTTATAACAGCTTCCACATGCTTCACCGTACTTTAAGAATAAAAAAAAAATTCAAGCAAGGCACAGTGTGCATAGCAAGGTATGGAAATGGTATTCAATATAGGCTTGCAGCTGGAGAAGGCCGAAACTGCCAAAGCAGCATCTTTTGCAACCTATAAGCCTGCATGCAATCTACAAGTATATCCAGTCAATCGGAAATACTCGTTATTGACTGCGACATTGCAACTAGCGTGGAAAAACACGAAGGACAGCGACAAAAGGTACCGGCGGGACAGCACGCTAGTTGGAAAAACACAAAGGACAGCAACAAAAGGTACCGACGGGGCAGCACGCTAGTGCAATGTCATGCAGTGCAAGTCATGACTGCAATTTGCAATGTCGCAGTCATTAACGAATACACACCAACTAGCCCAACTGTCTTCCATGATCAGAAATACTCACGCCGGCTGTCTTCATCTTCACAAGCACTTATTTTTCTGGACCGCTTGCTTCCATGTATGGCACCTGCACCTGAAAAAGAGGACTTTATCTTAGCAACACACCTAAAACAACTTCCCATTACTTCAAAAAATTCCAAGGACACCTATCATTTGAGGCATTACAAAACATGAATCATGAGCACCTGCATCTGCGATGTCAACAATTCGTGCACCATGATTTAATTCCAACTCAAATGCAACCATTGATCACACTTACTTTCTTTTCACTTTGTTATTCATCGTGCATCATTCTAAAAGGGGAAAAAGTAAAGGCCATTACAAGCTGCAAAACTGTTTTATCGCATCCCAAGTGCAGCTACTACTTAGAGAAATTTCAAGTGCAGCTAATCATTTTGCTAGTGACAAAACTGCTATCATCATACAGAACAGTACAAGTTGCGAAAAGATGATGTGTATGCTGTTTTTTCAAAACAGGTCTTTTTGTGTGTGCATGTGTGAAATTTCTACAGGACATCCTCGAGTAGCAATTTCATCTATCTAGGCCAATTTATAACGCAGTTTTGGTCCCTTAATCTTCCCTAGTATAGAACCTCCACTAGCAAACAAATGTGAGTTCAATGACTTTTGGTACATCTGGGTAGAATCATTACCATATTCAACACGAAGGCATCACTCAGCTCATGCCAGTTCAGGAGTACAAAAATGATGCCGCTCCGACATTTAACCAAATAGTCGGAAACTAAAACCACAGAAATATTGACGAAGAGTCACAATGAAGCTGCTGCAGCAGAAATCCACTTTGCACACAGTATGACCAGCCACATTATGACGGCAACCAAAATGCAGTTTATGCTAGTAATTGAATATGCCATGATGCACACCATGTTAAGTCCCTCTTTGTATTGAAAATAGAAGTGCACGTTTGCATCCTACCAGGCTCTCAGTTAATTGAAGGTAGCCCTGACAACGCCTTGCTAGCAGCATGTCGTATCAAGTGCAATAGAGGGTTTACAAAAGTAAGTCTGGCAACCATGAGCGGCCCGCTGATCTGGCGCTGGCAGCCATATTTTGTTCGCTCCATCCATTCGCTTTGGTTCGCTTCAAGTCCGTCAGTCAGCATCCGCCGTTCTGTCCGCGCTTTTCATGTTGTAACTTAGTGTGCTGTGCTTGGACCTCTCTTCTGTCCCTGGCGGTGTCTGTTAGCGAAGCCAAGAAGCGTATTTTGACAGCCGAGGCGTAGCGGTTACAAACTGTTCTACGAGTCGTGCATGGGCCCCTCGTCGATCCGCGCAGCGTCATCCGTATCCAGGTACAGTACCTAGAGTTTTGTAATGTGCAGGTTTTTTTTTTGTCTGTGCCTTTGCTATTTACTTTAATGACTATGAGAGACGATCGCGAGTTTGCTTGGTTTGCGCATCACCGTCACTTATCTCACAGCTACCAGTAAGATACTTGTTGGTGAAATGAGCGAGGATGCAATTTGTTTTGAGATGAAAGAATCATGCGTAATTTGACATAAGTTGGAATGGCACTGAGCACTTTCCTGCCTATGCCGTCGACGCAGTTGTTAGCACGGGTCTCGGAAATAATCGGGGGCTGCGTAAAAATAAATGAAAAATGTGTCATGGTAATTTCTGCTTCCAGTGAGGGAAGATATTGATTGGTGTGCATTAGGCGATGATGAGATAATAAAATATTTGTAATTATATGACCAATTGATGAAATAAAGTAACAAAAAATATTGGAAATTGAGGGTTTAAAGGTGACAAAATGCTCAGAAGGAAAAACCAGTACATGGTGATGCTAATGAAGAAAATTTAGAATGTGTAATTGATTAATTGAAATAATTGAATGTGCTCAAAGGTGTCAAATTGCTCAGAATGGAAAGGTGATTGTTGCTGACCCTGAGTATTGTTGGTGTATAAAAATATAAAACATTAAATAAAGTAATGAAACAAATAATCGAAATATAGAATAAATAAAAACTAAAAATTCAAAAAGGGAAGAAAGAAAATGTGTGTGTGTGTGTGAGAGAGAGAGACGCTATCGCGTCATACCCTTAACGGCGGAGCTTAAGTGTCCCCCTAATGTTTTATAACAGTACTATATAATATAACTCTGACTTTATGAACACAGCCAGTTGCACCAAGCACTGACACTTCGCAGTAATGTGAGTTGACTTTTCAAAATTCTTTTCGTTTCAGCAGAGTTCCTATTCCTCCGAGTTCCTCGAAGCTTCCCAAGACTGCACTTTCATATGAGGTTAAGGCTTCAAATGTCTGCTATCTGACAGAGGGAATAAACAAGAAATCGGCATATTTACAAAATCAACTGAATTTCAGGTGGCTGTCAATTAGCGAACCATTGGGCGACTCGATAAAACGCACAAAAGTGAAAAGCAAACTTCGTTATTTTATCGGCCGCACTAGCAGGTATGAAGGCACAGAATGCAAACCTGAGCTGCGCGCTCTGGACGCGGACCGGACTTCACATGCATTATCACGTGATAACATCATTCGAAACGGGCTGGACGTGAGCATATTACAACACACTAGTGGGACGTCATCTTCACCTGCTTTACTAGACGCCGCGGGTTTGGCAGCCGCTTTTGCAGCGTGAAACACGCACCTCGGGCGCACTAGACAGCCGTATTGCTCTCTGCACCGAGCACTACAATTTCGTACGACGGTGAAAAGTAGTTTCAGTAATCATGCCCTTGTCATAAATCAAATACACAATGGTAAATGCAACCTACGTACAAAAGGTTTCAAAGAACGTATTTGAACTATAGCGTTCGGTATACATGCATTGCTCATTCTCCCATGTCCTCCATCGAAGCATAAGCTTATCCTTCAAGTTAACAAGGCTCCATAAGCACGCAAAATAACCTGGCTGTTTTAGGTGATAGCACGTTCTGTGAGCCAGCTCCCAGTCAGAGGGACGTGAAGTAATGCTTTACATGATGCAAGTGACACTTGTAAAGCCGATTAGGATTGGAAACGAGCGGTCGCATACACGCGTATACCTTGTTTCCGTGCGCATCTACGACGGTGCGCTTGCTGCAGAAGGGTACGCAGCAAAATGCTGGCATCATTCCGAATAGAGCTTGGTGCTAGCAGCGACTGCTGTGATGTTAAAAAATGAAACAATCGCTTGTGATCATTCCAATGCACCTTGCGGTGCAAGCACGGGTTCCACGAAGGCGCACGTTGACAGCGTACTCGATGGGAGGCGCGGGCGGACTGAACAAAACATGGCCGCCGCGCACAGTTTCTGTCTCTTTCACTAGATGGCGCTAACTTTTGTAAAGCCTCTATAGCAGGTCTGTCCGATTCGGTTGCATGTACTGCACTTTCCATAAAGTTCTGTGGCGGTGACACAAGCATGCAGCGCCAGTTCCAGCAGTTCAAATGCTGCAATCGGCACTTGGGGGCTACGCGTAGCCATTTTCTTTGTGAACTCTGGCATTATTCTTGTTGACAAATGAAACAACTAGAGTCTCTTTACCATTTATTATGACACTATTATGACATGCCAATTGTTGTCTGCTTTTATGGCGGCAGAGGCCACTGCACCATTTTGGCAGACCACTGAGAAGGCACACAGTTCTCTTGACTTGAACTTCATGTGAACTGAACCTGCACGAAGTCTGCAGTTTTTTTAAACGAACAGCGTAGTTCAGAGGGCGCCATGCTGTACCGCTGAAATGAATGAAGTGAAGCAGTACAAGAACCAGTTCACAGAGTACAGGTGAATAGAACAGACTTCACATTTAAATACAAAACTGGCAATAACACATCTACATATACCTCCAAACAAATAAGGGTGTCGATTTTACAGAAGACATCCACAGCCTCTTGAAACTTTTGTAAGCAACAAGTGTAACATTTGTGTAGTGTAGTCGCCAGCCGCGCTAACTTTCTGTCCAATACAACCTTGCCTAGCTGCGGCGCGATGCGCCGTGACCGACAACGTGGTACCGACCTGTTAGGCCGCTGCCGGCGTCAATAGAAGACCGTTTTTGCTTCGCCCCGGATGACATCGTCGCAGCTCGGCGGGCGCGCTGGCGGCCTTTTTCTTCGGCGCCGCCACCGCTCCCCGCTAAAAATGCAGTGTCGTTGTCGACCCTTGAAAAAGAAAACGAAAGCAAACGTCAAGACACGCAACTATTCACTAGCTTTAGGCCCAGAACATTAAGACAGGTGGTGTCACGCATGGCATGTCACAACGCAGGTCGCAACAAAAGGTAACCAGACGCGTGTCTTGACGTACCACTCCAGCTCAAAATTACCGCGAAACGCGTCTTGGCGAGATAAATAGAGCGACACCTATGTAAACATAACTATGTCTCCCTCTCTCGTTTCCTTTGCTTCACTTGATCACGATGCTCCCGAATGTTAACACCACATTGAAGTTCACGTTTCAACTGCGGACAGCATGCATATTAACACCACATTGAAGTTCACGTTTCAACTGCGGACAGCATGCTTCCTAGCGTCACCAAACGAACCTGAGCGCGCGGCCGTCTCCCCTCCCCCTTGACATCGCCAGCTAGGGCTCAATTGCTGCAATGGGGGTTACCATACTCATGGGGCCAGTAAGCAAAGATGCCATGGCGGGTTAGCACAAGTAAAGTCAAACGATGACACGTTGCCGCAGCAGTTTTTTTGCCCAGTACGCAACAGACCCCTCGCCTTCATCACCCATATTTGGACACTGGTGACCACAACCGCGGCTTTTCAGAGTCCACAAACTTACCCCGTGGCTCGAGTTAGAAAGCAAAGTTCATTATCACGCTGTAGACGAGCGCGCACATATAACCATGAAGCGATGGCGGTCACATTGTTTGTTCACCCGACGTAGATGAACCACGGTTTGGCGCCATTATGATCTACGGTCGCGCTACACAGACGACGACGGCACGTGATGATCCATACGAGAATTCATCTTGTCAGTATTTTTGAGTGTCTTCTTCAGGCTCTGTGCAAGGGAAATTCCAAAGCACACATTTCTGCAACTGAGTTTCCCAGTGGCGCAGAAAATCACTTCGAAATCCGATAAGTGCTACTCTCCTTTACTTGCCATTGCTTGTCGCTAGGCCTCGCCACAGTGTTGATGGCAACGTATGCAGATGCGCGCCAATAAAATCCCAGTGGGCCGCCGCGACTTATTTTGTATTGGAAACGTGTGCTGAGACAAGCAGAGTTTTCAAAGACCAGTAAAATGAAGTGCTAACGGGGTATATATAACGGAGTTGACCTTTATTGGGAGCAAGTAAACAGTGTTCATAGTTTCCGTGACCAAGTTCTACGATTTGTTTACGACACTACGGCGATGTTTACTAGTGCTAGCTTCTACTATCGTCATTACGCGTGCGCACGATTTGATGCGCAGCAGTGGAGTGAGGAAAAAAATGTGCGCAGCGCGCAACGGCGCAGCATACATGGCAGCATACTCGTGCGCATTATTTTATTTCAGCGACAGCGTGGTCAAGTTGTCGATGGAAAGGCGTAAAGGTCAAGCCTCTGCACGTTGTTGAGCCAGGTCGAGCTCTTTGAGGTGCATCAAGCGTCCTGCACCAAAGTATTATTAGGCGCGGCGTACTTTAGTAGCGATTTTTACAGTTTTCCGCCGTTACCAGCGCCTGCCAGTTGAACACAATCCCTGCAGTACAATTCTGGCAGGATACTGGCCATGCACAAATGCAATATTTTTGCCGTCAGTCCCCAAATCCTTTCATCACCGTCTAGCACAAAGACCGGTGCCAAGTGTCTTGGTGCACCTGGATATTGCCATTTAGTGTACTCCCAACCGCGAGGGTCGCACAGGCTTTCTAGAGACGGCATGAATACCTTCTCCACTTCGTTTTTGTTCACTACAAGCTCGTCCACGAGCGACGCAGTTGTTGATCTCACAAACGCCACAACCGGCGTGACTGATATCTCGGAGCCAAGCGACGGAAGCGGGTGGATGGGTCCCCACACATCAACGTTAACAGGTGGTATTCCAAGCTCCTCTTCAGTCTCTCGCAGTGCTGTCTCAGTTGGTGACACGTCGTCCTTGTCGGCGATGCCCCCAGGGAAGCTAATAAGTCCAGCGTGCCTGGCAAGGTTCTGTGACCTCAACGTCAGTAAGACGGCGGGCTGGCCGCGCTGGTTAAAGCAGAACGGCACCAGCACCGCAGCCGTCAGCGAAGTCGGGACGCTGCGAAACAGACGGCTGTACTCGTCCGATGACCTCGCTAGAGAGCTCATGCAGGATTTTTTCCTCTCTTCGGTGAAAAACGTGGCGTCGAATTTCGTGGAGCTGCTATGGCGAATATTTGTAATCCTCGCCAGTCCGTTCAGAGACCACAAGAGAAAATTCACGTTATGTTTCTGGAATGCCATTGCACCACACATTCACTGTTGTCACATCCCTCTTAGCGATGGCAACCTTTTACACTTCACTGCAGCTTTGACTCCACCTGCTTCACAGCTGTGCTAATTTCCCACCACAACCGCACCACCTCGCCGCCTTGGCTCAACTCCTCAGCTCAGTTAGCTGAGTATTCTCAAGACGTACGAACAAGCACGTGACTCTACGTCAAATTTCCGCGGGGAGCTTGAAGTTTGGTTACAACTAGCGCCACCCTTCGTACATGTCCACATGTCGGAGTCTGGCCGTCTGGCCACCGCCCTCAACCTCATCTGACCTTTAACTTAACCCACCCCCTTCCCCGCTAGGCCTCAGGTCATCCTCATGAATAAAGGTTTATGAATGAATCTCAAGCTCCTTTTATTTTTATTTTTTTTTAGTGTCATGCAGTAGTTGATCCTCCCAGGATTCTGGTTAATAACGGCAGATCTTCCATGACGCATTGCTTTTCCTGTTATGCAGTTTCTGAGGAAATTAGCTAGCTAGTACATAAATTCGAATTTCAACTGTCGCTTCACTGTTGGGGCAAGGCGCCATGCAACTTCTCCCCTAAACCGCTCAATATCTCCAGTGTTTTGTTTGTTTTCAAGATTCATAGTCTCCTGCTGTGTAGCATGCTAATTTCTGTGCCAACCTTCCAACTATAAATGACTACATTTAAAGTTACTTGTCCTTTGCACATTACATGGCCACGCTGCACGTCTAACTTGCCGTGAATCTACTTAACCAGACAAGTGCATGCAAGTTCTCTACTATGCGACACCACATACTCAACATTATGGCCACTCATGCTATCGGGTACGTGGTGGCTACCTTGACAACACACACATATGTATTGGACCAGCCTGCATGCAACGCACCTGACGCAGTCACCACATTACCTGCAACACATCACTACCAACAACATACCCTATTTCTAGGAGAGCTGGACCACTCCTGCTGAACTCCATCCATTACTCTGGACACTGCTTGTAGCTTATGTCACCCACGTGTTGAGTGATATAGACCTCCACTCAGATTTGAGGCGACAGCATGGTTCAGGCTATAAATAATGTTTTCTCTCTCATTTCTGCTGCCAAACATCGACCTCAGACAAACTTGAATACCTCTGTGATGCAAACAAATCAAGGTGCATCACTTCCTGCCATTGTATATAACAATTTAAGATGCAGATCTACTGCGAAAGACAATTTCTCAAGTCTTCATTATCTTCCAGCAGATGTTCGATAAGACCCAAGCCTCAGCTTTCCTTCCAGAGTTACAAATTCAATGTAACAATCACTCGAATGCACAAAACACAGTCAATCCATATGCTTTATCTTGGAGTCACCACTTGAGCTACCTGAAACCTTGAAATAGCAATATATTCAAGTAAATGTCACAGTACTTGGTCACATCCTTGGCAGTTGACTAGTATAAAGCACCATCACCTTGAACTGCAAATTACTTTCTGCACAAATACACAAGAATTGAAGACTGCTTTATTCACATTTACCATCAACACAAAAGTCATGCCACTTGCCCCCCCCCCTTCAAAAAGGTGCAATTTTAGAATGTGCATTCCACATGGCACGAGTACTGTACCTTGGCTTGTTTGCTTCACCAACACGATGCTTTGTGACAGCCAAACATGCTTTGCATAGTCTTGGCACTTGAAAGCCTTCTCAGAAGACAGGACTGGTGAATGTGTTCACAAGGCAGGCGTCTGAGAGCAACGCACAATGTCAGTTCTTGGCCTTCACAGCACCCAGTGATTGGACCACACGGACAAACTCTCTAGCCCACAGCTGTACTTGCACACTAGCTAAGTCCCAGCCTTGGAATGCATAGATTTGCACTGACCGCCAGTGCTGGTTGACCACGTCTTGGAGATATGGCCATGTCAGAGGATATTTGTGCTTATAAAACGAGTGGGCAACCAGTGCACTGAACATTGATGCAGCCAAGACAAGCAGCCCAAAGAGCAACGTGAACAGCATGGAGCAGCACCCTGAGAAGACACAAAAAGACATGATTGCTGCAGTAACGTGTTGCCTTGGCACAGCTTCCAAGCAACACTGAGGCTTCACAGAGTCCCATCATACATGTCAGATGCACAAATTTACTGTTTGGGCTCTTTAGCACGCTCTGTACCATTTTTAGAGAGATAGGTGCTCTTCAACAACACAAGCCAAGAACTAACGCAGGCCACTTTGTGTGCTCAGGCAGAAATAATGCCTTCGAATCAGCCAATTACCCTTATCAACTACAAGAGTGAAATTTGCCAACAACAGATGCAGTGTCTCATGAAACCTAGAAACCTATTAAGCATCATTCTGAAAATTATATGAGCAGTCTCAACAAAATACACCAAATTCCCCTTAGGAGCACTGCTCAGCCAAATTTTAAACCATAAGCACACCACTTGGAGGTGATAAATAATCTGAACATGCTACGTTTCTAAGTGCCCTTTGATTCAGCAATAGACTTGCATTGCACTATATTGAAATTCTGAGATTTTGCTCTATTGTCTGAAACTCCTAGATGAGTAGCATCTCAAAATAGAATTGTTATTTGATGGTTTGCTTCATACTCGTGACTTCCCACATCACATAATGAATTAAATGCAACTACTTGTTAGAAAATACACCTTTTGACTAGGACAGAACATTCTACAATGACAGAGCACCTCTTTGACCTTTCCATAACACAACTTCATTCAAAGTTCAGCTCCGTTTGAACAGGGTGACCTAAACATTAATACCAAATTTACTCTAACAATCTCATAAACTCGCTTAAGCGACTAGCCAGCTACTGCAGAACAGTTTACACTGCTGTGGTAGTAAATTGTGCATGTCTAAGCCAGAAGGTAGCTCATTTTCAAAAGAGAACGCGCACATGTGCTTCTTTCGCTTGCTTCCTTGTTATGCATTTTCATTCTCTCTACATTTGATCCAAACTGCTGAAACAAGACAAGCGGTAGAACCTGTGTGCCTATGACTTTAGTTTCCAGTTGTCTTGTGAGGCAATACTTACTTCACCTGAAGAGACACTTCCCTCCACAAAATTTGTGTCTATGCCGCTAGAGTCACCGTTCCATGCACCATCTGCTAAAAAGGGGTATGGCTGCGATAGTGGCAGCTCCCTTATGTTACTTTGTTGTCCTATAAAATGCGCATTGCTACACAAGGTGCTGTTTATACAATCTGCATAAATTATTTCTTCATTTCTTTCAGTAATCACTGCACAGTGCAATGAAGTTTACTTCAACTAGAGAGCTCTACACAATGGCGCTGCAAAGGTATGCTGGCAGGCTGGCATCAGACAGACGGCCAGCAGCACTGAGAATGCTAACTGCAGGGAAGCGCTCTGTCTCTGAAGGGATGCCTGACCCTTCCACCTTCTCCAGCATGGCCTGCACGCTTGAAAAATGAGGAAACCACACATAATGACTGCGCATTTCTAAGACGCTGATGGACATCTATCACCATCTTGTGCAGAGGAGGAAATGTACAGAAGCAGCAGCGGCGAAGGGCTGGCTGGCAAGAAGGTCAATGAAGATAAGCAAAAGGTTTTTTGGAGACGCAGTGGAGACAGTTGAGACAACAAAGGAGAATGGACATGGGTGCTATGCATTGTCAGGCACAACCCTGACCATGGAAGAAATTCTCAGTACTGCAGTCATACAAACCTGTAAATAAATTCTAGTAAAATTTGCAACTGGTCCAGCTTTGTTTGGAGCAGCGAGGAAGATTTTAAAAGAGGAGAGAAAGACCTGCTGTTTGACTCTTTGGTACAGGGTGTCACAAATCCACCTATAACGCTAGGAATGTTGCGTCGTGGCAGCCGTATTCCTTCCAGCTCCAGAATTATGGAGTGAAGGAATGCAATTCTCTCTTTAAACTTGCAGTGACTCCGCATATGAAACCAGCACACAGAGAGCCCCTACACTTAAATGTGTTTGCTCTTGTGCTCTAAACTCCAGACTCCATTTCGGCACTACATGCTTGCATAAAAAGAAATAAGAATCAATACACACCTCTGCTTTTGCTGCGGCTGGATGCTGATCGTGTACCAGTCTTCCCATCTGAAATGTGAAGAAGGTTGTCGGCAAAACTGTTTTACAAAGGCACGTGAACAAAAAAATATGGCAGCTAGCATGACTTGATGGCAAACAGGTCCCTAATGTTGCTTAGCAGGGTTTCCCAGAACTACTCAAAAAATTCCCTGAAATGTGCTGAAACCTCACCAACCGCAACTGCTGACCAATTGGTGCCCAGCTGTGTCAAGTGTTAGTAACTGCCACCTTCCAGAATCAGGACCATGATCTTTCCAGTATAATGCCGACGCTAAATTTTCTAAACAACTGGGCCTTTAGCCAATGGCGTTATTAACATGAAGAAGACGCACAACTCAAGACAGAGGTTTACAGGCACACAGAATATATCGAATTGATTTAGTCTCAACAGATCTTGAATTACAGTTAATAAGCTGCAGTCACAAGCCAAGCAGTTCCCTTCAAAAACAAATTGTCTTTATTTGTTCCAATTAAAAACTGAATGGCACAAATGGCGGAAGGGCTTTAGTACGGAAATTAGAAAGCTTTTTCCCTTTCTTCGCTTTTACAGAGACAAAGTAAGCAACCATGTACAACACTATACTAAATAAATGGCGCCCGAGTAGTGTACCCGCCTCGTCTTCGGGAGGTAGTGGGTTCGACTCCCACTGCCGGCCGGACACCCACAGGTTTTCTCAAATGGGTACGAGCCACGGCCCGGCCTGGTACTCGGCTTACCAGGGCTCGTGGCTTGGGAAAGGAGCCCGCGCCTTCTAAGCCCAACTCTGAGTCGTAAGAGGCAGTTTTTCTAACTAGACTAGATAAATGGTGGTGGTGGCATTGCGCCACGGCGGGACAGACTCCGTCACAGTAAGGAACTGACTTGGCTAGTAGGACCTTTATGGTCCACCTGGTAAAAAGGGAAGCCTCAGTACCAATCCAATCCAATCCAAATTTGCTACTACAGTGTGTTGCTAACAAGGACATCATCCCCATCCCAGGCTGCAGGGTTCTGACAAAGCACCACACAGACTTCAGTAGTCTACAACCATGACTATACTCCAGTAAATTTTTACAGCTATGTACTTGGTCTATATAAACTGACCTGCATCATTGCATTTTTGCTCTTATTCATGTCACTGCAGACAGAAGTTTTAGACACAAAAATTAAAATCTTATAGCAGCACTTGTTTTGGCTTGTCGCTTACTAACTGGAGCATCGCATGTACTCTTCCCCTAAATGTGGAAACCTAGAGCCTTTTACGGGAATTGTGAGAAAAGCCTTAGAAGGATTCGCCTGCAATAAACCTTGGCACAGTGTGTGCAAGTTTATCAAAAGTCCTTCTAAAATAATGAGTAAAACTATCAAACAGCTGCATCTGCAACTAACAGTATAAACAACAACTTTACGTAATTACTACTAGTCTTTATTTATGCTTCAGTCCACTCATTTTTCAGCATTCTTTTTTTTTTTTTCATTATTGGACGTTACATTCCAGCAGACAACGTGGCCTGTGCGATGTAGGCATCAGCAGTACCATGAACAAGATGAACAAGAAAGACATATGCCATCCATGGCTTGTTGCAGTTTTCTCTACTTGCATATGACGGAAAGGTTAAAATAACATCCAAATAATTTCTTCGGTCAGCTACTTATCTAACTTGCTTCTTTTAAGCCCCACAAACAAATTGAAGACCATGCCCTTCTTTCCTTCACAACAGCTCTATTTTCTTCTCCAACATAACGTCCAACATCATGTGGACTAATTCCTATCTAACATTTACAAATTAAATTTTCAGAAACCATCCAGACACTTTCAAGACTGCTGGTTAGGGTAGAATCAAATTAAATGTTCTAGGAACTTTGATGTAATGCATTTTAAAAAGCAGGTTTTCTTTAACTGCAGTCAAATGGGGCATATATATGCATTACTACAAGTACTAGGAAAGAAATTCAACTGAACTTGCAGGAGCTCAACAAATTCCAGATTTGCAACATTTTTGCAGTCATTTCAGGTTCTTGCACAACACATCTCAGTTTAATAGCATCATTGAGGTATATGAAACACATATCAGATTTGTGACGTGATTTAACTTGCGATGTGAAATTATGTGATTTCTGTGACTTGCAAGTATGTGATAAAATGAACATCTGATCAAGCTTGAAGTACAACCCAGAAAAACACTGAAGCAGAAACATTGCCTACACAGTTCAACTGTTTTGTACCTCATGACTCTCTGTAAAAATACATCAAAACCAGCATGCGCCCAGATTACCAGCTTCCTGAATCTTTCCCATCATAACTAGTGCACACAGTCAAGCTTGTTTTAACAAAAGAGGCTAAAAAAAGAAAGTGACTGCAGTCATTAGCTAACAATTCGAAGGACCAGAGCTAATGTGAAAGCAGGAGGAATGGTGCTGTAAAAACACATTAAAAGCCTTTTCTACATATTTCCACCTTGAGATACCTTAGCGCCTACACATCAAATTTCTCACATAATCTGTGCTTCAAAACAGCAGTTAAAAAAGATTGGTGCTTCATTGTTAAGCTTTTATCCTCACCATTTTTCTTCTGCTTGAATTTTTCCTGTGTTCCTTCCATCTCTTTTATCAACTGCTGCTGCTGCCTAAGCTGCTGCTCTTTCCTCTGTCGCTGCTCCGCTTTCTTCTTCTCACGCTCGGCCTTCTTCTCTTGCCTCTGGCGCTCTGCCTCCTTTTCTTCTTCTGCCTTTCGCAGTGCCTCTTTCTCTGCAAATGCGAAATTTTCTCAATCAATACAGTGTTCCTTGAGTAGGAGTCATAAATTGTCCTATTCACGTATGAAGTAACAAGCATCAAGAAACACTACATTCAAAACTAGCACTCATGAGAGATTGCCATAAGTTGTTTTCTAACAAGAATATTGACTCCTCGTAATACAACAGAAACAGGTGGGACCTCTTTCCCTAGTGGCGAAAAAGAGGCAGACGAGAAATGGCTGAGGCTACTCAATACTTCTACCGTTCACGAATAAGTAATGAGATCTTTTGAAAACTGTGATTGCAATTAGTGGCAGTAGGATGTTAGGACTCACAGGCAATTATGTACATTGAAGCTTATAGTGCATCAGTTATAAATGGACATGGTGAAATCCCCAAATTTCTGGGCTACTGCTGAAACAAGTGAATATTTCAGTTCTGGCTCACCTCTCTGAGCTTTCAGTCTTTTCTGTTTCTCTCGCTCCAAATCCGATTCTAGGGCTTGAAGGTGCTCGACAACCTTTGAGAAACAAAAAGAGCACCACACATCACAAAAAGTAAGCAGATGACTAGACAACATCAAATGCAGGCTAGAGGAAAGATTACAAGTCAGCTTTTCCAGGCAAAACACAACACGCAGAGTAATACTTAAGCCCAACACGTTTCTTGCAGTCACTGCAACTTTTCTAACAAGCAATGAACATGCAAGAATTACCAACACTATCATAACTACATGTGAATAACAGTGGTTTATTTTTTTATATGCATTTTCTTTGGTGCAACTTCCCTCACTATGACTCGCAATAACTGACCAGCCAACCAACAACAACAACAACAACATTCATTATACACCAGGATAATTCAAAAGTCTATATCTAGCACTAACACCCATTAAATGTACATTGATATAAGAAAAAAAAAGGTTAAGAACAGAGCAAATGTCTAAAATATGAATATTATTTTCATGGAGCTTTTCAAAATGTTTTGCTTGGAGGTACACTGGTTTGTCGTGCAGCGGTGGCGTAGAGGTAGAACATCTGCCTTCCATAAAATGGGACCCCGGTTCGAGTCCCGGTGTCACGCAATTCTCCATCAGATTTTAAAAAAAATGGAATTGCATAAGCAGGTCTGGGGTGCAACCTGATGACTACCTCCAGAAACGTACTCCCTCACCAAACAAGATTTCGCCACTCTGGTGTAGCAACTGGCAACCACTTCCTTTACGAACACTCCAATCAACCCCAGCCCTCAGTCACCACCAGTTGCATAAGTGAAGGCAATCTATATGTACCTGGTGAGCGAAGAGATATGAGAAATGCATTACTGCAGTGCTCTTATACAGGTGCTGTGCATTTAAATGGCAAAATGATGTGTTGTGTATGATTCTATATTAACAGCAATTCCAATTATAGCTAACAATTTAATAAAAAGTACATGTGCACGAAAAGTGCAGTGGGAAATATCCAGTGTAAACATCTCGTCGATATGCATGTTATGGTTTGCTGGATATGCAAAGTATATGAAAAAGGAAGCTCAGAACATCACCTGAAGCATCGAATTTAATATTCACATACGAACTCCACGGGACATTAATTCAATGCGCCCCATTGAAATATGCTGCATGTGCCTTTCATGTACATGTTAGTACATTTTTCAGATGATCATTTTGCACTACATGCTACAAAGACCTTTATGAATGCATCTAATAAATTTTTGAGTATTATATACCATTCATTCCATTGCAAGTTCATTGGATATTTGGTTTTTGGAGCACAACATTGTCAGTGAAACTTTCGGGTAGTCATTTTGCGCTACAATGTACGCAGATGTATCGTTGAAAAGACCTTAATGGATATAAAATAAGCATTTGAGTGTCCTAGGTTTGAATGTCTATGGCATGTTCTTTGGATGTTTGGTGGTTGAGTGATAAATCAAAATAAATGTTTACCAACACAAATCTATCTCCATCTTCACACCTTACGTTTGGTTGAATGTTTTTTCACAAACATCACTTGAGCAACTTCTTGCGACTGTGGCCTACAAAGAGTATCACGACTAAAGTGTGCTGCGCCTGGGTCCGTCAAGTAGAGCACAAATCCTAGTAGCTCCAAAAGGAAACGACGAACGTGCAAGCGTATTTGTACGAGAGAGTGAGATAAGAAAGGGGAGAGAGAAGTGGGGCGCAATGGCTTCGGCACAGGCAAACGCGCTTGAAGCAGGCTTGGGTCGAATTCGAGACTCGCGGTTCTTCGAAAGATGAGCTGCCAAATGATGCCGACAGGAGCACCGTCATATAACCGTCAGATGGGCGTGACGCATTAGACATATGTGGGCGTGGCGACTGCCGCGTGCCCATCGACCGAACACAACGAGCACGCGAAGTGATGACCTAGCGGGGTGTGCGGCTTACCTTCTTGGCGCACTGTTGGCACTGTTTCTCGTCGAGACAGTCGCCGGCGATCGCCTTCAGCTTGGGTTCCAGCGGGTTCCCCTTCAGATCGAGCCAGCGCAGGGACTTCATGCGGCACATACTCAGCGGCAGCGTGGTCAAGTTGTTCGCGTAAAGGTCAAGTTTCTGCAGGTTGTTGAGCCGGCCGAAGTTCGCCGGCAATTCTCGCAGCTGGTTCTTGCTCAGGTCGAGCTCTTTGAGGTGCGTCAAGGCACAGAATGCATCCTGCGCCAGAGTATTATTAGGCGCAGCGCGCACTGTTTGCAATTGAGCAACGTGAGCTGCATACGATCATGCAAATGACAGTGAACCACTGCTCAGGGGCACTACTCAGGGGCAATGCGACGTGCCTTGATTGAACGAAGTCAACTCACCGGTAGCACTGCGATCTTGTTGCATGACAAGTCTAGCTTCACGGCTTTCGGCAGTTCCGCCTGAAGCAAATTGACAAAAAGAAACGTCGGTCCTGTCAGAGTTGCGCCGCAGACCTGCGCCTTCACCAAACGCAGATCTGTGCCGAACGAATTTTTTCATCGAGCGCGGCACGGAAACGGCGACACTCGTTCAGCAAGCGCACAAATCGACATGCGATTGACTTACGAGTTCTTTCACAGGCGGCTCGGTAAGCTCGTTGAGGCTCAAGTCTAGGCTATTACCGTCAAGTCTACTCTTCAAAGAACCTTTGGCCATAGTTAATCTGGAAAGATTTTTTAGCGTGCGGGTTAGCGACGATGCCGCTAAAGCAATCGGATTTTGATGCTACTCGCGAAAGCAGACACGTTTAACAGCGCATCGCAAGCGCCTTCCAACGCAACAAAAAACGACTGTGCTGCCACGATCGGCCGCCTCGCCAACTGCTGAAATACTGTAATTGCATGGTCTAGTACGGTGGAGTTCTGTTCTCAGCACAACTGAGAATTTTCCAGTTGAAAAGCCTGAATGGACCCAATGTTTCCTTGTCTGAGACAGCAAGGCCGTTATTGCAGCTACATTGCAGCTGTCGCAACAGAGATCCCAGCCATTTTGCTAACTTCCGATCAAAAGCCGACCGAACTGATCGATCGTCAAAGATCCGCTCAAATGTGTGTGTGTGTGTGTGTGTGTGTGTGTGTGTGTGTGTGTGTGTGTGTGTGTGTGTGTGTGTGTGTGTGTGTGTGTGTGTGTGTGTGTGTGTGTGTGTGTGTGTGTGTGTGTGTGTGTGTGTGTGTGTGTGTGTGTGTGTGTGTGTGTGTGTGTGTGTGTGTGTGTGTGTGTGTGTGTGTGTGTGTGTGTGTGTGTGTGTGTGTGTGTGTGTGTGTGTGTGTGTGTGTGTGTGTGTGTGTGTGTGTGTGTGTGTGTGTGTGTGTGTGTGTGTGTGTGTGTGTGTGTGTGTGTGTGTGTGTGTGTGTGTGTGTGTGTGTGTGTGTGTGTGTGTGTGTGTGTGTGTGTGTGTGTGTGTGTGTGTGTGTGTGTGTGTGTGTGTGTGTGTGTGTGTGTGTGTGTGTGTGTGTGTGTGTGTGTGTGTGTGTGTGTGTGTGTGTGTGTGTGTGTGTGTGTGTGTGTGTGTGTGTGTGTGTGTGTGTGTGTGTGTGTGTGTGTGTGTGTGTGTGTGTGTGTGTGTGTGTGTGTGTGTGTGTGTGTGTGTGTGTGTGTGTGTGTGTGTGTGTGTGTGTGTGTGTGTGTGTGTGTGTGTGTGTGTGTGTGTGTGTGTGTGTGTGTGTGTGTGTGTGTGTGTGTGTGTGTGTGTGTGTGTGTGTGTGTGTGTGTGTGTGTGTGTGTGTGTGTGTGTGTGTGTGTGTGTGTGTGTGTGTGTGTGTGTGTGTGTGTGTGTGTGTGTGTGTGTGTGTGTGTGTGTGTGTGTGTGTGTGTGTGTGTGTGTGTGTGTGTGTGTGTGTGTGTGTGTGTGTGTGTGTGTGTGTGTGTGTGTGTTTGCTACAGTGCGGCGCCATCGAGAAGCGGCCTTAAAAGCTGTCTGCTATTGTCATTATTGTCTTCTTAAAAATCGCTTCGTTTATTTTTTTCTTTTCATTCTTAATTACTCCTACGACAATTACGCCTAAGAATTTCTACTAATGCATCTCTTCAGTTGATTTTATTTGTCAGGTCCTAGACCATACCAACTCCCAGGGACATGCTGTTTAAGTCCCAATCTCCCACAATACGCAGTTAAGTCCCCGCGAGCTCCCTTCTGGGATATGTTCGAACCTCCAAAGGAGGATCTCCTCCGTTGGATGTTCCCCCTTCATAGGACCATGTAAATACATTCCAGGACAGTAGTCTGGGATCATGTACCATGTCGAACGAAAGCGATTAATCGAGAGCCGCACAATTCCGCTAATGTCAAAAATAAAAGGTAGACTGTTCGTCTTTGTAACTAGAAATAATTGGCGCCGTCCGTGCTACGATAATCAAAAGTAGCTAAAATTTAGGTTGTGCTGTTGGGGGTTGCAACCGATTGTCCATTGTGGTTTGATATAAAAAGTAAATGTAAGCATAATTATAATTGCAGTTGCTGAAACATGAAAATTGGCTCATTTGGAAAATATATAAAAGGTCACGCAATATGAGGCATACATGCAGCCTACGACGATACGAGGAGCAAGATCCAATATCACATGTGTGTAACTAAATGAATCACAACAGGTGTAACTAATCGCTTTATTTTTATTGTCGGCAAAGAAATGAATGGGCTCAATTAACAGAACATTACATTGTTGTAACCTGATTAATTATAACATAAATGAATATTTGTGAGGATATTTATATTTCTTTTCTGACCGGGACGCCCTTGTAGAGGAGAGGTACTTGAAAAAAGGGCTAATCTCAACGCGGTTACTGCGCTATGCTTTGCGAAATGTGAATATGTACGTAACATTTGGAGTGTGCGTGTTTCTGCTATGAGTGTTATTATTACATAGTATGCAACATTTCTTGTGAGTCTAAAACACCGCTCTGTACTAGGTATGCAAATAATATGGAATTGCCCATGTAGCACCGAAATATAGTAATGTTACATTTTTTTTTTGTTTCAGTCGAAGATTATTTTGATGTTGTTAATGCCCTTTTTCTATTGTTTCAGCAATGTTGCATATAGGCTGTTATGATGTTTCGATAAACATTTAAGCAATCAGAATCTAACATGTATGCACCGTTGAAGGTAACATTCGCGAAAATGTAGAGCAATCTTGCAACGAGTATGTAGGCCCACCACTAGTGATGGTACATAGCTTGCACACTGCAAAGCCCACAACACAGTACAACTTCATAATACAGCACAGCTCCTACACACACATCTGAACAAATATCAGTCAAGCTTTTATGTTCATCGCCAACGGGTGTTCCGAGTGATCGTGGCGAATGGATAATAAGTCGAATTTCCAACAAAATATTAGGGCTGTGCTTGAATTCTACGGTGGGCATCATCTCGAAGCCCTTGTTGCAAATAAGTATTATTGCATGAAGCAACAAGATTACCGAAATAAAAAGCTGGGCAAAAGTACTAAGACTTATAGTGTTTAACATATATATGCTATGTTACTTTATATTTATGATTTAAATATTACTTTAACTTTCCGAACACGATGTTGAAACAACATTTGTAACACAAAAATAATACGTTTATGATGCAACTTACAACATTATATTACATTAGCATTCAAAAGTCCACATTAGTATAATGTCCCTTTGAATGTTCTATGAATGTTTTTTTTTTTTTTTATGTGAGAAAACGTTTGGCAACCTTCAGGCAACTTAGAAAACAATTTTATAGCATTATTCTAATGTTCGGTGCTACTATGGGTACAGGCTGCAGCATGCAGTGTTCAACACCCCCGACAATTGCTTCGGCACACAGGCGTTCATCGCTTACATTGAGAATTTTTTTCAGCTAAAGATATGCATGTGTTGAATCAGCTCATATTTAGGCTCATTGAGTTCAACACAAAAAATAATTAACTAGAAATAATGTTGAGAATAGTCAACTCCAGCACAATGGCCAGTTTTTGTTGAAATTCAACTTTTCCTCAGTATTCTGCCCACACCAACCCTGCCTTGTCCATGATGCAAATTATAAAGATGGCATATGTTCAGTCCTTTCAGAACACCAACAAGAGCTCAGAATTATTTTGCAAGGGACAACTGGAAACAAAGTATTTTTGGAGGTGCCCGTCCGTGGTTTCTTAAGGCCCTTGCAAATGACAGGGCCTAGATAATAAAATGCCGAGGAAATCCTCCTAAACAATGTCCCAGTAAGCTTCCAAGCTTACGCCACACCATTCCTAAACATCAGAACTCATCGGGCGATGCGCGAAAAGGGCTCTGGGACTACCCATCTCGAGCTCGACTGAACGCCTCCTCGAAATGGGGGTGCACAACAATTGGACGGAACTAGCGGAGGCTGTGCGCATGGCGCAAACTAGAAAGATTGAGCAGAACCACCACGGGCAGAACCATCCTCGGCTGGACTGCAGTCAGATAGAGGAACAAGCCACAAAGTAGACATTCCACGAAAGTGTCGCGAATATATAATAGTGCCCCCCCTACCTAAAAACATGCACCCTACGTACAACAAGGAGAGGAGACAAAAGAGGGCCGAGACTCTCGCAATTAAAGAAAGCGGGGAAAATGAAGCCGGGGGAGGTCGCCTACGTGGACGCGGCCAGCGGGAAGTCGGGGCGGCGGTGGCTGCGGTCGTCTACGCACGGCCGCGGCGTGCCGGCGTACCCGCCGCCGCCGCGTCCGTTAGAAGCCGAAATGTAGACACGGCTGAAGAAGTTGCAATAGCGCTCGCTTGCGTTGGAACGGAAGCCAGCATAGTTATTAGTGACAGCAAAACAGCTGTCTGGAATTTTGGAAAAGGGAGGGTCTCGAAGGAGGCAGCCAAAATTTTAGAGAAAGGAAAACTTGAAAGAAGGATTCGAATTATTTGGACCCCCACGCACGAGTCCGTCCCCGGCAACGAGGCGGCGCGCGAGCTAGCCCGAGCCCCGAGTTCTCTACTTCCGGGCAGCCGTAGAGCCGTAGAGCCGCCTGATTGCGATGGGATGGACGAGAGGCTGCAAACTTATAAGGAAATTTTAGAACACTACAGACTTAGCAGAAGGTCCCTGCCACCACTGGATCGAACGCTAACAAGGAGGCCGTCGCTTGGCGGCGCCTGCAAGCTGGGAATTTCCCAAGTCCCGTCTGGCTTTTCCACACGCAGGTGGAGGAAAAGGCGGACGATAAATGCGAAACCTGCGGAGAAAGGGGTACTCTGGATCACATAGTCTGGCAATGCCTTGATTCCCCTGGCACCAAGGAAAACATAAATGGTAGAGAAGACTGGGAACTGCTCAGTGACTGCGGAGCGAGTCCCCCGCCGACCAGCAGCAAGCTACCCGCCTGGCGGCTGAAGCCGGGAAGAAACACTGTCGCTTCGCCTGTCTTTAGTCGCGGAGGCCCCGGCCTCCGTCCCATAGGCCTGCGTGCCGGGGGCGGGAAGTAGGGGGCCTCCTACATCGGTGGAAAAATAAAGTTCATAACAACAACAACAACATCGGGTGTGCTGGGGGCGGGGAGTAGAGGCAGTAGGGGCTCTCTTTATCTGGCGGAATAATAAAGTTGTTATCAATCAATCAACCGATCGGTCAATCAATCTACCAACCAATTAATTAATCAATAAGCTACTGAAACAGAAACTGGTGAGAAAAGAGAATTGAAGTCCAAATTATCTATTGTTCGGTATTCTATAAACTTGTCATTTCTATTTTATTTTATATCATATTTTATTTTTATCTTTTCTTATTTTAAAAATTTTATACGCTGGTGACAGCGCATAAAGAATTAAACGCTACGAAACAAGACACCATCCCGCTGCGCACGCACACTTCTACTGAGCTTATATATTTCCCCCAAACAAGGCGCTCATTTCAGAGCCAGGGACCCTAACAAGTCGAGAGAAGTTATAACTCAGTCAATTTTAAGCCTGCAGAAATAGAAAATGAAAGAGGGCTCGCCAATGTTGCTAATACTTTTAATTTAAAAACAATGCTCTGCCACCTTTGTGCGAACGTTATGCATTCGATTTGGACCCCTACTTTGTGCCATTTTTGACTGCCGAGCATTGGATATGCCGAAGAACTATTTTCACTACCATTTGCCGATAGTCCAGCCGTGGTCCGTGGTGGTGCAGTGGATCGAATCCCGGTCGCGACGATGGAAAAGACGGCGCGAGTTTCAAACGGTTAGCTGAGATCTAACTATAGAGCCTTGCTTTCCTTTACCCTTTCTTTTAATTTTAATTTGTGTGCCGTGTATCGTACGTTTTACGTTTGGTACACGGCCGTTTTCTGATGGATGCGAAAAACAAGGCGCCTGTGTGCTGTGCGATGTCACGTTAAAGAACCCTAGGTGGTCAAAATTTCCGGAGCCCTTCACTCTGGCGACTTGAATAGTCTGAGTCGCTTTGGGACGTTAAACCCCATAAACGAAACCGTTTGCCCATAGTTGGCGGGAAGTTTTTGGCCAACAGTTGACGAGCGTAATGGGCAGCCAACCAGGGCCCACCTTTGGGCCTGCACTGACTGACTCTGTCCTGCAGTTGGGGTGTTGTTTCTGACGGTATGCGGGTATGAGTCGGAAGCGCCACTCATAGAAACACATGCAAGCAAAATTTACCGACACATTTTTCTCCCATTGCAAAGTACCTACGTAAGCAACCACTCGCGAACAGTAGGCCAGTGTAAGGAATAGTGTGATAAATTTAAGTATGCACCGAAATTTTGAAAGCAATCTATTTGGGAACCGTTCCGATTAATTAACCTACGTTGTGAAGACAGGCACATCGACCAAGGGCTCACTGTCCGCTGAGGACCGAGGGTTTCTCCAAACTGCGAATGATCTAACGAGACATATGATGTCGCACATACGTAGTATACAGTAGGTATTATAATTATGCTCAGCATTATAATCCTAAAAAATGCCGTTTTAACACTACAAAGAATCAAATTCAAAACACGCACTCTAGCCAGGGCTAATCTAAAGCCCGGCTAATCTGGCAGGTTGCGTCATCTGACGGACAGCAAGGTAACCACTGCCAATTTTTCTCCACGACATGGCTTAGTATTTCAGATATTTTTAAGGTGCTGTCGTTCTTGTTACTTTTTTTTAATGATTATTATCGATTTTTTCATGGTGGATGCTCGACATGCCTTTGAGATAGTTGTGAATGCGGCATAAAGTTTGTGTATTAGTTTTTCATTGATTCGAGAAATCAATGCAAATTATTGCTAAATAACTACCCAAGTATTGTAAGTTTTAGTATGTTATTTAAAATCAGAAGGGTAAAGCCTTTGTGTCAGGTGCTTAGATATGTTGGATCATGTGTTGGATGCTTTAGATACACAAACGTCTTGTTTGAATTCAAGGTTCATTTTTACTAATTTTTTTATGCTTCTGTATGGTTCCGTCTACTTTTTGTTTACTACTTTGCAACAAGCAGCAAAAGATTGTTTCAAAATTTTTGTGAACGCTTTTAGTTTCAGTTCCGATTACTCTTGCCATAGATGTGCAAATAAATAATTTCTTGAAGTAGTGCTGTAAGTAGCGCCATTAACGATGAATGAGAGAAGCATTGTCATACAGCGCCATTATACTCTAGTGGCCATCGCTGGTAACATTCGTTTCCTTGCATTTGTGCTGTTCAGCTGGCCGTGACGGGTCTGGGAAGGCGAAGCCGGGGATCGTCGGGTGTTGACGTCATGGTCGTGGTTCGTCGGGCTGTATCTGTTGTGTTTTGTTCGGTCCCGTAGAATGTGATGTGCACACCGGTGCTGTAGCCTGTGTTGGGCTCGTGATCTCCGTGTGGGAACGGGTGTGTGTGCTTGCCTGTGTGCATCGCGTGCTTGTGTGCGCGCGTGTGCCATGCCGGGGTGTGCCGTCTCCTGAGGAGCAATGTTCCGCTGTATTCCACTGTTCCGTGGGTGCAACCGACAAGTTGAATACATCGACAAGAGACACAGCAATTTATTCAGTATACCGGACGATGTGCTGAGGTACGCGAGGACGTTAGAAGAGCTGCTTCTAGATGCCAATCACATTCGCGACCTGCCGAGAGTAAGTATCGCGCAGTTTACTTGCTTGAGGAGTTGTACGACAGCTAGCGCACGCTAGGCCTAACCGGCCGACTAGGCTTACGTCGCTATTTTAAACGCAAACGCTTGTTTTTGCAGGGTCTTTTTCGACTCACGAAGCTGCGGAGGTTAAGTGTCAACGACAATGAAATCTCCCAGCTCCCTTCGGACATTGCCAACTTGATGAACCTGGTCGATTTGGATGTGAGCAAGAACGGTAAGCAGACATCATTACACGAGCGTAGTAGGAATACCTGCCAAGAAAAAGCGGTACTCTGTTTTAAGGGTAAACTAACAGTGTAGTTTCTGCAAAGCAGCGAGATGCGCCGGTGTACTGGTAGTTTTCAATGTACCGCAACTTCACAGCACTGCCAAGAGCAGACGGAGGCCGAGGAAAGCCGAAAACGTAGTCACGTGGTGTCAGCTGAGCTGCTTGTAAGGCTGCGCCGTGACAGACGGAATCGCAGGAATTCCATGCTCGCTGCTTTGAGAGGTTTCCGACGGAAGCGCGGCAGAACACCTACGCTACCGAGTTCCAGACCTGGCTAGACTATGAACGCTGTTTTGAAGCAATGAGACACGTTGAGGCTGACAGATGCCGCGGGTCGATTTGAAACATGTAATCATAGCCGGCGGTGCCGACCTGCGGTCGGCCCCGCCCTTTGTGGGTAGCTTGATATTCACAGATTCCATTTGCTGAGTTCTATGGTATTGCTACGTTGTTCGAACAGCGTTTGTTTCACGTTGATCGCTTTTTCATTCGACTGTAGCAGCCGGTAATCGGCTGGCGGTGGGGCCTGAGCTGTGTACTCATAGCGCGACCTATGTGGCATGCGTTGTGTACTTACTTTCATATCGCGGTTGCGCAAAAACTCGGTGCTTTCAGCGTCTTAGGCCTCAGCGTGCGTCGTTACACATACGCCGTGTTTTCATCTGGCGTAATATTGCTTTCATCGGTACCGTTTCTTTTAGTTTCGTCTTGCTCGTGATTTTCTATTGCACTTCTGTCAAGTGCTCATAGGGTTGCTGACCTCTTGCAATTATCAGGGATTCACTGATTCACATCATTTGTGTTGGTTCTGGAAATAACCTATATTAATATTGAGATTGGGGATCAGTTAGCAATTTTTGATTTCAAAAGCTTTCATAAAGTATAGTTTGACTCCAAAGGGTGGAAGGGCCCAGTAACACACACAAAAAAGTGGTAATGCACTCAGCCAGACTGACAAAGTGGCAGTGCATGGAATTTTCAATTAACGTTGTTCTCTTCCTGTGCAGGAAGTAACAGTCTTTCAGGATTTCATCTCATTCAGAAAAACAATTTCGTTTAGGATGTCCTGATGTTTGTGCTCAAAGGATTTTACAACATTCCAAATGCTGAAAGCACATTGTCAGCTCAGTAATTCACAGTCACCATTTGAGACAGTGCACTTGCTTCCCCAGCGGTGCTTTGTATCACTTAAATGAAAAAGGCAGAGAATTAAGCCCGTAATTAAATTCACTGAATTGCTGCTGTGCACAAGGGAGGGAATTGAGGGAAAGAGGAATAGGACAGCTGTGTGAAATGGATAGTAGAAAGGGTATAAGGAATAAAAAAAAGGATTACGAGACCATGGAATGTGGAGTGAGATGCATCAGTGCAGTATGCTAGAAAATAACTACACGTGATGTGCAGTACCCTACAAATGGGCTGGCAATGACCATTGGAACATGGAAGCTCTAAAGGGACAGAACTCTGAATTTTACGCGTCATATTTTATTATTATTATTTTTTTGCCGCAGTGGAAAGCTTACTGTTTAAAGGGGTTGATTTCATAACAGTTTTGTTAGAAACGCTGTAAAAAACTTGATCAATCTGTACACCCATTCTTGTGGAGGCTGATGCTGGAAACCACAAGCAGCGGCTGCAAACAGAGCTCAGTGTCCGCAAAAGTTATGTACCGAAAAATAATATAAATCTCGCCTGTCAGACTGTAATTAAACCATTTTTTTGGTGTAGAGTAGCGTTCATTTTAGCTTCTACACTCAAAGTGCTTACAGCAAAGGAACATACCTACGCTGATGAAAGTTTTAGTGGGCTCGGAAGAGTGTTTCATTAAAGAAATTCAGAAAACTCTGGCACCATCTAATGACAGACACCAAAAGCAAATCGTGGGCAAAATGAAAGGAATGGATTTTTATTGAAGGGTGTACTGGAGAGAGCATAAAACATAATAAAACATGACAAACAGTCCTGAAAGAAAGAACTTGAGAAAATCCGTGAATTCTCCCAAAATGCGGTGATGTGGGGTACTATCTGATGACAGTGTTCTGCCGCAAGAGGTCCATTCCAGTTGTTTTATGGGCTTTTCAATGACAAATCAAAATTATATATCATTTCTTGGATATTGGAGTGGATGCATATTCTATACACTATAAGGCAAGATCGTTTTATTGCCACTACAAACTTGCCGCATATTTTCGTCAATGTTCTGTCCCTTTAAAGTTTGACACAAAATTGTAAGTTCACAGTGGGGATATGGGTAGTGCATACTTAAGTGTCCAAAGTGTCGCGAAACCATTTTTTGCCTTCTGGATGCTATGTAACAGCTTCCTCGTTATGTTATCAATTAATGTGTACAAAGTTGTAACCTGTACTAATTTTCAAAGCTGTGCTAAAATATGCATCATTGTTTCATGGTGCAGCTGGCATGTAACGGTGGACAGTACTCAGAAGTGTTGTGTTTAGCTTGCATGTATCTTGCACATATTGTTCGATTCACTCGGAGCCTTCTTTTCGATCCCAAAGCTGCACAGTATAGTTCAGATTGGATTGGATTGGAAAACTTTTATTGTCGGCTTAACATGTTGGTGGGTCCTTGGCTTTGTAGATGGCCGTCAGTGTAGCTCGGATCTTTATCACACACGTGAGAAAAATGGTTTCTGCTCGGTGATGTGCTCAAACAACAAGTACAGAAATGTAATACAGCTGTTTAATTACTGTTATTAGCCATGGTAGTAGCAGCTGTTAATATTGATTCAAAGAGAACAGGAGTTTGCTTTTCCTGGCTCTGGTCTCACTCAACAAAAAATTGAGGTTTCTTGGCTGTTTAAATGTTTTGAATACTTTTGTGGGAGCCTGCACATTCCAGGCGCTTTGATCTGGTCATAAAATTGCAGTTGTAAGTGCCAGCAGTTGTGAGAAGTGCAAGTTGGCATGGGAGCCTTTTGCAAGTGTAGCTTAAAGCCTGGTGTGCTAAACTTCCAGTGGGAAGTCCAGATGAGAGCTAAATATGGTTTGAACGTTCGGGGTCACCACCCTGAAGTGAATTTCACCACTGTTCGCAACCACCAAAACTCGGAAACGTCTTTTTGTTGCCTCAATTGGAAGCAATTGCGGAATAGATAGTGATTGCCAGCATTCTTTTGCAGTGTGCTATTATAAATGGGCATAAGCTTCTGCAAGTGTCCTTTCACAAATAATGGCCTGGGAAAAGCTGTCGCTGTACACGTGTTGAGTCAGTGATGTTGGTATATAGTAACCTAAATTATTGTTGTGCGGGAAACTGTTTAAGTAGTTTTTTGTACTTTGTATGCATGCATATTATTGTAGAACAGAGTTGTATTTTGCTTACTGGAAGTGGGTTTTGGCTGAAGCAATGTAAAAGGCATTTGATGCTGTAGTAAGGAGCAGAGTTTATGTGGGGCTTTCTTTGAAAGTGGTTTCCAGATAGTAGGGCTTTATGTTTGTACCTGTCAATGCCAGCTTCATAATTTATACCTATTCGTGCACAATTTCTCAGATTTTGTCTTGGTGAGCAGTGTTTACCAGAGTGCCTTGTTGAGCACATTTAGCAGCTTGAGTGTCAACTTCATGGGTCTTGCACTCTTTTTCGAGCGACTCCTTCTGCAGTGGCTCCATGACTTTGAAATTCTGACGCTGATAGCAAGGTCATAGGTGCGATATCGGATGTGTCGTCTGTATTCTTGATTGAGGTGAAATACAAAAACACCCGTATGCTATTCCCAGGTGGGCTACGTTATACTGAAGCCCTGCACTGTAATGTCTTTCATTGCTCATATGTAACATAAGTACATTAAGCCATTCAATTCAAACTTGCGTTCTTTCTATAAGCTCTTGTAGGAGCTCGAGTTATGCCGAATAGTGCATAGTCTGCAGATGAAGTGTTTCAGCAAAACACATTAAAAAATGATAAAATTTGTTCAGAACAGAAAAGTTATCAGTTGTTTTCAGAAACACTTTCAGTGGTTGTGGAAGTAATTTACTCTAACAGCTGTTATAACTGTATAGGATAATAACTAACACTTGCTAATTGACTTTAATTGTCCCAGTTTGTTGGATAGTGGTAGAGGGTGGTCCAAAGTTGTGGTCAAGGTGGTGCCACATAAGTTCCTGTACAAAGATTGCCTCACTTTCTCTAGCTCTGCATCTCAAGGAAATCTGGTGCTTTTTCTGCGGAAAACTGACACACATCTAATGTCATGGGGAAAAAATCAATCAGTTCTTCATGCTGCAGTACTTCAGAATTAATAAGTTTTCCTTTGTTTGAAGTGGTATGATACCGTGCCAATGGTTTCGAACTCCCCTTCAGCAGTCATCACCTATCTCTTATTTAGAAAGTTGATGGTTTGTTAATTATGTAATTAGTACAGTTTTATAAATTCTGTCCTCTGTAACTGAGCATTTCTTCCTGAATATGTATTTAAAAACAAAATTAAACTCCTTGTTTTCAGGAATTTCTTGTGTTTGCTAAAACGTCCGGTATAATAGCACACCATGCATGCATAAAAGCTGGCAACCGCTGCTTAGTGTTCAGCAGAGCTTCATTTAATTACTAGAAAAGTTTTATTGTAAATTGCGTCCATTGGAGCTGAGAGTCCCACGAAATACCTGTTTTCTATTTCAAAGATTTTCTTTTTTTTTTATGAACTATTGAAAGTGATTGCACAAATGTGCTTTGTGAACCTTAAGATTCGTATCGGCGGGCCCTGCGCGAATCGCGGTTGTTCTCAGTGGCCCCTAACTTAAAGGGACACTGAACAGAAAAGTAAAGTGGGCTTGCATCGATAGCATACCAGTTCCTGATTACAAATACACCACTCTTACTGAAAACAAACTTCTAGTAAGGTAGAGAAGAGCAAGAATAGAGATATAGGTATCGCCTCCACAACCGAAACGGCCGCAGCTCTCAACTGCGAGTCACCTGGCGCGCAGTGGATCTCGGAGGCTGACAAATTTAATTATGCTGTATGTTTTAATCGAGTAGTAGGTTTTGTCTACAACATAACATACTTTTATCACGTGGAGATGACGGCTAAAAGGCAACCTAAATGGAACAAGGCAAGGAGAAACATACTAAGCAGCTCCGCAGGCGGCCTTGATTTTTGTTTCAGTTTCAGGGATGTTCTGGCGCAGGCGTGCTCGCATAGTTTCGTTTTGGACGTGTAACTGAAACGGCTAAGTGATCTTCGGAAGATCGAGTGTTCATTTCACTGTCGTATTTTTCTTGACGCTAGTTGACGATTTTGGTGACTGTGCGCTACGACGGGACGCAGCTGTGCCCAGGTAGGAGACGAGTGACAAGAGGGCGGTGCACTTTTCTTACGACGTCCTGGAGGCCTTGATGCAGTGGTTCGTGTGGGGTCGCGCCGGCCGGCAAGCTTTTATCGCGGCGCTTATAAGCGTGGCACTACCTGAGCCAGTGGCTGCTGTATCTTTGGGGGCTGCTGCGCATTTTCGTCGCTGCTGGTCTTCCAGCCTCGTTCTCGCTACTGCGAAAGGGCGTGTCTGCGTTTCTGCCCCATTCTCTCCTCCGCGGCCTCGAGCAGCCGCGAGTGCGTTGTGCGCCGCCGGCTACTGCCCAGCGCAGGGTATACCCGTGTTGCCGGCGGAGGCCATGGCGAGCTGAGGGGATGTGTGTAAATTGGATGAGTTTTTATCCAATCAGTTTCTAGCTTTTTTGTTTTTGAGTGTAGCCACAACACCGTAACAAAAAAAAAAAAAAAGAAAGAAATAAAAACAATCACCCTGTCGTCTAGCTCGAAATATAAAACCTTGTCTATCGGTTATTATTAGAAACGCAGGTCGTCCCAGCTGTCTTTGGCTAAGGATTTGCTACCTTTGAAGGCGCGGTGAAGCGATAAAAAGCTGCAAGAATATTAATACCACTTCCTGCGTAGGCAGTTAAAGACAGGGTAATCGAAATCTATGTAGCCTTTTGTTGGCCACGCGCAAAAGTAGCAGCGGCTGCGGCGCCTCTATTTAGAAACCTGTTATACGCACACGCACCCCATATAAAGAGAATACTATATCAGCTCTACAGATTGCCAGCGGGACCACGCCGCCGCTTCACACCGCTCCTGCGCGGCACGAGTTAAATCTTGTCAGAGCTTGCGTCCACTCGGGCAATATTTGCAGCTCGATTAATCTCGCGCTTCACCCTCCGCCTCCCTCATTTTTTTTTTATTTCGCTCAAGAGCGCCTGGTGGTCACGTTAGGGGTCGTCCGTAGCGGAACGGGTACTTTTTTCTCGTACGCTTCACCGCAAAACATCCAGAGCTCGCTGGCTCAGTGGTCGAAGCCTTCGACTGGGGATTTTGAGGATACGGGTTTGATCCCGGCCGCTGTTCTTTGATTACGTAACGCAAAGCGCCCGTCTACGCTGAAAAACCCCAGGTGGTCGAAATTACCCGGAACCCCTCCAGCACGGTGACCGTCTAGCTGATGTCGCTTTGGAACGTTAAAAAGCCTATAAAACCACTTGCAAATCACCCCGTTGAGGGCACGTACCACCACAAGGCTGTAAGGGTAGAACAAGAGAATGATGGCTGCTCAGCATGAAAGAGCACTGAGCAGCCTCAGTTCGCAAGCCGAGCCAACGTTTTGACGAGGGGACTTGGCTTCCCAGACGAGGACAAGTGCCCTCTTCAGTGTTCATTCATGCACAAGGCTGTAGGGGAGAGCTCCGAAAATTTTGATCAGTTGGTGTATTTTAAAATCTACTGACGTCGTAGACCGTACGGGCGCCTGACTATTCGCCTCCATTTGAAAGCGATCGCCGCGGCTGGGATTCGTTTCCGCGTCCTTGGGTTCCATGTAGTCGAGTGCCCTAACCACTGAGACATCGCGGCGCGGTGCTGTGATTTGTGCATACACTATTTAAGGTTAGCAGTTGGTCGCGCCGTTTGGCGGTAACTTAACTGTCCTAAGGCCTGGGCATCGACGCGGTGAAGAAAAGAGGAAACTGCACAGCCGCTGCCGTAGTTGAATTGGGGGTGCTCCGCACGTGAAATTCGGAGGTCGTGGGCTGGGATCTCAGCTGCAGCATGTGGTTGGATTTTCAACATCCCAGTAGGCGCCCGGGAGCACGATGCACTCTGTAGGCCACTGTTGCTTTGGCAACCAACGAGGTATGACGGGATTTTACGGCCGTAAGCTGCGGACACAACCTGTCCCCGCCACTCATGAGCCAAGCAAGGCTTAAAAAAAAAGGAGAGAAAAAAAAAAGCACTGCGCCTCCTGCAGTTTACTAAAACGCTGATCATACCAAGCCGAAGGCAGCAGTGAACTTCTTATACGTTAAATTGCCATATTTTGTAATTTTCAACACTGTAGATGGTTTCAGTACCGTACATGACGTTAAAGCGTCAAACGTTTGCCAACAACTGAAAGCACACGGATGCCTGCCTCAGAACCACCCGAACCGTTCATCCTGCACCAGCCAATCCACTCCATCCTGATACCGTGCGCCGTTCGCTCTCACGATGGCCGTTACCGGCTCCGTTATTGATGCTCTTGGTCCCGAAGCGCTTCCGCATATTTTGTTGACTACCCACCTCACGTACTATCGCGATATAAAGTGCGAACGGCCCCGTCGTGGTGGAGCAGTGGTTAGGGCGCTCGACTTCTGTAACCAAGAAGGATGCGGGGATCGAATCCCGGCCGCGTCGGCCGCTTTTCGATGGGGGCGAAAAGCAAGGTACTCGTGTTCTGTGCGGTGTCAGTGCAGGTTCAAGAACCCCAGGTGGTCGAAATTTTCGAAACTATACGCGCGTTTCTTTTGTCCCTAAGCGACTCAGGCCCTCTGGTTCAACACCACAAACCAAACCAAAAGTGCGAACAATGCGACGCCCGCATGCTGCGCTGTTCGAATTCCTTGTCGTCGCGTGTGTACAGTCTTTGCCAAAAGTGTAGAGCCCAGGGGGGTCTGCTTCTGAGTCACTTCGTGCGGATTATAATGGATTTTCAGGGTTCCGAATCATTTGGTGGTGAGATGATTTTTTGTCCTACCCTCTACAATGGGGAAGACCTCCACTAATGATACATCAGCGCCCCTACACGGCTCAGAAGCGGACCCCCCGGGCTCTGCACTTTTGGCAAAGGCTGTACCTTGGTTTGTCACCCTCAATGAGATGCTAGCGTCATCCATGATAGATGACTTGCCACACAGGTACAAGTACGATGACGTAACTCGAACGGCGCAGCCCGCAATTCCGCCCCGTAGCGCGCGCGCTGTGGAGGCACCAATGCAGAAAACTGCATGAACGCCATACTTTATTAGCACGATAGCGTTAATATAGGCGTCTAATTTTTCGGTTCGTGCTTCATCTTTTGTAATGATGCGTAAGACTTTACTGTACTCGGATCACCACGGGATATTCGGCTACAACAGCTAAGTAACTTATTATCGGATTTCTTTTCTCACCTGTCTCGGTTTCGACTGCCGAGTGACGGCTGTGACGATAGTCAAGTTTATGTCACGTGAGAGATGAAAAAAAAAGAAAAAGAAAAGCGGTATAATCGTTCCTCTGTCGTTTGAATTAGCCGGAACGATAAAGCCAGTCTGCACCTAGAACAGGAATCACAAGAGAAGGAAGAGTCGGCGATTATATCGCCGTTTTTTCATACCGCGCGTGACCTAGACTTGATTGTGACGTCACAGCCATATCTCGGCTGCTGAACCGAAACCGAAATTTGTGAGAGAGGAAAGTTCAGATAAAATTTATTTACCGGTCGTGGGTGAAAACCACGTGGTTATTCATATGCATGAATGTCTTGCGCGTCGTTACCAAGAAGGAAAGCGCCACCAAGACTCTGCACTCTTTTAGAGGTCCCGGGCCGCCCTCCGGAAAACCCGATGTCGGCGATGGCAGGTGGTAGCTGCTGGGCGCTGATTGGTCGTCGGGTCGCGTGACGTCACTGCTCCACATTACATGGCCACGTTGGCAGGAGCTGCCAACATCTCTCTTCTCCTTTCAGGTGGGAGGGCGATGAGATCGAACCTGCCGGTATCTTTCGATCCCCAGTCGGACATGGTATACCCCTGGCCACGCAGGCTCGTTCATACGGCTTCGTTAAGCGGGGCTCTATATATATATCTGTGTCGAGTGGTCTCTCACATAACATGGCAGCTTATGGCTACGTTCTAAGAAGGATGGATCAGATGACGCAGCCAACAGGAAAGTGTGCACGAGCCAGAATCTATCATGTTCGGTGAAAAAAAAAAAAAAAAAAAAAGCTGAAAAAGAAGCAGGAAAAACAAAAACTGCATAGCCACACCCCTGTGCGTTCTTAAATCGTAGCGCTCTCTGCGTAGCGCTTTCGCTGTCTATCGGCCAGGTGGTTTGAACAGGAACACTCGAGTTGTGTAATCCTTTATAGCCAGACTCGTTGCACAACTTCTCGATCACTTTTCGCTGAAAAGTTTTTGTCCGCTTCCCTCCTTCAAAAACGTTGGAAAGATGTGCATATGTCGCATGCAGGAAGCGCATTTTTGTAAATACATTTTCTCGTGGCTCTTTCAAAAACAAACAAAAAAAGGTTGCCTAGGGAGCAAAAAAAAAAAAAAAAATGTTATACGTTAATTCTTCATGGCGTCTGTGTTAGGCCTAGCGTTAGCTGAGTTTTGCCCCTACCCCTGGTGGTGTTTTTGTTTAGGGTTTAGTTAATTGACAGCTTTAAAGAACTGCTTAGAGCCTCGTTGCTGTTCTCTATATAGCCCCGGCTTAATAAGCAGGAAAGTCGGCGTTGCGTGCGCTCTGGCAACACCTCCTAGACAGCAAGTTTAGGAGGTGTTGGCTCTGGGCGGAAGCGAGGCTTTGTCCGCCCGCTACTGTTTGTCGTGCACAGTGCGCTCGCTCGGTTGACACTTCTCTGGATTACGCCTAATCTATGGACTCGGCGTTAGGCGAGCCGCCTGAGCCTTGTTACCGTATTTTTCTTCTTCCTGACCGAAATGCGTGCGCGGTCGACGTCGGCCGCCGTTTTTTTCTGTGCAGCTCTGGCTTTTTGGCGTTTAATTGCTGTTGTGGACCGAGCCCGGTGAAAACAGTCTTTGGAGAAGGCTTTGGCCAAAAGTTTTATTATTATTTTTTTCGCTCGTTCTTGTTGGGTGTCTTCTCGTTCTCCGTTGATCACCGAGTGGCAGCGCATGAAGGCTTTCGCGGTGCGCGCGGAGTTTTTGGCGTGGCGTGGTTTATATTTTAACGCTGCCTCGTTTGAGAAAGTTTGCAACGACGTGAAAGCGAACGCGGCCAGCTAACCGGCGGCAGAAATCAAACGAGCGCAACCCAAGCAAGTTGTAAAGTGTGACGGCGCTAGGGCGGTGGTTCTGCCTGGTTTGGTTTGTATTGGTGGGGTTTAACGTCCCAAAGCAACTCGGGCTATGAGAGACGCCGTTTTGGAGGACTCCGGAAATTTCGACCACCTGTGGTTCTTTAACGTGCACTGACATCACACACTTGTCTAATTGTTGCTTCTGCGCAATCTTACACCCACGGGATTATCCCTTTAGCGCTCGTTCATTTATGGAACGTTTGTATTCATCACAGCTAACGGGTTCTAGAAGTCCAAAAACTTTTCTAAAAGAAAAAAAGTAAATCAGAATGAAGGGCATATACCGTTCGTTCTGCGTCGCCGCGCTTGTGTCTCTATGGAGGCGCGTTCGTGGGTCGTTTCGTCCGTTATTTTCAATTTATGGTCGCAGAACACTGCAGTTGCTTTTTTTTTTTTTTTTCATATACGGGATTTTCAGTGCAACTTGCGCTTTCTACCTTTGCGTCGCTTGCACGACGGCCGCGCGTATTGGGGTTCAGCCCGACATGGCGGCGCCCGTCCCCCGCTGTGCTCGTGTACTGGTTCATCTAGTTGCGTCATTGTGTTAGCTAAAGGCTACACTCTGGCGGCCGCCGCCTTCCTAACTCTGCCATGGCTTTGACGTCGATATTGCGTAGTTGTGAAACGGTGTGCGGTAACGGAGTTTCGTATACGCCTGGGCTGATGGTTCCTTTTTTTTTTCTTTTTTCTTTTTAGTATACTATGTTACGAAGAGTGCGCCATTACTTAATAGTTTGCGCTGGTTTGGCGTGCATCAGCGTGCCCAACGTTGTTTTTATCCTCTGTGAACGTGCGTCTCTGGCGCCGCTGTGAGGCGGGCGCGTTGCGCCAAGTTACGCTCACTGCCGTCGCCATGGGCACTTGTGGCTCGCGATGCGTGTATTGTTGAACAGGTGCAATTTATATATGTATGTAATAAAAGCAAAAAAGTATCAAATCCAGACGTATTCTAGCCAGTCGCCCGTAATTTCAAGCGCTTTCGCTCCTTAGAGGATCCATCAATCACTTGTCTCCCTGCTTCTTTCCTCCGTGCTATATTGCGGCCGAGGAAGAATAGAAGGGTGACCATTACATAGCTGCAGGGTGCGCCAAGGTATACGTTTCGCATTTCCTTTCTTCTTTTTTTTATCTGTTTATTCTGTCGTGTTCGCCGCCTCACTTCTTTGGCGTCTCCCCGCTGTGAATGACGGAGTTCTCGATCGCCCGCTGCGGTCTGCTTATTGTTAGGCGGTTTATTTTTGCGAGAATAGAGCCCGCTGCCTGGGCCCCCTTTCTTTGTTTTCTTTTCTTCCGTTCTGCGCTGCCGGTGGACTGCTTGCGACGCGCTTGAAAAAGTTGCCCGTGCTCGCGTCACGTTGAACAACCTTGAATGTCAGACAGATACTGCGCTTTTCCTTTTTTATAAACCAAATACCCAATGTACAATATATAAGAAAAAAATATGAAGACATGATCTTGACCTGGTTATGTGTAGCTGTCTACAATTCCGTGGCGTCCACTCAAAGTATAAGGCTTCTTCCTTTTCCCAAAACCTAATTTAAATAAAGATTATGAAAAACAAAACTCGGATTGGAAAGCGGGTGTTAGTCTATCGCCGCAACACTCACAGCTTTCGTCGTATCACTCAAACCATGCTTAAACCCTCACAATTGTTTTTTTTTTTTTTTTGTTCATGTTCAGCTCATACACGAAAAAGGAGAAACGAGCCATTGCTGCCCAAATGCATTGGGAAGCCCCCATGATTTCTCTAATTTTGCTTCTGAATATATGAACAGGTTACTCGTCAAAATAAAAGGTGAAGCTAAAATGGCGCGAAATATAGCTGTCCTATAAAAGCAACGTTTGCAAGCCTTGTCACAGCTTGTTTTTTTTTTTTTTTTTTTTTTTGCGTTACAGGTATTCTGGTCATAAATATTGTCACGAAGACAGGGATTTATGGGAATCGGCAACAGGGGCTGTGACACACAGTCAAGACAGGAGTTCACGGGAAACGGTAACACAAAGACACAGGCTCAAGAGTCCACCGTCCTAGCTAGCCGAAGCGCGCGAGAGTCTACAACTTCGTCTTTCAAGCGCTTCCTCAAACTGTCAGGTGGCAATATGGTATTCTATAGCGGCATATGAACGCTAGGATATTGCGTGGATTATTCCTTGATATTCGGCCTGCGACCGTTAAATCATTTCATTGCTCCATAATTCTGTTTCGGTTTGATCAACCTAATGATGGTTAAGGCTTTGGAGGCATGTAAAAAACGGCGATATAACTAACCGTAGGTGGTTTGCTGTCATTCCAGTACGTTAAACAACTACGTACCTGCAATTTTACTGCAGCTCTTCTCCGTGCCTCACATGATTGTTGTTGTGGCTGTAGCAAGAAGGAAAATAAAATGCGTGGGCCTGCTACTGGCTCTGTAGCTGGGCCACCTCCGCTGCCTGAGGATTGATTGAATTATAGGAAGGGAAAGGCGCGGTAGCTGTCTGACTTGTTTTCTGTGGACACCTCAACCGCGCCGTTGGGGAAAGGAGGAAGGTGGGAGTGAAAGTGGAAAGAGAGAAAGAGGAGCCGTAGTCCACCTCCGCTGCCTCGTGCGGACAGAAGAGAAAATAGAGAAGAAAGGAAGAAGAAGAGGGAGAGAGAGACACGTGCCGCAACAACAGCCGTCGTCCACCACCGAAGTAGTGGCGGGTGTAATGACGGCCTAAAACGGATAAAATTCGGTGGCTGGTTGGGCTAGCCCCCGCCGCAAGCGGCGTTGACCTACCGTCTCAGCCCCGTAGGGCCAGGAACTGCCACCCTTCACGCCCCCCACAAATGGTTGTTGTTGTGGCTGTAGGAAGAAGGAAAATAAAATGCACGGGCCCGCCACTGGCTCTGCAGCTGAGTCACCTCCGCCGCCTCGTGCAGACAGAAGAGAAAATAGAGAAGAAAAGGAAGAGGGAAAGAAAGACGCGCGCCGCAACAATAGCCGTCGTCCACCACCAAAGCGGTGGCGGGTGCAATGACGGCCCACAACAGACAAAATTCGGTGTCAGGCCAGCCCCCGCCGCAAGCGGCGGCGACCCACCTACCCAGCCCCATCAGGGGAGAACCTACGTTCCCACAAATGGTCACGCCGCCAGCGAAAGATGATCAGGGATAGGGATGCCTGCTGCAATGGGTCCGCGGAGGCCGCATTTGAATGGAGATGAATGATTTCATCCGATTAATTAGATACTGATGAGATTCATTGTCTCACCAACGTATATGTTAATCGGATGAAATCTGTAGTCACAGCTCGTTTGCGCTCTCTGATTAAGTCGGCGCTTATTCTGTGCCACATCGGTCGCCGCGCCACCTTCTCCTAATTAAGGCGCGAACTGTTCCCCTTTGGAGGAGGTATCCCGCGCGTTCGATTAATTTATAGCAGCGTCGTGTGAACGCGCTTCCGAGGCCCGTTAAATGGGCCGTGAAAAGGGGCTCGCACGCCCTCGCGGAGCATAACAGATGAAAGGCGTGCTCTGCCGGCATTGCTGCGCGGCAGGTGTCGCTAATGATCGAGTGTGCGTGCGGAAGGTCGCGCTCCTTGTTTGCTCACCACAGCGATTGAACGCTTCCCTCTCTCTCTCTCTCTCTCTCTCTCTCTCTCTCTCTCTCTCTCTCTCTCTCTCTCTCTCTCTCTCTCTCGCCGCCTCACCACCTCTGATGCGATACATGTTTGATTTGAAAGTTTAACGCTTTCGACATCGTTCGCGTAGTCGCCTGTGCCGCGGTGGTGGAAGGCCTACTACGCGGGCCGATGCCAAACCCGCGTCCAT